>NW_026623285.1:1951017-2180316 GCF_030028575.1 Malurus melanocephalus
AACTGTATAACATACATTCAGAACCTTATCTACTGTCTGCAGTTTTGCTTCTTTCAGAGGTAGCAAATAGTCTTCTTGTAGTACATAGTGTGCTTTGCCAAATTGCTTTCTTAGCTATGTAATTTACCTTTTAAATTAGAAAAGAGGCATATTTTTCAACCTGATAAGTTTTGTGGTAAGGTTTTTTGTGTGATTTTTTTTTTTTTAATTGGGTTGTATTAGGTACTTGCAGTAAAGGCCCATTGATTATGCCCAAGTTGGTTCAGTTAAACAGGTGTTTTMCTTGGTTTGCTTGTTTGGCTTGCTGATGTTGTGTAGATGGTTCAGGCACTGTTAATGCAGCAGAGTGAACACTGCTGTTCTYTCAGCTGTGTAACAGCTTTCTGAGGCAGGGAACAAAATGCCAAGTGAGCTTCCCATGCTGATGGTCTTTCTTTAAGGCACTCTGTCTCAAGATTGAATTGACTGGCTTTACCAAGGGATTATAAAAGGAAAGAAATTTAACAAAATGGAAAATGAGAAAAAAGTATTTTCCAAGTTCAGCTGAAACTCAAGAAATTAAAAGTTGGGAGTAATTTTTACACTGCAAAAACTGTGCATTGTAAGGCAGAGCTTTCATCTTAGAAAAGCTTACATTTTGTGTAAGATGAATCAAATGACAGTTGAAGAAGATACAGTGAAATAAAATGTTTTTTTTTTTTTTCCTCAGGTAGATATTGGATAATTCCTTATTGCCATACAGGCAGGCACTCCCTGTTTATGCTCCCTCCCTCATCCGCCCATTTGTTTTTCTACTTGGCATATTTTCTTTAGGCTGTTTTGTTGAAATGGACTATGGGTGAAATCTAGATATGGGAGAGCTAATACCACTGTGTAACATTGCAATGAGGAAGGGGTTTATATCTGTGGGACAGCATAGAAGAMGAAAAAGCTTTCATGATGTCTACATGCCTATTTGTTAGTAGAAGGAAAACCTGTCTAGTGTGAGCATTATTGGGACAGCTGAGTTGTCCCTACTTGCCCAGCAAATTGCAAAGTACTTGGTGAAGAACTCTCAACCTTTGCCATACTTCAGCATTTCCACAACTGAAGCAACTAAGTTGGTTTATATGACTGRAAAGTGTTTATGATGTCCTAAATTGAAGTAAGCCTTTTTGCTCAAAAGTRGGAAATAGGAATATCATGACTGGATTACTCTGTAATGGCATATTTAAGCTTTCCATTTTATGGAGGGAAAAATTAAATAAAGTGGGGTTTCAGCTATACATTGTACCTAATAACCTAATCTGGATATGGCATTTTTTGTGGGATAAATGATGCACAGTCATGTTTTGATTTAAAAACATGGGTTGAGAAGGTGATAATAGGATTTGGTTTCTGGATTGTTAATCTCTTGGTTAACTTCAGGAAGAAAAGAAAGAATATTTGCATTTGTGCACAGCTATCTAATTAAAAAATGTATTTCAGAGTGGAATTTGAGAGAATTAAATGTAGAGAATATTGAAGAATTTGTCAAATACCAGGTTAGCAGATACTTTATGTCTAAATCAGTTATAAAATGGATTTTTTTCTTTCTATTGGTTTAGGGAAGTTGCATCATCTAAGTCATATGTGCTCTTTTGACTGAGAARTAAGAATGTTTCTATTTTTAGAGTTTTGAACTCTGAACAAAATGTTTTTGGAGTTTTCAGTGGATTCCTTAAAAAGTGATGGTATCAGCACRGTCAGTCAATACAGACAGTTGCTGTGCTGATCAGATGATGAGCCTGAGYTCAGGCTTCACATCAAATCTTGGGTGTAGTTTGACAGGTCATTCTTCATTTCCCTCCTCTGAACTTCAGATGGTTTTGTGTTGTAGTTCTATAATTTGCAATGTTTGTGTTCTTGAATGTGGATATTGTAATGTTTSCCATGGCCCATACCAGGTTTTTAAGTTGGACTAATAAACTGTGCCCGTTTTGCTCTTCCTGGCTCAGAGAGTTTCTCAGTGTGTCCTATAGAAATTTCTCATTTATTTAAGATTTCTGATAGTGAGAAAGTACAAACATGCATCAACTTTGACTGGAACTTGGTTTCATGTTTGTAGTTGACTTTTTGTTGGTTGTATTGTTTTTTTTTTGGTTTTTTTTGGTTTTCTTTCCTTTTTTTTAAAACTGATATATGAAGTTAACTTTACTTTTGGTTTCACATTTTGGTACATGAGAATATATTCTTGATACCAAAATATAACTGTTTACTTCACATGAGTCTTCAACAGAAATGAAGTGTGGGTTTCCACATCTTTGCCCTTGTTACCATCTTTTGACAGCTGTAAAGTTCTAATTATTAATGTTAATAAATGTGATTGGAGCTTCATAAATTTTCATAATTTTTATAGATTTCTTCATAAATTTTTAGAACCTGCTTAGTAAATGAAGGAAGTGAAAAAGGATACATTATAATTGAAGATTTGMTTTTAAATATATTTTTATAATGAACATAATTTGTCTCAATTGCATTTTTTCCATTGTTTTGAATTTCAAATACAGAAATGAAATTTTCAAATCTTTCTTTCAAGCATTTTTTTGTTTTCTGTAATGTTTTTATGAAAACAGGTGCTCCGTGTTGTGTCATATCAGCTGTTTTGACAGTTGAAATGGTCAAACTCTTGTTCTTATAGGCCTGACRATTAAAATAGCCATTTTCATCCTGTCAGTGTAGTACAGGTGAGATGTTCAGATTTGAATGGGTTCTGTGGAGTATCTGGACTCCTCTCCTCTTTCGGAGACTAACCTGGAAGATAGTCTATATTATTTGTGGTAGGYTTTGTTGGTGTGATCACCAGTAAGACAAATAGTCTAGCTTCTCTGATTCCTGTCATGAAAATGGAAGTATTTTTCCAAACCGATATGCCTGATGTTGCTGAAGATGCTGTTTGTTTTGCTTCCGAAGCTACAGGGTTTTATTTATCATATAAGCTCACTGTGGGGCTGCTGACGAATATTCCCATCTTCTCTTCWTATTTTTCACTTTTTGTTCATTTTCTGTGTAGCTTTTGGCACTTGTTTTAGTTTATCTCAATTTTTATTTACTTTCCCTTAAGCAGTGTTAAATTTTATTCATATAGTTTAACCCTATCTTTAGGCAACTATTGGTTTTATTTCTGAGCTGAAAGAAGTACCTGTGTCAAAGATCACATTTAAATCATTGCTGAGCCTTCCAGGGTGTGCTATAGTATTATATCTGTGATAGAATAAACTGTTGCTGTAGAGAAGCTTATGACTATGTATATGTGTATAGTATATATAGACTATTTTGTCATTTGGAGCCACTGTTCTTCATACTAGGCTCGTTAAAGAGAATATTGACAAAAGATAAAAAGTACTAAAGTAAAAGTTTATTAAAAGCTGTTGATAAAAAAGTTGGGGTTTTTTTTTGTTTTGTTTTTTGGTTTTTTTTTTAAGATCTACATCCTATACCTAAAACATGGGTTACTTAAATTTGTTTTTATTTTATTCTCAGCATATAATTAGGTGTCTTGCTCTTTGTTTCTGCCATCTAAGAAATAACCCTGTGGAACTTAATGGTATTTATTGRTRTGTAGGAAGGATGTAGAAAAATGTWACYAGGTTRACTTGCTTTGCTGCAGAATATTSACCTTCCCCTTTTAAAATGTATTCAGCTGTGAGGAAGGTGAGATTCATTCATACATCCTTCTCTGCATTGTCACATTTTGACATGTGCAAGCTGTAGCAGGGAAAACCCGCATTTTCTGAAATTCTGTGAAGTGACAAGAGCTGTTGGGCAATCCACACCTGCTGATAACTTGCGTGTGCCCATTAAGAAATAAAGGACTTGTCATGATCATAAGAATGTGAGACGGGGAGCCTCACCAGGGGAAACATGATGGATGACAGGAAATATGGGGAATTGCTAAAGAAMATTCTTGTGTAAACTTCCCAGAGTATTGCCTGCTAGCCCTTGATGTGTCACAGTTTTCACTTTACCAGTAGTCCACAGAGTAGAGTTATACTTAAAAATCCAACACCTGCTGAGAAACAGACCAGGAGAGTTATTTATTTTCTACATAAATACTCTTTTTGTTTGTATCAGTRTGGGTAAAGTTTTAAATGACCTCAGAAAAAATCCTTTTGTCCATTACTGCCACAGACAGAGTATTGATAAAACTAACTTTTGGTTTCGGGATAAATCACTGAATTTACAAATCAACATGTGATAACTAAGAAAAATAAAAAAATAGAATTCCAGGAATAAATTGCATCAGAAATTGATTTGATCTTCTGTAGAGACTGTTTTTGTGTTTATGTTCTCTGAATTTTGTTTCTTCTCTACGTTTTCCAGTTTAATTATCAGAAGGATCAATGTTATTTTAGTCAGGAAAATAGCATCAGAAGCAGTGAGTGTGTTTCATTTAACAGAAATGAAAACTAGAGTAAAATGAAAAGATTGTTTCAGTTCGTTACAGTATTTRTTCTGGACGTGGTAATTTAGTTTCTTTTCTGAAACGAAAAAGATGATGTTGACTTTTCACTTACTGAGGAGTACATTTAGAAAGCTGTGTGCTTTGCGACACCAAGTAATGATATAAGCTTTTCTTCTCTGAAGTAAAAGCAAGTTCAGAAAAAAAACGATAGTAAAATCTGAGTTGAAGACATGACTAATGTGAAAATTTGCAAAATGTTTTTCCTGTGAACTTTTATTKAGAAAAAAATTCTTTTACCCCCTTCAAGTTACTGGAAGAGTTTTCCTTGTTGTTTTTGAGATGTTTAACAGTGTGGGAATAGCAACCCCAGGAAATCTCATGTCATTGACATCTTTGAAAGCTGCTTGATAGGAGATATTGTAGAAATCTTCTTTGCTAAGAATAGGCCTAAGATGTAGTAGGTGATTCCATTCTAGTGGATGTGTTAAGCATCTGCACTGCTTCTCTTTAATGAATGTTGCCTTACACAAGTAACTGAAAATGAGAATTTTGTCTGGTTCCATTGTTGTAGAACAGAAATATAAAGAATATAAAAAAGAATATAAAAAAGACTCTATTATGTTTGACAGTAGTTTTTTCCATATTTCTAAATAGAAAATGAAGGAATGAATGGACATCTTTGGAATAATCTATTCAATTTTTTAAAAAATTAATGCTCTTTATTAATTTGCATACATTAAATTTATGCCTATATACATATATAATTGCTGTTTTGCTATTGAATTACTTTCASTTCTGATGTTCTCTTTGCCTTTGCCTCTCTAAACATGTTTTCCCTTTTTTTCCCCTTTTAAATTGAAAATTTCTTGAAACACCCAGCTATTAATGCCTTTAAAATACACTACTGCAATGTATTCTTTATATAGGAGGACTTCTAAACTTGGAGTTTGGAAGTGTKGTCTATTGAAGTAGTGAAAATCATTATTGTTAACTTAAAATATTTTTTTGGTTGTTGTGTGGTTTTTGTGTATGGGTATTTGTTTTTCTTCTTCCTCTTAAAACAGTCTTACCTGATTAAAATTGGGAACCAATTTACTCCTTTTCCATATCTTAATTCTTCCATGACAATATACTCAGTTACTGATAAACTATACTGATACCTAGCTTTTGCCCAGGTTTTTGGTATTTTATTTTTCATCAGTGCAATCAAATATATTTTTGCTTTACCATTATGCTATTGTTGATATCCGTTGCTTTACAGTAGTTGCTTTGGCTTTGTGGTTTAGTTGCATGTATTTCAAGCCTGTTGTAATATACATCTTCAGAGGATAAAATCACAGGATCRTAGAATGGCCTGGGTTGGAAGGGATGATACAGAACGTGTGGTTTCAGCCCTCTTACTGAGGGCAGGGACCCYTCTCACTAGACCTGGTTGCTGAAAGCTTYATCCAACCTGACCTTGAACACTTCCAGAGATTGGGCATCCACAGCCTCTCTGAGCAACCTGTGCCAGTGATTCACCACTGTACAGAACTGCACACTTAGGAAAACTCTGAAAGCAAATGTTTATTGAAGGTAGCAGGAAGACCGTGCTGACTTAGTGACTTAGGTTTTCGTGCAGATSTGCTTTTTATCTTTGAAGACATAGTGTGTATGTGTGAGAGAATTAGAATTCCARTGAAATGCTGGTCTTTGACATTGCCAAAGTTGTCAAAAAAATTCTAGTGTCAATTGTGATCTTTTCAGTAGCATAGAAGGCTTTTTTTCYGCTCCTTTTTGTTTTCTGATGAATCAGTTGGACTGTGGACACAAAAGAGTCAGCATTGGCAGAACCTATGATAAGAMAATCTTATTATAAAATCAAGAATTAATATTTTAATATTTTTAATACAAAAATGTGTATCTTTATGGAAAAAAAGTACCAAATAGTAGTTTAACATCTAGTGAAAACTGTCTGGTGTTTTACATTATATAGACCCTTTTATTGCCTGARACCCATTTATTGCCTTAGGTAACAAGCTTAATAAAATTAATGCTAAATCTTTGACATGCTTGTTAAAATATTCCTGATTTGTAAACATTGTTAAGTATCTTTTTATTTCATTTTGAAGCAGAAATATGCATATTACAGTACGTTGTAAAGACCAGACCATCATAACTGTGCATAASAAATTCTTCTGTTTAATGTTTTCTATTTTTTTTTTTCTTTTTTTGTTGTTTATTTAATTTTAGGTTGGTTGGAGTACTGCAAGAGATTATTACACATTTCTTTGGTCACCTATGCCAGAAAATTATGTAGAAGGATCAACTGTTAACTGTGTGCTGACTTTTCAAGGTGAGTTTAAGGCAGTTATCTATCAGTATTTTCCAACCTACCCTACTTTTTAAAGACTTATCTCTCCATTTAAGTGCTGAGCATTGTGTAACAGTTCTAGAGTTTAAAAAAAATAAATTGGAGGAGAATGTTCAACATTTCACTGTGGRAAGTTTAGTCTTATTTTAGATATCAAGGAAATGGTAAGATAAACTATGTGATGTAGTATGTTTTTTACTTAGTAATGATAAATATTCATGACTGATAGAGAAACTCAGCTGGAAACTAATAAAATACAGAAAGTGACTTTTTTTAATCATCATTAGGCTTTTTTAATTTTGGTATCTCTTAGTGCATTGTGTCTTTTTAGTCTCTGAACTATAGCTGTATCAGTGTGAAGTGATTCTTGTCAAAGAATAAGTAGTTGATGGTTGCATGAAGGTTCAGAGTAGTCATAGAGTTTCATGGGACCTTTGTTGCAAGGAATTGATGCAAATGTCTGAAGCTTTTAGGAAAGGAATAAAGAACAAACCAGCAAATGTTACACCACTGTACAGGTCCATAGTTTGGAAGGCAGAGAATTTCATACAGTTGTTTAGACACAGCCACAGAAGATGGCTTAGCACTCAGAGAGGTGCTGACAACAGTCTCTGGAGTGGAAAACCAGAGTAAGTGACCTTCCAAACTTCCTTCTGCTGGGTTTTTCAGCTTAGAAAGGGAAATAATGTGAAGTCATCGGTGTCTCTAAAATCAGCTAGCCATGGCATAAGTGGATTAACCATTCTGTATAAATAAATAAATAGGAACCATTCATGTAAGCTACCAAGTGACAAGTTCAAAACAGTCAACATGCAGAACTTGTTGCCAGAGGACATGACAAATGTCAGAAATCTACATGCATACAAAATTTCATGTGAAAAGAGCACCTCCACTAAATTAATGCTTTTCTGCTTACAAATATAATTTTATGTACCATCTTATCTTCGTTTTTACTTCCCAGACTTGGCCTTAGCCTTTGTTTGTGTGTGTGTGTTTATTGATTAAAACATAATAAAAAAAAAAAATGGAAGTCCTGAAATGATGACTGTATAAGCTTACTGTCTTATTAAAGCTGCAAATGGCAATAACTTGGACGAATTCAGTTCTTTCTCTTTTGCCAGGTCTTTTTTTTTATTCTGGTACTTTTGATGAGGATCATATCCACGTGGTCTGATAGCCTGATAACCGTTTTATAACCTTGATATTGATTTAAAAATGTGTGTGCTCCATAGAAACTGGAAGGAAGTAATTAGTTTCTTTTACAGTTACCAAAGTTCACTGAATGAATGAAATTGGGTTGGAAAAGTGATCTAGAAGAGYAGGACTCTTCATGCCATCAGTCTTTTATGCACAGAAATTTTACCACACATGAAGAGACTGAGTAACTGTGTCCCATCTGTTACATTCCATCCTGACAGATCTCCACTTTTATAGAGCTGCCAGATTGAATCTCCATTCAAACAGTCTCCCAGTTGTGTTTGGCAAGATATTTTAATGCTTCTTAGATGAGATCAGTAGATCTTACAGGAGCTTAGTTATCTGAGTTAAATAGTAAATGTTGTGCAGCATGCTTTAAATGTTTATTTTTTTTTAATGATCAAGTAGGTGTGCTGGAAAAAAATAATCAGAAATCTGTTCCTCCAATACATGTTGGATGCAAGAAAAAAGACTTTCAGTAGTTTTAAAATCATATTGTCTGAACCAATATTTAAATGTGCTGAAACAGCAGTGTAGATTGTTCTGCTTTTATTTCTGTGTAGTTTCATCTTATTCAAGCACTGAAACAGGTAAACTGAACTCCCATGCTATATAGGAAAGTGTAGTCAGGCCCAAAAGCACGAATCCTGAGATTAAGATACTGTTCCCTGAGTGACAGCTAATAAAGTATAAGACTAATGGAAACGTGAAGTTCTCAATACAAGCGCTGTTTATACAACGAGTGTAATGTTGTACCATTTCTGGGAAAAGAGCTAAGACTACTGGGAAAAGACTTCTAGGAATCTGGAMTAAAAGTTGGTGATTAGTTAATGATAAAGTTAGAAAGGGAGAAGAKTGAAATGTGGTGAAATAAGAACTGAAATGGGTGACATCACCTGCTGGACTGAATATTGGGTGAGGATTTATGTCAGTATCATCCTCAGGCTGACTACAGCATCAGAAAATYAGTATTCTGGATAAAACTGGCCGATAGTCTTACCATTGAGCTGAGTAAGGCATGGGTCATGAATTTAGTAATGAAGGTGAAAATCTCAGTAATTATGGAGATGATTGTTTAACATTCATAAATATTACTGTGGTTGAACCTGGGTCATGCAAGAGCCTTGAAGGTTTAGTGGGCAATAGTTCAGTTGGATAGTTACACAAATTCTTCTCAAAAGATTTGCTTGCACCATGCAGTATTACATAGCTTCAAGAAAGAGGATTTATTCTTACCTTGTAAARTCCAGAAGAATCGTTTTCAATTTTAAAACACAGGCTCTTTGTTAAACTCCAGGTTCTCCCCTTTTASCTAATGTYRTCCATTCAGAGTGTTTCCATGCTTYGGYATTTAAAACCAGCAAAAATAAATGGSWTTKKYCCMMMARSCCCYYYKSSCCCCMAAAMCAATGACAACAACAACAAAAAACCCTGTGTACAAATGGARCCTGGTAAAGTTGCAGATGTCTTGTCATTGCATTTTGTTGTGTCTTTGTTGTATTTGGTTGTGTAGGTATTACAAGGCCAAAAAAATCACTTATTCTCTGTTCTGTGACTGTAGAGCAGTCACACGATAATGTGGTCGTGATGCAACTTCRTGGCATCTGATTGCTAATGATTCTGTTTCATAAATGTATAAACAGCAGCTATTACCTAATGTATACAATGKGATAAGTACATACAGCACTTATTGCCTAACACTGTTTTGTCTTGTCTTAAATTCTGGTAGAAATTGCTGGGGGGTGAATGTTACTAAATAGGATGACTTTTTCTTTCTACTGTTTTGGTGATATTTGTGCCTTACTGAAGCAATGAGCATGAAATCTCTAAGTCARACATGATGATGTAATCTGTTTACAGATGGAGACTTTTAAGTTTGTGTAGAATGTATCTTCAAATATGAATTTATTTTGATAGGGTATTACCTACCAAATGATGATGGAGAATTTTATCAGTTCTGTTACGTGACTTACAAAGGAGAGATTCGTGGAGCAAGCACACCTTTCCAGTTTCGTACCTCTTCTCCTGTTGAAGAATTGCTCACTATGGAAGATGAAGGAAACTCTGATATGTTAGTGGTGACCACAAAAGCTGGACTTCTTGAGGTTTGATACAAAAATTCTTAAAATGCTATTACTTTTAATACTRTATAGATACAATCACAAATCAAGATTTAAAAACGTGTATCACTAAGCGTGGATTGGGAAACGTAAGATAGATATTGCTGTTTTCTCACATCTGTAGACACCAGCTAAATGGAGGTTATGGTGGGTGTGAAATGGTGCTTCTTGTAAGGAAAAAGAATCATGAAACCAGTATACTTTTATTTGTGCCCAAATTAAGAGCACTAGAGACTAAGCTGAATAATTGCAGGTGCCTAAGTATATTAGAGTAGCTCTTGTTTTATTTAAATCAGTTTTCTATGTGTTATATTCTTTGCTAGAGAGCAAACTTGGTGTGCTTATATCCAGAGTGAAGGTGTTTACATTTATTTGTTGCTGTTTGTAGGCTGAACACTACTTAAACCCAAACAACAAAAAAGAAACTCCAGCTTTTGTTGGAGTTACGTCTTGGAAAATTGCTCAGTACAGTTCTTTWACCTTGCCATCAGACATTTTATCCTGTTGTCAGTTGCATCTAGGTGCATAAGTGCATGTATTTGTTTATGATTTTCAAAATTTAGGGATAAGGCACTTAGTACAGAGATATATTTGGGGTATTTTTGCTTTTCAGATATGTACTCATAATACTGAAATGAAAGCAGTTCTCAAATATTTTTTATTATCTTGGTTTGTAGAACTGTAGAGCAGTTTGGGTTGGAAAGGAATCTTAAAATGTCCTCTACTCCAACCCTCTGCACTGACRGGGACATCTTCAACTCCATCAGGATGCTTACAGCCCCGTCCAGCCTGACCTTCAGCATTTCCAAGTGCATCTGTCACCTCTCTGGGCAGCCCTTTCATGTGTTTCACCACGCTCATCATACAGAATTTCTTCTTATGTCTAATCTGAATTTATCCTGTTTTAGTTTAAAACCYTTAYRCCTTGTTCTATTGCTACAGGCCCTACTAAATMTTTTGCTCCTGTCTAATTTATAAGCCCCACATAAATAAAGGGGGCACAGTTCATGTTTCAGGGCTTACTTTTCAGATGTTGGGGCTGTTAGTGTGTTCATTTTTCTCTAGGAATTTCCTCAAATACTGCTTTGGGGAGAGTGTGTGTCTCTTCACTCAGCTGTCTTTTTTTCTCCAAGCTGCCATCGTCAGAATTAGCTTTTCTACAGTTGCTGTCTTTTGGAAACAGTAAAGGCACTTYATTTAAGGAGGGAAAACTTGAGGATCAAGGAAAATCAGGACATCGCGAAATATGCTATCTAATGGTAGTTTGGTACCATGCAGTTAAAGCAGTTAAACTTCAGAAATTTGGGAAGAGGGGAAAACTAATAATGTAACCAGGGAGCACACAATTTGTGCTTCTGCTCAAATATGGGAGTAATTTGTTATCCACTTGTTTGACTAGCATGAAGGGGAGAAAAATTACCAAACCCCCCCTTTTTTTTCTTTAACAGTTTAAAATTGAAAAAATAATAAAAGAAAAAGAAGAGCTATTAAAGGTAACTTCTGTTCTGGAAAAGGAAACGACGCAACTCAGAGAACAAGTTGAACAACTGGAGAAAGAGCTTAACCATGAAAAGCAGAGATGTGAACTACTGCAAACAGAGCAAAAGGTTAGTTGTTTAACTGATTAAAGCTGACTCATAATGTCTGTAATACTGCTTTTTCAAGAACCAGTCAAACTTTGTGAAAATCAGCTCTCAAAACCCCTAGCATTTAGATAGACATTTACACTAGAATAGGTCAGTTCCTATTAACCTCCTGCCACTATTCCTTTTATGTCGTAAAATGGCTAAAATATTTCAGGCTTTTGGTACCAGGCTTGGTTAGATAATCGATGRCAACTGTTACCAGATGTTTGACATTTAACTGAGCTTGAACTGGGTTTCATAGTGAAAAGTAGTTGATAGTTTAAAGTTTGCTTACATTAATTTAAAATGGAGGAAGGYTTTTCAAAATAAGCTCTCWTTAGGGAATAACTGCRTAGAACACAGGCTATTGAAAATGGTAAAAATTTTTGGTATGAATAGCAAAGATCAAGACTTAACAGAGAATGCTTCTGCCAAGGTATATAAAGAGTGAAAAGTAACTAGTGACCAACTTCTCTTAGAAGGTTTCAGTATTCAAAGGGAAAAGAAGCATAAACCTAAAAGTCAGTTTAAAGTGTTAATTAATGGCAAAAATGTAAATATAGCCTAAACCAAAGCCAGCTTAATTTGGAATTCTGTCTGTGGTAACGAGGAAATCTAATACTATAAAAAGGGCACCAAAAAGTTCATGTWTTTAAGCTGCTGCCTTTTAAAAAAACCCAACTTTTAGGAGAAGATTAAAAACATGTGGGAGGGAGGTGGTGACATGGACAAATTTGAAGTAATGAAACCTATATAATTTAGCTGTGGACAGCAGTTAATAGACTATTTCTAGCTAATAGTWTGTATGTGTCAACAGTCCTGTGTCATACACCTTTAACAGGAATTTGTTGAGGGAACTTGAAAATATTAGTGCTTTGTAGTATACTTTTGAACAGTGAGTGAATGATACTAGAGTGTTGGCTAAGGAAAAAAGAAAGGATAAGGTCTTGCGCAGAAAAAAAGTTTTTCCTATTAAAGAATAATTTTAATTTTGTGTGCCTGGGAGAACTAGCTTTTGATGAGAGAAGAATATAAATTCTRTTTCATGGATCTGCAGATCATAGGTTTGGTGGATAAATCTGATTCAGCTACATAGATACTTTTCATTGTCACTTGAGGCTCTTATTTTAAAAAATGTTTGAAAGCAAACTGTCAGTTCCAACGCATGTTAGTTTTGCTATTCCATTTTAGAACAATTTGTGAAATGGGATTTTGAGTGCTGTTGAGCAAGGATACAGATGGTATAAAACAAAAATGCATCAATACTTTCTCCCATTTTCCTTCTCTAATCCAAAATAGTTGTGCCTCTAAGATACCAGAATTTAGCAAATAGGATTTAGTTGCAAGAATGTTTGGGTTTATTTTGTGGGTTTTTTTCTCTTTTTGTTTTTTTTGTTTTTTTGTTTCCCTCTGTTATTGTTGTTCACCTTTGGCCTTGTATTTTCCTGAAAAGATAATGGAGTATGACAAACTTCTTACTTGTATTTAGCTACAAATAGGTGTCTGATCTGAGGCTGGTGCAGCTCCTCACCTGGCTAGAATACTATGGAAATTTTCTAATTTATGCAATTATTTTTTGTCTCTAAGACTCTGATTCTGTCTTATTTTACATCTTTTATGTCCTGTTCTCCRTTTTTCACTTTTTTAAAAAAAGAAACATACCTGCTGAGTTGAAAAAGTATTCATTTGTTTATGTATATAAACAGAATATAAATTGGGTGTTATTCCTGAAAATTAAGGGAACATCTGCTACCTTTGCTAAATCAGGTGCAGTAAGTTAGCTTTTTAATTGGAAATTTAATAAGCAATGCTTTGTATRTGGCTCTCCAGTCTTAAAGAAGACCTGCTCTCCCTGCCTCCCCACTCCAGTATATCAAATACAGCAGTGGGTTGCAGGATTATGTAACTTATGTTTGCTGGGAATGCTTACAGGACATTAATGGATTGATTTAAAGATTTCTGAGCAGCAGTGACGCAGCATTCAGTTGGATTTCACTAACTRTGTTTTGTGTTCCTTGTGGTTTGTTTAAAAAATAAAGCAACAACCATACCCAAAATCTAAACAAAACAACCCCTCAAAACACCCCCTCCCCAGCTGACCACCAACACAAATCTTACTAAACGTCTCCTGAGCACACCCCCAGGATAATCTAGTGTGATTTGTGTGTTGTCAGTAGTTGTTATTGGCAATAAACCTAAGCAATGCAWTAATGTGGCTATTTTTATATAAGACTACAGGGGATAATCTTGGAAGTGATAAGTAATCAGAATGTATTTGTATTTTCTGTAACAGCAGAATCTTCACAGGTGCTTAGTGTGACCCAGGTTGTTTTGGCTTGTCTTATGGGTTTTTTACCTTTGAGTGGTTGTTTTAACGAAATATTATGGGGRCTTTTTMTTTTCTTTTTTTAYTTGTAGTCCTCTTTTTTCATATGCATGTGAATTTTTAGTTATCCTCTACAGATTCTTAATACATAAATAGATTAAAAGCGGAATAGATTAATTTAAAATTTGTATTTTTAAAAACCTTTAACTTAAGGTTAAACTATTTTGAATTCTATTTAAAAAAAAATCTTCCAATATACTTTAGAGCATATTGGACTAATGAACAATTCATATGAGAAAATATAATTATTTCATATTCTAGATGTCATTGCCTTTGTGGTTTAAGGTAGCTATAATTGATAGATATCTATTTCCATTAAAAGTAAAGCTAAGTTACATTGAACTCATGTGCAATCTCTTAACAGCATACTTTTTTTTGTTTATTTTTGCATGTWCTTCCATCAAGAAATGCACAGGTATTTTTCTGCTTGTTCAAAGAGCTCTCAAAAACCCCACAGTAGCACTGTRTTTAAAAAGCAGTAATGGCATGTGCCAAGGAAGTGGAAGTATCTGTACAGACACAAGTGTTTGATTCTAATTGAGTGCAGAGCTCTCTATGCTGCCAATGTATTGGCAACTTATATTTGCTTATTACCTTTATATTGTAATAAGGGAGCCCTGGARTTATGAYCCCCTGTATGCATAATTCTTGCCAWTCTGCCTAATTTCTAAAAATCTTACTTAGTTTCTTCAGAGAAAATAATGTGGCTGTCTGAGCTCCTGTGTTTTGTCTTTTGATCACATCCATTGTTAAGCTATATTGTATTTTTGTAGTTGAACAGAATGTGGATGGTGTGGTTAGGGGTTGTAGTGCATTGGTTACTGTGGTGCAGCTTAGCAAATATAAAAAGCAATTATCTTTAATCCCCTTTTTATTCATATCTGTTCATATGTCTTTAGACATCTTTCTTCTTTTTGGTGTTGATTTTTATCAGTCCTTTATTTTCAGAAAGAGCGTAGAAGAARTTTGAATCACTGAGAAATGTCTGTAGGAGCATTGCTTTCTTAAAATAGATAGGATAGTTGTTGACACGATAATGCCACAGCTATATCCCACTTAGTGTTTCCCTCCTACTCCTGATTAAGTGACCTCTCTTCACACCTGGTTACCTGTACAGAGTTTTGGGCAGTGGAACAATTGACTTTTCCATCTGCTTTTTGTCTAGTTAGTATGTTTTATAAGYGGTTGGGGAAAATATTAGGAAGAGRTAAGCTAAAAGTAGATCAATCTTTGAAGAACATGTCATACTAAACAGTCTATTCAGGTATAATACGATTAGTGGYCCCTGAAGCTTGAATATTGGGCTCTATGCATATTTTCAAGTATTGAAAAGATGCCCATTTTTGAGTTTTACAAATAGGTGAGTTCCTGTGTTTGTGATGCTTGAAATTAATGGCCACAGCAGACCAACAGACTTGCTTTGCTCAAGTGCCCTTGCTGTTCAGGAGAAAAACAGTTATGTGTTGCCTTCTTACAAGGTAGTCATCTCATTTCCTACCAAWGGTAGGAGGAATAAATGCATTCAAGATGTAAAGTCATAATGTGCTGTTAGAGTTCTTGAAACATAYCTTCTTGTGACACTTATTGTCACTRCTTGTCCGGAAAGGCTTTTGCTTTTTAGATTTGGTAAACTTGTTCATGTTTTATCACATTGTAGTAAAAAAATTGTATTCAACACATGAATGATTCTGCAGACATTTTCTCTTGTTGTTGCCATCATCACAGAAAAAAAAATATTTGCAAGACACACAGCTTGGCATTAGTCAGTGTTTGCCCTCACAGGGAACGTGCTCACCAGCCCCACTTTTTTAGTGTGTACTTATGGTTTGTTAYCATTAAGTTGTGTTGATGACCCCACCCAGCTAAAGCTTGACATAATATGAAGGACAAATTCAGTCTTTATTTCTTTTAGGCTGATCTTTTCCTCTTATCCAATGCCTGCTTAATGCAGTATATAGTTCTGACAAAATTGGAGTGGATAAGTGGTCTGTCCTTTTCCTACACTGCAGCATGAATACTCTTTTAGTCTTCTGAAAAAGGCTGCTGTATTTTCAGTTAGAGCAAAGCATGGTATTCCTTTGCAGCAGTTTCCATGTCAGTTAAAACGTTACTACTTTTGTTTTCCCCAACCGACATTAAAATATTCTTATTGAGTATGAAGATTTAACTTAATATGTTAAGTGTGGGAATTCAGAGTAAATGTGAAATTATTGGAAATGTTTCAGAAATTGCACATCTTTTTCTCACAACCTTCTATTAGTGTTTCAGAGTTAATCTGTTTTTAGTAGRGTGATGTTCCCTGGAAGCATACTTTTATTTAGGGTCATGCTGTAYATACAGCTTTGCAACTCTGGCAATATAACACTGTTAAAGTAATGATGTAGCTACACACTATGATTATTTTGCCTAAAAAGATGACACATTATGCATGGTTACCAGAACTGTTTCAGGTTGTTTTTATTATTTCAGCTTGTCCTTTGGTTTGCTTCTGTAAATTGATACATAATCAGTATGTTGAATAACATTAGCACGCTGCTTTTATCTGAGTATGTTTTGCTTTTTTAAAAATTGAAGAAAACAAACTTTAAAAAATGAACAAAAGCTTAGTATGTTTTTATTTAAAAAACAGTAATAAAAATATTTCTAATCTTTATTGTGGACATTGTGAATATAAAATGTTTTTAACTTTGTACATAATAAGAATGCATGCCTTTTGGTCTTTAYGTTGCCAGTTTTGTGTATGCTTAAACTCTGTGTGAGGTCTGTGGCAGCAGTGCACTTGCCTACTGTTTTAAGATTTACTGTTACTGTGCTGAARAAGAGAAGCATGAAGGAGTCCTTGTATGTCCTTCGTAGGTCATTCCTCTGATACTCTGCAACCATTCGATTARGTGAACACTTTTTTTTGCTGTTGTGGAGAAGCAGAGCTTGCAAAAGATGCTTTCGCAGTTATTGGTCTCCCTCTAGTGGGAAGAGAGCACTTCTGAACTGATTTCTTTAATGTGACAGTGGTGWCAAGTCTTATTCCTGTGGTAGTGGTTTCTGCCTATGTTTAGCTTGAGTGAGAAGCAACAGATTTGCAGASTGCTGGTTCATCCTTTGCTCTTGTGAACATTTGAATAGTGTTTCTGTTACGATGTTGGCATAAATTGAGGTAGAAGTTAATATACTGATGTGATAAACTTGTTCTTTCATGCTTTTTGTAAATTTAGTTTACTGTTTAACTTTTAAAAAGTGGGCTTATTCATCTGTCTGATGGCGCATTTTAATAACACATCCATCTAAATCACGTTCTGCTGACAAGTTCTACCTGCACAGTAGCTTTATTCATTGGAGAATTTTATTCAGATGTCAGGGATTCATTTAAGTTGGCTTTTGATGCCATTTTATAAGGAGTTTCTCTGCTTAGATAGTGAAAAAGTACTGTTGTGTTGTCAGCAGTACAAGTGCTCAGTTCAGCCTGTGTGCATGGAAGTAAGTCAGTCAAGAGTTTTTCCAGTGTGTCTTTAGACCAGGCTCTGTTCATACTGTTCGTGTATGCTGCATGTGTGAAAATCTGATGCTCATGAAGATGCATTTAGAAAAAAAAAACAAAAAAAAAACCCAAACCCCCAAAAAATCAAGTAACAGCAAAACACCCAAAAGGCAAAAACCCAAACAGCAACCAAAAAGTGTGCCCCCAGCCCAAAAAGCAAACCTCCCCCCAGTTTCATTTAATTTTAAACACAAATTAAACACTCAGAATTGCTCAGGTTGGCACTGGCAGTTACAGCACCCTTGGGTACTATAAACATCATATGAAGAGAAAACCCTGTTTTATGGGTTTTTTGACTGTTCCCTGTATGAATATTTCTTAAACTGTGCAGTTGAAAATTATTTCACTGAATAATTATACAGAGCAATTTGAAATATTCTACGCTTCAAATTATATATTAATGAAAATGACTTTGAAAAATCAATAGTTTATAGTGAAATTATGGCATGTTTTAAATAACATTCTGACACGTAGATACATGCTGCAAAATCAGTGTACGTAAATGCTTCAGCTGCCTCTTGCAAAAACTTGTATGTTTATAATCTTTATGACAGTAACTGTGTAACTGATGTAACTTAGATGAACTCTTACAGAGTTAGACCTTAATTTTGTAGTTTTGATCACCTTTTTAATGATGTTAGTTTAACAATTAACAGTTAAAGTACTACCACTGTGATATCTTAGGTTTTCAAAATGGACGGCACAGTGATTTTTTAGAGYAGTATTTCTGTTACAAATCATAGTCATGAGGATAACAGCTTAATGTCATTGAGTTTATTTGRAATTGGTTTGTTGTTTTCCTTACTGAATGCTTAATTTTTTTTTAGAAAGAAAAATTAAAGCTTCAAGTTTCCTTTCAGAACTTTCAGGTCCTGTGTTAYGGGCAGACTCAGATTTCGCAGTGGCTGCAATGGTGCTATGTTGTGTTCATCATTTATCCTCAGAGGTCCTTTAAACAGAGCATGATGTCAGCCAAGTGTTTCTGTTTCACATGATTCTGTTGGAGCTGCTGTGATGTCAGTGGGATAAACAAAAGGCTCGTGCAGATAATTGATCTAAACCCTCTAAATTCTCTGTAGGATATCAAGCATAATGGTTCCTCTGACATTAAATTACATCCGGATAAATCAATCCAGCTGAAAGGTGGTGCTGCCTTTTTTTCTTGTGTTTGCGCTTTTTTTTTTTTTTCTTGTGTTTGCGCTTTTTTTTTTTTTAAAGTTTTGTTTTTAAATAGATTGCCTTGTATTTACTGATTTGACCTCTTCAGTGTGAGCTGCATAGCTAGTTTTTAACCTTTTGTTATTCTTCATAACAGTGTATGCATTCTCTAGAAAGTAAAAAAAAAGGCTGCAGATACTGGCCATTAATGTGAATGTTTTACATTGGTGAATGTTTTAGGAGTGGGATAACTTTGAAAAGGTTGATAGGGAGTTCTACATGTTATGAAAATGAAAGRTGAAGCATAAAAAGCCATGCTACCAGTTGCCATACTGCAAGATGTCATGTCTGGAAATAGTCTTGGCTTGTACTTTTCAAGTATTTTATTCTGTCTGCTGGATTTCTCTCTACCTTAAGTATGTTTGGAAAATGTGTTATATGTGCTGATTCACAGGAAGGGATGTCTGTACCATTTTGCTTCCATTAACCAGACTGTGCTCAGCAATGTTYTACTGCTGTAAAAATCCATTGAGAGGAAGAAATAAGTAGGGAAGTGTGTTGTTCTTCATTGTTGAACATACAGATTTTTGCCAAAATTTTTTTTTTTTTACAAAAAAGAGAATTTAGAAACATTGTGGCTATTCCATTCTCAAATGAAAGTTTATCAGTCCTTTTGCAGTGGRAATTTATTTATTAAGTGGGTTTTAAATGTGTTTCAAGGGTAAGCCCAGGCATGATCTTTGCATATTCTTTTGGTAAAGCTTATAATAACTTTATGAAGTGTCACATGGAATTGCAATAAAATAATTTTAAAAATAATCAGTCTTAAATCTTCTGCCAWTTAAGAATAGCAGTAAAGATTTTGAAGCCCCCATAGTTCTTTTTGTTCCCTATCTGAAGGCTACATCAGTATTTTTAAAATGGAATTTTGATTCTAGGGAAATTCACTTGACAACTACATTGAATTTTTGTTGCTTCATTTCACTAGTGAGACTCTTAGTAATGACAGGAATTTTTGTTTCAATAACTTCTTGTTTTGCAGCAGTAAAGCTGACTTAAGTAATTTCTGGCTGCTTACTCGTGACCCCTGTGGTCCAGTTTGCTTCCCACTTCCACCCTTATGGCTGTTGCAACTCTAGGGAAGGAGATGGGGGAGCTGCATTTGAGCTGGACTAAAAAGGACCTTAAAATTGTCGGGTGTTTTTAAACCAGTTCATTGAAATGATTCATGATCTTGCTGTGTTTTTTTTATTCCTCTGTTAAGAAGTTGGAAGAAAATGTATAATATTTGTAGATGTATCAGGTAAATTAAGATAAATGAATTAAAACAATGATTACAGAATGTAGTTGTCTTTTTTGTAGGAGGGGTTGTACATTTAGTCGATGTGTTTATATATTCTTCCCCTTTAGACTCCTTCTAAACACAGTTGACTTTACCTGTAAAATAGTCCRAGAGCACTCATTTTAAATTTTACAGGCTCTGAAACCACTGTAACCAGTGTATGGCACAAGGATTGCTGCATCTAAATTGAATTGCTAAGAATTCTGTAAAATAACAAGTTGTATCTAAAAATTAATCCTTTTTTTTTTCTTTAAAAACTGTAGACTTTACTTGTATCTAAACAACTTTATTAGGTGAGAATCTGTTAAGTATGGAACTTTTACATTTTAGTACTGTGTCCCTTTAGAATAACTAGCAAAGCAGCATCAATTGTAATGCTGTTTGTGGAGTGAWTTTTTTTCAGGCTATTAATTCCTTTTAATATATGTTACCTTTGGCAGCCTGTTTGAACTGTTTGTACAGTTTGTATATATAATGTATCAGATTAAATTCTTTTGAAGGCACTTGGGTTACAACAGTTACAGTTATACCMAAGTGGTGTTTAGAGAAAACACAGATATGCATTGAAATAGACTTTTTACTATACTGGGCTTTCAAAACAGGGACAAGTAATTAGTCTCTGCTGCACTAGGGGAGGACAAGCAGTTATAGAGTGTTGTTGCTGTTGGTTATATAGCAAGTTTTACTTGGAATACTGACTTTAATTAAAATATCCAGCCCTCATTACACCAAGTACATATATTTTTGGTTGCCGGAAATAGATAGGTCTTGAAAAATAAGGACCTTATGAAAGTTGTGGGTTATGTTCTCCAATGCTGTTTTTTAAAAAAAGATGGCACATTGATGATCCTTTGAAATTCTTTTTTATATTAAGACATAACGAAGTCATTTAGGGTTTAAATAGTTGTAATATGTTAGTCTTCTTCTTTTATGTAGCACGTATAACAAAAATGGAACATCTACTTTACATGCTGGTTTAGTGTGTAGCAAATGAGTGAGTCATCAGATACATCTGCCACTCCTCAATTCAATACTCCCTATCCCCTCCACTCCCCCCAATCATAATGCTCAAACTTCTGTTTAGTTGCTTGTAAAAGTGGGCTTAATTATACTTGTGAACAGTGTATTTTGACAATTAATGACTAAAACCAGTCCTCATTATATTTTATTGTACTTAAAACATTGTTAGTTAGGTTGGAATTTGGCCAGTAGGGGTTCTTTGTAAAGTCTGGYTGGTGTGTTTCTCTTGATATAACAGTGCGGTCTTGTTATTTCAGGGCATTGAGCTTTGTTTAAAAATGAATAGATGAGGTAGGGCTTTAATCTTCCAAATCTAGACCAGAAAGACAACTTGTACCTTAGTATCTACACAAACACTTGAAGTCATGCGGTAGTTAGGTATGTTGGTCAGTCTGTCTTGACCTTGTTTACCCTTTAATTCATATCACTGTCATTGTTGATACTAAGCTGAGCTTTATCATACTTTAATATCAGAAAAAGTGGCATATTATCTCAGTATGTGTGATCTACTTTAGTGTTACTTATTTATTTTTTCAAGAAAATAGTTACATTGAACAAAACTTTTTCAGGGTTATTTAAGATAGCCTGACTTTAAATGACCATTTTGCTGTGGTGGAGATGACATTCAGCTGTCCACTGCTTTAGAACAGTATGGACATTACTGAAATTAGATAATGAATACAATACTTGTAGTGGCTGCCCATCTTGTATTTGTCAGTTTTCTGACAAGGAAATCTGTTTAAGGTATTCTCATCATCCTCTGTCTCAGCTTCCAATGTCCAAGCCATAAATCCCGCAATGGTTGCATGAGCTTCCTTGAGCTATGTGAGACCTTCTGTATGTTCTGGCTACAAGAATGTCATGTAGTAACCAGCTCTAAATCAGAATTTTGTTTTGTTTCTCCTCTTGCCTGCAGTTGTCTTTACTGTGGCTTGCTACTATGGTGTAACTGTCTGGAAAAAATGCAAGCTCTCCTTCTTTTCAAGTAAAAGCAAGTACAAAGAGAAATAAAAGTTCTTTGTTTTCTAAGCTAGACAGACAGTGGTTAGTTTGCCAAAAGGAAATAGGCAAAAGATCGGAAATAATGTGTTTATCCTGTACTCTGAAGTCTTTAGTGGGCCCGAATAACTGAATGCTTGCGCCAAAACAAACTCCTTACTGACCCTTTATTAAAATATGAACTTTGCATAGCAGTATTTTATATATATGTATGTATATATATTTTTGTATACTTGAAATGGGCTTRTCATACATTTTAAGGAAGAGAAGAAATTTAATGGTCATATTTTGGCATGAATTCAAATAGTGTGTTTTACTGCYGAAGAATCACATTCTTAAATGACATCTATTTGCAATTTTTTTTAAAGGATAATGTTCAAACATCAGAAGCTCTTAAAAGGGAAAATAATGATTTGAAGAAGAAGCATGATGAGGCTGCTTCAAAAGTTCTCCAGCTTGAAGAAGATATAATGACTGTTACTCAAAAAGCCATTGCAAAAGAAACGGAATTAGACAGGTACTTAGTMTTTCTGTTCCTTACCTTCCTTATTTTACTTTTTTTTTCCCCAAGGTGTTTTTAAGGCTAACCATTTTTAATATATGCATGGATTTTCTGTATTACTRGTTCTGTACTGTTAATTTGTCAATGTTTTAGTCTGAAGGACAAACTGAAGAAAGTGATGCTTGAGAAGGAGCAACTTGAATGTGTGTTAAAGACAGAGAAGGATGAAAAAGAMCTTTATAAGGTAACTTTATTACTTGTACCTGTATACACTGGAATGAAGCRGTTTGAAATAAAGGTAATAATATTTTATGGAGAAGTCTAATAAATTGAATTTGTTAAGGAAAAAAGGAAATGGGTAACTTCCATGWACAGATCTTTGAGATAGTTATAGATGTTCTCATATAAAAATGAATGAGGAAAACAGYATCTGAATTCAACCAAGGTATAAAAAGATCTCTGAGAAGGAGAATGAATCCCCAATTTCTTAAAGCACAGACACAGTWACAGAAAATAATAGATTCTAGTGARAAAATTCTTKAGCTAYACAGTGCATCACCACAGTAACTAGTAACCTTTAACACACTTTTTCGTAACTAAAATACTTGTTAGTAATTTAAATTCTCTCTCCAGACTTTGTTTTCTGAACCCCTCTTCTTTAGCCTTTTGTGTAACACTGAGAAGCTTTATAGGTTCTGCATTGCWTTGGTTTTTACTGTCATGGGTGATTCCTTCTGGTGGTAATGAGAGACATCATATATGGAATAGTGCCTCCCCATCAAAGACAGAAAAAATTATATACTAAAATAATGAAATCTTTAGGTTGTGTGAAACAGATTAAGTGTATTTAAAATATTATTTCTAYTCCTAGGAAAATGTATTTGTGTGATAGGCAGTATTAGATATACAGCAGAGGTTATAGCATCTCAAAGCAAGTTTTACAAGCAAGGAATCCCTTTGTAAATAATCAACACAAATCTTCTAGTTTGAGTGGGAAACACTTAAGTGCAGAAGCTGTTCTGGATTATTGCAGGCAGAATTGTTAAAAGTAGTTTGTTGTTGTTGGAAATGAATATTGTTGATGTTGACCTATTTGCTTAGATGACTGTGGACAGATACTACTAAAAGTTTAATTTTTCTTTAGTTTTCTTCAAGTAATTTCTCTTCTGCTTGTCCTTAGTTGTCTAGCATTTGTGAAGAGAGGGTTGAATAGCTTAATTTGATGTGGAGAGAAATTAGGGCTTTAATTTCTRGATGTAGAGTGGAGTTGTTGTTAGGTGGCCATGCTGAAAGAATTCCTGCCAGAAACTTTGGGCTGCAGGGCAGTGATGATACCAAATGTTTAATATTTCTCTTTACTGGTTCTAATCTGCCTCAGAGATAAATTAGAATTTAGTGAGTGCATAAATGGACAGGTGAACAGTAGTTCTCCTAACATGGAAGAAGTTTGACATGTTTTAGCATCATTGCAGATACACTTGAAGAATACAGAAATAGAAAACACCAAACTAGTAAAAGAAATCCAGACGTTTAAGAATTTGGATGCAAACAAAGAAAACATGATATCGTATTATAAAGAGGAGGTTGGCAGATTACAGCTATTAATAGCTGAAAAAGAAAATATGAAGAAAGCTTTTTTGCACTCCTCATCAAACAAGGTAAGCAGTACTAATATAATTGGCCTGATGTGAATAAACATATCCAATGTTGTATGTGCTTGACATGAGAARGGAAGAAGTTGAAGAAATGACCAGGATATAAAGGATAAGAGGCAGGAGGGTTATGATGGTCTTTGTAGATGCAGAAGATGATGACAAGGCTTAATTCTGTTTTAGTTTTGCACCTTTTGAGTTTGTTGAGATGTCACATGATGAACTGAGATTAACTATGTGTGAAAAGGTAATTTTTGAGCTCAGTAAAAATGGTGTGCTCTTGAGTTGTTTTTAGCTTAATGAAAAAGGAAAGGAGGTTGAGGGAGAAGTTCTTAATGTGGCTATGTTAAGACTGTAGAGGGTCATGGAGAAGAAAAGAGGAGGCATGGAATGATGTGCTGAAGGACTTGTTAGGTGAGAATGTACTATCATTGAACTGAYGACTGAGAACTCTTCAGAGACAGTAGAATTTCAAAGGAAGAGGTGACTTGCTATGCCCTGTAGTAACATTGTGGTGTAATAGGAGAGTGAAATTGCTGAAGAACTCATATTTATGCTGTCCATGGTCCACATGGGGTTACTTCACAGTTCTGTTCAGGTGCTGTGGATGCATATATTTGGTTTGTATAGGTTTTGGAAGCTGAGTGGCTTYGTGARAAGCTGCCAGAAGCTTCCCCTGAGAGATCTGATACCAGCCAATGCCTGACAGAGCCAATGCCAGCAAGCTCCAAGATGAACCCGCCACTGRCCAAGGCTGAGCCTGTGSTGRTGGTRGTAGCATCTCTAGGATAACTGATTTTAAAAGSGTATGGAAGAGGGGGAAAATGTGTGAGAAGAGTTGCAGCTGGAGAGAAGAGTGACATGAGAGAGAAAGAACTTGACAGACATCAGGGTCAATAAAGGAGGGGAAAAGGTTGTTCCAAGTGTGAGAGCAAGATTCCTCTGCAGCCCATGCTGAAGACACTGGTGAGACAGACTGTCCCCCTGCAGCTCGTGGAGGTTCATGGTAAAGGAGAGATCCACCTGCAGCCTGTGGAGGACTCCATGCCAGTGTTTATCATCATGYTAGAGAAGGTGAATGTGCCTGAAGGAACGTGGGATCATGTGGAAAGCCTGCGCTGGAGGAGGTTTGGCAGGACCTGTGACCCTGCAGGGGACCTATGCTGGAACAATCTGTTCCTGAAGGACTGCACCCCATGGATGGGTTCCTACGCTGGAACAGTTCATGCAGAACTGCAGCCTGTGGGAAGGATATGTTTTGGAAAAATTTGTAGAGGAGTGTCTGCCATGGGAGGCACCCCACACTGGAGCAGAGAAGAGAGAGAGTGAGGAGTCCTCCCCCTGAGGTGGAAGGAGCAGCAAAGATAACGTGTGCTAAAGTGACTGCAGCCCCTGTTCCCCATGCCAGCTGTGGTACTGGAGGAGGGGAGATAGGGAATTTGTGAGTGAAGTTGAACTTGAAAAAAGGAAGGGCTTGGGATGTGTTAAGATTTGGTTTTATTTCTCATTATCTTATTCTGATTTGACTAGTAATAAATTAGATTAATYTTCYCCCAAGTTGAGTCTGTTTTGCCCATGACAGTATTTGCTGAATGATTTCTCCCTGACATCATGACCCACAWGCCTTTTGTTATATTCTTTTCCCTTGTCCAGCTGAGGAGCGGAATAGTAGAGTAGTTTTGATGGACACCTGGCATCCAGCCAGGGTAAACCTAGAATAGAAGAACCATTAGGTGTTTTTCCTTGATGTACATCATCCTGTTCCATTTCATTCAAAAGGAATGCAGTTTCTGTGCCCTGAGATTGTTCTCTGATCTGCAGTGTGATAGGCAATAGYGAAATTGACTGGGAGTTTTGATTCACAAATGTGCTCTTGATCCAAAGTAGTCAGYTTAGACACAGCCTTTGAGGCCAGCATGGAAAAGTCAGATTACGCTGGCAACTGCCTTGAATATCTTGCCAGACTTCTCACAGAAAAGAAACTTGGATATCAAAAGACTAGAAATTGCTTTAAAGCAGTATGGGTTATGAATACAATATTTTAAGTGGGAAAGTAGTGCTTTTGAGAACGGAAACAGAGTTTAAAAAGAACATACTATCTTGCTTTAAATTGCATTTTACTTTAGTATCTTTTCTGCTSTTTCATTTCTGAATCTGTTAAATTACTACTGTGTTTTCAAGGGAGTGGGTATGTGTCAGTACTGAAGCAACCAAACTTAATCTTAAAGTGCTTGTGCTGTTTCTGGTGGGATCATTAATGATTTTATGAAGCTGCAGATATTTACTGAAAAATGTAACCAATGCATCATGTGCTGTGCAAATAGCTATGAGGCAGGACTTCAGGGCAATTACTAGTATATCCATTATCATAAAAGGTTACAAACTGTGTTACTATTCCTCTGGACTTGTTAAGTGATACTTAAAAAGTAACAAATAATGGACTAAAAATAGCTGAATTTATGTCTGGACACAAGAATAAGAGATGGTGATGCCATCAGGGAGCCCGGAGGCTATATTATGTTTATATAAGATATATAATTTTTATATTTTATATAATATTTATAATATATATTTTTGTAATTTATTTMTCTATTATATATGTTTATAATTTGTAGAGTAGCTTAAAAATTAATAATTTTTCATAATCCTGGCTTTCTCTGAGGAGTGAGAAACTGGTAGTTCAGCCTGGACAGTTGGCCCTTGGCTTGCTCTATGGTGCTGCAGTAGTGCTTAGTGCYACATGCTGCAGCTTGCTGTTCATTACTGTTTGCTCTCTGTTCCCTCTGGAAAGCTTGTTGTGCAAGATCTTGGGAAACAGAGCTGTGAGAAAAACATCCCAAAGCTGCTTTACAGTGTTTTATGTCAACCAGTTGCAGACACTGTAAAACCTCTTACTCTGTTTTTACCTTCAGTGTTTTTCTGTGGGATGAACTTTGGTTTTCATGCTGGAGTTCTACAGTGATAAGAGCAAGATGTGGAAAACAGACTTTTTTTGGTCGTATGTTTAAAACTGAAGCTGAAATTCCAACAAAAATCCAGAATAGAGAAAAAAGCAATATTTAATTTTGCCTTTATTTTATAGTGAAATATGTTTGCACATCATTGTTGGCAAAGAAGTCAAATGAGTAAAATGGTATTTGTGTGCTGGCTTCTTGGTTTCGTAGTTTTGCTAAAGCCAGCTGGAAAACTTGATTTTTCTTTCAGATGTTTCTAATCCCTATCCCAACCTTTATTTAARCTTTGAATTAAAAAATGATGAGTTCTCTTCCATTTCTTCTCTTTCCTAGGATGAGGCAAGTGTGTTAAAAGAGCAGCTTCGGAAAGCTGAAGATCAGATTCAGGCTAGCAAACARGAAGCTGTTCTAATGTCAAAAGAGCTGAGTGATGCAGTAAATGTGCGGGATAAGACAATGGCAGATCTTCACAGTGCACGTCTGGAAAATGAAAAATTTAAAAAGCAACTTGCTGAAGCTTTAGCTGAACTTATAAAAATCACAGCTTTGAAAAATGAACAGGTAAATTGTCAGTGTTTAGTATTGAAGTTTATCTGTATTTATAAAAGCTATAAGCTAGCTTTACTGAAGATGGGGAGGTTTCTGGATAATAAGTKCAAATAATTATTAAATTATCTTTCAGCATCCAATATACTACCTTAAATCAAATTTGCATGTAAGTTGATTTGGAAGTTTGGTAAGAAAKGAGGTTTCTGCTATTACTCATATCTACTTGTCTCCACATTATTTTCACAGAATAATGCAGTGTTTATCTATGTTATTTTGAATCCTCTCCCTCTCTTAATTCTGTTTAGTGAGCCACAGTAGCATTAAAAATCAAACAAAAATAAGAAAATATTGGTAGAAACTTGGGTTGTTTTATAATGGTTTTTTCTCATTGATAGATTATCTCTCAATTCTCATAAACCCTTCCAATATTTGTGATCAAAGTTAATTTGTTTTAGTACTTACAAATATGAAAATATTAATGTAATGGAAACTGTCTTGACTTTAGTCTTGGATAAAAAGTTAGTGAGCTGATACATGTTTCATCATTTTAAGTGAGCTTTATACTAGATCTTCTGTGACTACAACTGTATTGGATTAATTTGCTTCTGGGATCACTGTAATTGTGTAACTGTGCAATGAAAATATACTGAGCTGAACAGTAATTAAAACAGTACTGTAAATACAAAATTAATATTACAACACTCTAAAGAACTATTATATTTAAAGTATTGGAGAATTGCATGTTTTTTTTCCTAAGAGTTTCAGTTGTATACAATTTGTTTTAAAAGGCATGATGAGAGAGGTAGCAAATCCTCTGAATGACTCAAGTTACCAAGAAAGTGTTGACCATGGTCTRTGTTCAGATTTTTCCTGTATGTTCAGGCTTTTGATACATGCTAATTGGCCCGTAGAGTAAGAATCTTTTTTTGCCTKCCTCTGGTATTGTACCAGTGCCTGTTTGCATCCCTCAGTGTGTCCTGCTTGGAGTGAAGTTCAGCACAGATTCTGCCTCTCTGAGCTCTGCTACTTCCTCTATTCCTTTCCTTCCCACAAAGAAAATAGGACCTTCAGTACTTACATGGGACATTATGCTTTTTTAATTGAAAAAAGGCTCTTTGGGAAATAGTGGTATTTGAACAAAAGGGAGAACAGTTCCTATTTTTTTTTTTTAGGAAGCTTCAAATGCAGTGGAGCAGGAGCTGCGCAGAGAAGTTGAAGATCTGAAGCTTCGTCTACAAATGGCTGCTGACCATTACAAGGAAAAATTCAAAGAATGTCAAAAACTTCAAAAACAAGTGAACAAGTTTACAGAGCAGACAGTAAGTAGAGTGGGATAAATTGCACTTGCTTTTTTGGAGACATTTCAACAACAATTTAACTTCCTTCTGCAAAAACTAATGCTTTTAAAAGGGATTAAAATGTGTGGTAAGCAATGACTCTACCATTTTCTTCCATAAACCTAAATTACTTCTATGATTTTTTTGTATATAGTTGTCCAAATCAAACATGGAATTTATAGTAGCTGGTGTTATGTAGAAGCCTAATAGAGTTTGGATGAACCTATAAGCATTACTTTGGTCAAGAAAGAATTTGAAAGTGAAGCTGGGAAAATCCATAAATACTGCCTCTATCCAGTACTACCACAAAAGCCCAACAAAAAACCCCAAGCCCAAAAAGGGGTAGAAATGGAGAACTTGAAATAGGATTTAAAAGCAAAGTGGAGAAGAAGTTTCCACTGTATAGTATGGAGCTGTATTCCATATGTATTTTTTAATGTTATCACTCTTCTAAGATTTTTTTCATAAATAAATGATTCTTTTTCAATGATGATACAAGTTTTAAGCCACCTGTCAGTCAATTTCAAACAGATTGGAGGGCAGAGTTCTTTAGAATTCTGTAAAAATTAAGAGTTGGAGAGGAGCTCAAACAGGGAACAGGCCTATGATCAGTGGCAAGATGTGCAAATACAAGTTCTTAAGAAARCCAGACTTAAATATTTCTCTTATCCACAGAACATTGCATAAAAGAATCATCTTTTCGTCCAGAAGGTCATTGGTGAATGAGGTGTCATATGTGGCTTTTCCTTAAAAATCTTCCATGTCTTTGTCAATGTTGTGCATCTTACAGCAACCACCAGATTCCATTGCTGGAATTAAATTGATGCATTTAAGTGTAACTACTTCTCTAGAAAATGAGGTTTTTCTAATAATTTGCTTAGAAATTACTGTTGCTAGGGAGAAAGAACTTTATCAAGCAAGATGATAAAAATCGGAAGCARTTTCAGTGTTGGTAGAATTAAATATTTTTGCATATTTAATATTACCTACCATCTAAATCAGCAGTTATATCTAGTCCAGTTTTAGAGCAAATGATAGTGCAAGAAACATTGCTTTGTGCTTTGGCTTTCATTTTATTAAGTACCAAAACAAAATTTCTTTTCACAAAGAAAATTGCAGGCCATCAACAGAAACTGACAGATGCATCTAACACTGAGTCAGCTACTGCCGTCGTTACAGACAAAAAGTTGTCTGCGTCTCCAGGTATCAACAGCTTAAATTTTTGTCTGTTTTTATCAGCCTGAAAGTGTTKTCTATGTGAAGTAGTTACTAGTAGTATTTATAATATGAAGTAGGTGGACTTGCTCTGTTTAATTAAAGCATTAGAGATGTGAAGATTGATCTAAAAGTTTTGTCTCATAGCAAGTGGTGACATGGATAAATACRTTCATGTATCAGTTTAGTTGCTATTTACTAACATCAGTAGGACTGAACTCCTGAATTTCTGCTTTAGGGTTAACAGAGATGGTTTTGCCAAGTTAATAAACAGTTTATTTAAAAAAAAATTACTCGAATTTTAAATTTGAATATAATAGGCCCAGTAATTTTGCAGTCATGTTATGATGACTATCCACTATAACATTCTACTATAAAATCAGATGTGCTGAAAACTTCTGAATATGTGATGGCAAGGTGAAGTCTACTGACTATTGTCATGAATTATAAGCAGCAGTAGTTTATTAGAAAATGTAATTTTTATGAACAAATAAGTTATTGCAAAAATAATATTCTARAACTTAAACATGTAATAGGTTAAAACTAAAGAAGAAATCCTTCACTATGAGGCTGTTGAGATGTTGGAACAGGCTTCCTAAAGGAGTTATGAATTCCCTATCCCCTGAGGTGTTCAAGGCCAGCTTRGATGGGRCACTGAGCAACAYGGTCTAATGGAAAGTGTCCCTATCCATGGCAGGGGCTAGATGATCTTTAAGGTCCCTTGYRACCCAAACCATTCTGTGATTTTATTTTTCAGTTTAGATTGATAAATGCTGATAAGCGCTCATTAGTTTTTTTTCTGTTATTTTATAATTGATGGATTCTCGTTGTCTATAAAGASCATTGGTTGTAATTTCCATCAGTTTCCTCCTGTCTAAAGTAAATTCAACTGTTTCTTAAAAAATACAGCAAGCTCWGTTATAATGTGTGATGAAGTAGGTTGCTGAGGTACTTTATGTTTATGTAAGAATAGAATACTTAGAATGATAGCATACATATTTTGGTGTTTGCTTATTTTCTTGAGAACTGAGTACATATGTGTGTATTTATGTTCATCTTCAGTGTGTGAGAGAACTGAAAACAGATATGCCAGGATGATTGCTGATCTTACACAGCACATAATGCTGATTGTCTCTGCTTTGGATAACATGGAACATTCTTGATCCACTCTCAAATCTGGGCTGTCATTTCTCTTACACAAACTTTATTTATGGAACAAAAAAATCAATATTCTTGTTTTCTCTTCGATATTTACAGTTAGCCCCATTTCATCTGACATAGTTTCGGAATCCGTGGTAAAGGAGCAAGTGCGTGAAATGAATAAAGAGATTGCTGAGAAAACAGAGAAGTATAAGAAATGCAAGCAAATGTTGGCAGTAAGTAAACAGCTGCTTTGGAAAGCTGAACAAARAGTAGCTGAAGGTGCTAAGCCTTAAAACCACAAGGCCTACCCAGCTGAGATGCCTTCCTTGTTTGTGTGATACACTGTGGTTACAGTAGAAATCTTAACATTAGAAAATGGATTTTTGTTCAGTTAGCTCGTCTGTATGTGGTTTTAGAGGGTCCAGACAAAGAAAATGCAGATGCAGAAAATGTGCACATGCTCAAGGTTTTAAATACTTTTTGTTCTTACATAAAGTGTAATTTTTTTTTTATAAATCACCTGCAGCGTGTTGCTGTAAGCCAGCTGATGTTTGGAACAAGTGTGGCTATGTTGGTCTGGTACACTGTCCAAATGTAGTAACTTCTCCATATCTGCCTGTCATGGCTTTTACAGTGTTTTCACACCTAAGTGGGTTCTGCCAATTTGCTTGGGCTCAGTTATACATAAAGGCATTTATTTGGTGTCTTGACAAAAGCTGGCACTGATAATGCTGTAGCCTCAATAGAAATTCTCACATTGTATTAGTACCTGTCAATCATAACTTGATTTTCACTGAATGTGTGTGTGATGATGGAGTATTGGCATCAGTGATGCTGGTGAAAAGTTGACAACAGTTTAAGAAATTCTGAGTGTTGTCTATTTTCATTTTACTTATCACAGTGATATTACTCTATTTTAACACGTTTTCCAGRATGTAATAACKGTCCTGTAATTCTCATAACCCTGTCCATGGAGAGCCTGCATTGTCTTCTGCTGACTATTTATTCCATAGTGATTTTTGAAGAAAGCTTTGCCTCTGACCTTCTGGATGAAAGATACTTAGGTTGTGAAAGTCRCTTGAGGAAAGATTTTGTATTGAAGTGAGGTACTTGAAAGCATAATCATGATTATGAGTATTAGGGTGCAAAGAAACTTGAAACTGTGAAACTAAAGAGGAATATCAGTCTGTTGAAAACTCAAGGAAAAATATTGCCTGTTGAAGATCATTTATGCAGTGTTCTGTGGTCCTGGCCTCTTCAGAGTCTCGAGTCAGGCTTGGAGAAGCCATTTGTAAATGGTCTCATTTCAAAAGCATGGAATTAACACAGTGACATTGTTGTGGGTGGGAGKGAAAATCTATTTAAGACTAAATATTTCATTCCATGGTATAAATTACTTTAGGATGAGAAGATGAAATGCAGTGTTTATGCTGATGAACTAGCTAAACTGGAGCTGAAGTGGAAAGAACAAGTGAAAATCAATGAGGGTATAAAATTACAGCTGGCAGCGATGGAGGATCAGTATAAAGTAAGTTACAGACTGTGTTTATAACAATGAATGGTTGCCTGTTCTTAACATGGCTGTTTTTTTTCTGATAGTTCAAGCAATGAAGAGCTTTAATAGGGAAAGCACACTAAATATATTGTTGCTGTACATAGAAATTCTACACTTGAAAAAACAGTGCAGTCTTGTAATGCTTCTTTTAAAGTAAAAGAGATCTGCCAAGACCTACTACCATCTGGCTATCAGTCTTTTATTACTGTGGATTTAGACAAACCTCTAAATGACGTAATCTTGTATTATGGGAAAAAAAAAGGCAAGGGATTTCTAATTTCCTGTTGCTTACTAAAAGGAAGATTGATTGGTGTATTTGTCAAAATCTTCATATTGCATATTGCATTACCAGTGCAATAATGTCTAATATGACTTATCTGAAGTCACTAGAGAGAGAAGAGTGAKCCATTGTTTTTAAAATCATGCAAGAATTTAATTTAGAGAACCTCAGCTGTCGTCTTGGTAGGGGGATGTGGCACATTCACTAGAAAGTCAAGCATAATGGGCAGCTTTAGTTTACAAGAGGCCTTAGTCTTTGGGGTTATGTTATAGTAGTGCTTATGTTTGGGTCAATAGGGATGAGATAGGAGCAACAAATGTTMATGAGACCAGCTTTTCTGCTGGTTCTCAGTCTAATGGTGATAATGCAGTTGACTGTGTTGCCTCCTTTTGCCCATTGTGATGAAAAATTACTAAACTGAACTGGGACTGTATTGATTCTACTAGGAACCCCTTTTTATTAGTAATTACAACACTTTTTCTCTATAAAGTGTTGAATTACTCTACGGTTTTATTTCAGCATTCCATAGGCCACCCTTTTCTGACATTTTCCGAAGCTCTAATTTTGATTTTGTAAAATGCATGACTCTTTCCAGTTTATTTTATTTTACTAATTAGCAGCGATCAGTTGCCATGCATAATTTAATGTGAAATAAGTTTAACTTCTCAACAGCAGGTATAATAAATAATTGGTTTCACAATCAAAAGCATTTTGRCTGCAATTAAAAAATTGCTATAATTCAGGAAGGTGCAGGTGGTAGAGAAAAAGTGAGCTTTCCTTCCCAGTCAGGAGATTTTGCTCCATTGACCCAAATTAAGAGAGGGAATTTCAGAATTGAAAAAAATTGATAAGCAGTTATGCTGAGCATTGAGCTTAGATGTTAGGGAAACAGAGGAAGGGGCAGTCTCTAAAGTAACCAGAATACAAATAAAATTACCCTTTGTAGAGAGAGATTATTTAAATTACGATTTTGAAACCAGGAAGAATTGTGTAATGCGTTAGTTGTACCTCCTCCTGCAGCACCCAGTAGAGACAAAAGGTAGGTGTTTGTAAAACCAATTTAGTGTCTTTGAGGCAGGAGTAGCTTTTGGCTCWCTCAAATTCTGTGATGGGACATACGAAATGATTGCGAGCCTTCAGCTGTGACTGGGCTGTGGTGACCCTCCTGCCATTGATGGCACTGATCCTACTCCTTGTTTTTAACAGAATTCTAYCATTCCACAACTGTTTACTGAAAACTGGCAAGGAAAGGCTGCTAATGTCATCCAGCACATAAAACTTTKTGAGAATTGTTGGGTTGGGTTTGGAGTGGCATTACATGTTGCATATAACTGTAGTAGACAAAACTATCTTCATCGGAAATATTAACTTAATCAGGGAACTTTGTTTTCATAATGTAACGTGCAGGGCAATAGTTTCCATTCACTAATACAAGAATCTTAATCTTCTTTTCATATAGATTCAGCTGGCAGAAAAAGAGAGACGAATAAAGGAACTGGGATCACAGCTGGAACTCTTTACCAGTGGGAAGGTACTGTCAGACATTCTGAAATATTAATGCTAATGTTGAAGTATCTCTGAGGTATTAAATGGCAATTAATCAAAGCTAGGTTTYACTGAAAAGTGAAATAATAAAATGTCTTTACTACATTCAGATAGTATTGCAGGATGTTGTGCAAAGTTAGGATTTTTCTTTGGAACTTTATTTGATTACTTTACAATTCCAGTATGAAGAGGTACTTAGTAAAAGCAGGCATTTTCATACAGATAAACTGAAAGAAAAGAAAACTTTCAGAGGAAGCTGGTTAATTTTTTGGGTAGAATTCTAGAATGTCAAGTAGTTGGTACTTAATKTATCTTCTTTTAAACCAAGGATAGAATTTTTAATAGATCTCTTATATTTTTCTAGTTCAAAAGAAATCAAATTAAACTTTGAGTTTTGATGAGGCTACTTTAGGTGGAGGGAGAAATTTTAAACACCGTACATAAGAACAACTGTAATAATAATAATAATGTATGGAGCTTATAAAAGCTTAAAACATTGCCAAATTTATAGATATTTGCATTAAAGAGAAGAATCAAAGTGCCTTGCTAGACTGGAACCACAATTTAAAAGGTTAAGCATGGGACAGTAAACAGCTTTTCAATTCATACTCATTATCAGTGATTGTTTATAAATGTCACCAAGCACAGCTTGCTAAAAATGTCCATTTGCTGTCTCCTCAAACCTGTAAAATTACTTTGTTTCTATTTTATTTACATACTTAGATAGCCTTTGATCTTTTTCTAGGGTTTTTTTTTCAAATCAGTCTCTACCCTAGCTATCCAACTTCTGGYTAAAGCTATTTTGCAGCACCTTTTTACTCTCAGGTTTATTTACATTCTGTTTTAATTGTATGTAATACTAAAATTGAAGTATTAATGCTACTGCCTCGATTTTTAAACTGCTTCTGTATTACAGAAGAAATTGTTTTTAAAAAGGCAAAATTTTATTTCATTGCTAATTAATTGTTCCTGCTTTGAATTGAGTAAAGATGAATTACTTAGATTTAACATACTCACTAAAACATGCAATTGCAGCTTTTTAACCCTAGCAGTTTTAATCATRTGTGCCTTTCAGTTTACAAATGTAATGTAGCACGGGCATAGCTTAATATTGTATGTAGAGGACGGATGCCATCCACCACATGAGGTCTTTTTGCATTTGAGTAGTGTTTTGTTTTCAGACTAATTATTGGTGCTTGATTTTTGTGTTTTTCTRTTCAAGAGGTTGATCTGAAGCTCACCTGTTTGCAAGAAAAAAAATACTGAATTGTTCCTTTTAGTAACTGACTTTGTAATTTTCACGGAATTGAACTGGTAATTGAAGCCTTGGTTTTAAGTTTCAATTTAAAGTCATTTGGGGAAAAGACACACTTCAATCTTTGAAGGTTTTATTAACGTTACATCAGCAAATATTAAACAGCATGTCTTCCTTACCAGTCCCTATTTTTAAATTATTGTTTTTGTATTTATATTTTGGAATTTTTTGCTTGGTTCTAAATTTAAATGGCATATTCCTTTTGATWTCCTTGGCATACTTCTCTCTATCCCTTAACTCACCTTGTTTAAGGGAAGGATGAGAAAGACTTTTATTTGGATAAATTGCAACTGATGCACTGACCACACTTAAGGCACTTTAATTAGTGTCTTATAAATATATACTGGCTTAGAGTTTTAAGGGTTCTGAGCTATAAAACCACTTTATAGTTTGTAATTACTATCATATATATAGTTTTTATGCAAGAATCTAGAATTTTAAGTATATTAATCTTTTTAAGAGTTCTGTTCTAACACTTCTGAAAGAATGGTCTGATAAAAATGTTGCTGTTACATATCAGAAGGGATCCAGTGCAATGTGTTTACTAGTTCTGTATACATCTGCCACTCATGAATTCATATAGAATATGTCTAGTATCTATATATATATGTGCTCCACATACTTAAAATGCTACATTCTTGAATGATATGGTATGATATGAAAAAAAAGAATTATTTTTAATTGTAACTTTTAAAAACTTTTCTCACTGCATACTATCTTTAGTTTTTTTGTTAGTCTGTCAATTTATACTGATTTAGCTAATTTTTCTTCACTATAAAAAGGATCCAGATAGTTCTTGAAAAAAAGGCTGTTCTGTTTATGTAATTTGAATTGTGTGATGACAAACGAAGAAAATATAATGTCTTTTTAAAATATCTTCTTTGTATTTTCTTTTATTATTCATTGACTATTTTTGGTATTTATGGTACAGTTGGCATAAGACCAAAATGATAAGACAGTAGGAAGTTTTTTTCTTTCAAAAACACATTCCATAACATTTCACACGTTTCAAATTTTGCTAGGACCCTATAGGTAATTATATTTTGAACTTTGTGTTATTTAGGAGCTTGGCAGGACACCAGGAGATCAAGCTGGAAGGATGATGGAAGGACAGACTTCACAGCAAACATCACATTTTCGCAACCCATATTCAGAGGAAAATGGACCAGTTCCTGCAGTGCCAAGTAGACTACCAGTATTGCAATATGGAAACCCTTATGCAATTCAGGAAAGAAGAGGTAAATAAATTTCACACTTCCCAATATAATTTCTCCCTTTCTGTTTCAAAAGCAATGCCTCATTTAATGGGGGTTAAGTGCCAAGAGTCTTCAGACTGATTTACTGATTGATGAACATCAGTAAAGGGCCTTTATTTTATGATGAGAACAAGTAAGGTAAACRAAGTTTTAAACACCTTTGGAAGATGATGATGCTCTCCTACTGTCTTATGTTATCTAAATAAAAAATGTGTTTATTTCTTGATTTTTAAAAGTAAGGTAGCACATCTCTGATCTGAAAAYACAAGCTAGTGAACAAAGATATCCTAATTAATTTTTCTTCAGATGGAGCAGATGGTGCTTTTAATCCTGATGAGATCCAAAGACCACCTGTTAGAAGTTCCTTTTGGGAGCTGGAAGATGATGTAGTGTGTAGCCAGCCTTCACGCAATCTCAGTCGGCCTGATGGTTTGGAAGATCCTGAGGACAGCAATGCAAGTTACCTTTTTTATTATTTATTTTCCTTCATATGCTTACTGATGGGTTACCAAGAGTTTCACATAGGTTTTCTGTATTTCAGAAGCCTGATTTATKCTTAATTAAATTGGGAATTTATATGATTTTCCCTGAAATACATTTTTGGTGAACTGTTCTTGTTTTGAAGGAGAAAACTCTGCACCTCTGTTGATGATAATATACTTGTTCCCCTAAACACTTGAGTTACTGACAGCTTGTTTTGGTATTTGAACAGTAGTTTCTTAATCTTTTTAAGTATTAAAGTAAAAAAAGCCAAGTAATCTCAACTCATGACTTTTCTCTCCTGTGGTAGAATGAGAGCTCGAAATGTAGCCACATCTCACTCATTTTATAATGGGAATGTAGGAACTAAARTGGAACAGAACAAATGAAAATGTAAAGGACTCGGGTACCAGTGTTTTCAGTTAAATGCTGATTATMAATTGGTATCCTACTAGATACATAAGTCTAATGTATCAATCTTTTGTTCTGTCTTCTGCAAATCGTCTGCATTTATTAATTTCCATTTTGAATGCTTTTTSCTGTTGGATGCATATTTGGAAGAGCTTAATTGACTGTTACCTAAAGCTGATTAAATGGAAAGGGATACACTTTGACTGATTTCTTTATTTTAGGGCTTTGTATGTTTTAAGTGGATGCTGGTTAGCTTTTCTTTTTAGTACAGTTAAYTTGCACATTCTGGTATAAAAAATTGGCTTCTGTAATAAATTGGATTGTATGTCTTCATTTGAACAGGAACAAACCTATTACTCTTTCTTATTCCGAGTACTCTTGCACCTTCAAAAATATTAAACAAGAAATACCTTTCTGCAAAGTATTGTGCTCTTTGCAAGTACAGTGGTATCATGACCTGTTTCTCATTTAGTCTAGTTTGCCACATTTAATTGCTATTAACCTTTGCAGAAACTGATCAGTGTTCAGACAGGCATGATTTTAGCCCTGGTGCTCAGCACCTATAATGGAGAAAAATGTATTTCTCCCTCCTRCCTTTTGCTCCCAATGTCCATTACCATGAATAATTAGGGAAACTGTCAGTGCTTTTGCAGCCTGTTCAAGATCTAGAATGAGAKCTTAGTGCTGTCCCCACCTTTACTTCACATTTTGCATATTTAATCTGATCATTCTTGACGTAGCTATTACATCTGACAAGCTCTTCTCTTCTTTAGTCATCTGCTGCAGTTTAATTAGCAGAGTGTTCTCTCTGATCTATGTGCTTTGCCCTCTTGCAAACCCAAGAGAAACAGTGCTAGAGTCTTGTGCTCGTTTGCAGACACAGCTTGGATTTTTGTAATGAGGTGGAATATAACAGGCTTAAATAAAGTTCAGCTCGAGAAAAGGTGCCTTTAAATCAAATAACTAATATCTTTATTTTTTATTTGCAATTGAGAATCAGTTGCTTGCTCCTTACCCATATAGACTGTATGTATAGTGTATACAAATTTATATGGAAATGAGAAGCTGCAGGAATCTTTCTAGAGATTTAGTAATATGCCAAAGATGAAACAGTTCTGAGGCAGGATGTAAATAAATAACCAGGGAAAACTTCTACATGTGTTGGTGATTCATTATAAAGAAGAGACTGGTGTTTGTGCAGAAGAAACAGCAAATATAAAATGATAAATATGAAGAGATTACCATTTCTTGGATTGTTTTTAAAAATAAGCTATTTARGATGTAGTTCTCTGCACTTTTTCAACCAGCAGGATGTAGAGCCTTTTGCTGGAGGATTCCCTCCCAGAGGAAAAGGATTGGTAGGCTTGCTGCTTTGTTTAAAACACTGCTGCTGTATGGACTTCTGCTGTCCTCCTGTCCTCTTTTCCCATTAMTACACATTATATTAGTTTAAGAAATTAAGGGTGTTGTAGTCACTTCCACCCCTTCATGGCTGTTTTGGTAGTGGTTTACCTATGACAATGAACATGTCTACTTTATGTAAGATAACAGATCTTTTAGCCATGAAGKGGTGGAAGTRACTACAGCACCCTTAATTTCTKTAAATAATATAACACAAGATACTCAGATACCTCAGAATTTTTGTGCTTTTGTGTTCCAGTTTGGTTTCTCCCAAGACTTGGTTCCYTAGGAATGGGTACTCCCATGTGTTTGGTTGTCATAAAAACCCATCAGTTTTGTATGACTGGGAAGACTTTCCAGGATTCTCATAGCTTTGACTTCTGGAACTTGTAGGCAAATTAAACCATGATTTCTGAGAGGGATATGCTGGTCTTTGTTGATTGTGTCAGCTGAGCATGTGCACAGTGGTGATTTTGTGTGGCATAGCTGATTTGCCACAAATTCCTGCCATCATCTACTCAACACTAACTTTCCATTTACTCATACTCCTGTAATTGACCAAAATGGAATCATTTGAAGCGAAGAATTACTGGCAGTAAGGGAGAGAGCCATAAACAAAACATATATATATATATATATTTAATACTGAAGTATGAGTTTCAGAAATGTAGTGCAGATTACAGTTGGCAGCAGCCCARAATAACTATCCTGAGACTATTAAACAGTGTTGTTAGTCACAGTAAATTTGTGKGGGATGGAGAATGTGACTCTTGGCAACTGAGAACCGGGTCAGGATATTTTTTGAGATGATTCCAAAATGTCCTKTCTTCTAGCAAAAGCCCCTACTATGCATTATTAGCCTGATCTGACCCTGGCAGCCAGTTACTGTCTTTTGTATAGGGAGGACAAAAAAGGAGCAGTTGGTATCCAGGTACCTCTTGGGAAAGGAGACTGCTTGCAGAGAGGTTGAGATGTTTAGAGGACTGAGATTGATTTCACTCCCACAACAGAGCTGAATCACAGAAATAAAATGTATGTGCCCTTCTTCCCAGTGTACCCGCACTGCATGTCAGCCCTGTGTCTGCTCACGTGTTGTTGAAGGCCTAGGATGGGCATTAGTTCCTTACTGTTGCATGTTAAAATGATCTGTAGCACTTGGGGATGGGGATTACTCAAGTCCATGGTTTTGTACTGTGTCACACAGCTTTCTAATTTCTGTTTGACAGTCCTGGAACTGCTTACAGTAGTAATTATGAAAGTAGTACTTGAGACAGAATTGATTGGTTTCGGTAAAACTAATCAAATTACTCTTGTTTCTGACAGTTTCATGTTTGACTTTCCCTTCTTCTCCTAGTGGCAAACTCCCTTTTTGCCATGCTTTAGTGTGTAATGCTGTATTTATGTTTCACTTAATCTGTGGAACTCATTGTGSCAATTTTTTAAAGAGCCAGAGGTACAGTCTAGTGATAGTTAACTTACAATGTTAAAGGCATTCTTTATAATTCGTACACCTACTTACTCAGACTTCTAAGTTCAGGAGGCCTGGCATCTACAGGACCACGGTGCCAGCCTGTGGGCACACGTACCAGTCTATTTTCCTAAGGAGCTGAGGCTGTGTATCCACTGTGTCACATCACTGCAGAGCTCTTGTAGAGCTACATCACAGTAGAGCTCTTGGACTAAGAATGTGCAGTCATGGCCATAGCCCTGGTCATCAGTTTGAACTTCAAGAAAGGTGGCCTTGGGTCTACACAAAGGACAGATTAAACTGTTTCTTTCTCAAGATATGGAGTTTGGGCTTTCTTTGAAAGAACTTGGATGGCTCAACCACGTAGTCTCAGAGTAAGCTGATGCCTTTTCTTAAAATGCAGACTAGGCAGAAACCACTGAGGCCTCAGCCATTGTTGTCAAATTCTATGAAAAGCAGCTTCAACTACCACTTCATTTTGTCTTTTGAGCTGTCAGGGATGGTTCTTTTTACCAGGGGAGAGTGATGGGTGTTTAAATGTCAGGTTGAAAAGCACATATAACCTCATTTATAAAAATAAAGATTGCTGGAAGATACTGGGAACTAAGTGGCTGTGAACCAAGATGAGTAGGGATCCATCCTCCCCCCATATAGTTTTGCATGGAACACTTAGGAGTTTTGTCCATCAGAAATTACAGGAGTAGACAGCTGTTGGAATACAATACAATGACACCCTCTCTCTCTTTTCAGAGGTTCCAAGTTACCCCAAGGCACTGCCTGAGAATTTTTAGTTTTTGGTGACTGTATATTGTTTACTGTAGCTTGTAATTAAAGTAGCTGGGAAATCCTCTCAGACTAAGACAAAGTTCTCATGGTTCCTSTTTGACCATGCCTTGGTTAGACAGTAATCTCTGTAACATCTGTGTGAGGTCGGCTCAATACAGAGACATTTGCATTCTTCTTGTGGGGGTYAGGCATCCCAAAAGGTTAAGAACTGATCTCTGTAACTTGGCCAAGAGCAAAAGTACACTGAAGAGACAGACGTTCTGTGTCTTAACAGGGTAATATCAGTACATACTCATACAAGACATTCTTGTACAGGGCCTGGGTCACAAGCTGCTGTAAGGAACATGCAGTATGAATTTCCCAATTAAGGGAACTGGGCCACAAGAAAGCTGTAGCCTTAGGAYATTCCAAAGGCTATTTGCATGTGCTTGCCTCGTTTTGAAGAGGGTTCTTGCAAGGCAGCTGTGCAGAAGAAAGCATCATCCTCTTTTTCAGATGCTTCTCAAAAAAGAACAAGGAAGAATGTTATATTTGTATGTGGTAGGGTACCACACTTGCCAAAAGCTGAGAGAGGGCAAAAGATGTAAACACTTTTATTTTACCGGGTGACAAGCAGTAAGTCAAATGGCTTTAAAAAAAAAGGGGAAGAAGGATAGAGGTTATACTAAAGAAATTAACCAAGATTCAGATGTTAATTTGATCACTGTTTGTAGTGGAACTGTTCTATTGATAGAAGATGCACATAAATTTTCTTGGTTAAATCCTGGTGTGCTTCAGTCTGGTATCAGCAGACTTGTCATCTTTTTGGCACTATACAAGCATTGTAGCATGAGAGTACTTTAAACTAAATAGTGTTTCCATCCGTCCATCCGTCCATCCATCCAATCCATCCAATCCATCCATCCAATCCATCCATCCACAATGGAACAACTGATATTTTAAAACTCACATGCCCTTTTCACTGCAGGTGCAAATCTGATAGACTGCAACATTGTTCCTTGCCAGCATCTGTTACAGCAGGCCCCACTACCTGCTTAATGGAAATGTTAAATGGTTGAAACTRAACAGGTGTTGTCAAAAGAAAAAATATTGAAGGAATTTCCCCATCCTTCCCTTTTTCTGTTAACCCTTCAAAACTGAAAAGTATTTATTTAGCCTAAAACATAATGCATATCTGTATAAAACAGCATGTGCTATTATATGTGCTCCTTTGCACATCCATTTTTGTAGATCAGCAAAATAATTCCTAACCCTTGCAAAGATGCAAAGGCATCTTTGAGATAAAAAAGGAAAACGAGGTAGGAGTTCCARAATCTTGGAAATACCTGTATTTCCACCTTGAAATTACTCTTGTTTTGTGCTGTATTATCAAATTGCAGAATAGAGCCAAGATGCACAAAAGTGAAACTTGTGCTGCATAAATTACAGAGTGTAGATAAATTTCATCTGGGTTTGTATTTGGTAACAAAAATGCATATTGAGGAGAAAAAAAGCTGTTTATAGGAGTTATTGTTTAAAATACTTTCTCTTTTCAATAGGATGATGACAACACTGTACCTTCTGCTCCTGATCCTCCAAGTCTTCTCTTGCGTGAGCGGGGCACAGGTTTCTGCTTTGATTCCAGGTAGATGTTATCTTTATTTGCTCTTTAAGGGCATGGAGAGGTTTTTACAGAACTACTCGAGGGTGGAGGTGAAAAACAAGCAAGCATTTTCAATRAATGTTTGGTTTACAATTAACTGCCAGAGAATATGCCATGAGACTGGGCCAGCTGATCGTGCTATACCTTACTTTGATGGAATTTGGATAACTTTTTTAGTAAATGAATGAGTAACTTTTGTTTTTTTCCCCTCTTGCCAACCTAATTGTGAACCTAAGTTTAGAGCTTTTATAAAGTGTTGCGTTTGCTAAGAGCAAGCATTTATGAGCAGAGAGAGTGGTTTCTCATGAAACTGTTTGGTCATTAAGGCATTCAATAGATTTGTATTCAGTGGTAGCTGGAATGAGGTCAAAATTATGTTGCTTTTAAAATGCTAGGTTATTTTGGAATTTTTGTGTAAAACTACTCTGACTGTATTAAGTGCTTTCAGCAAAAACATTTAAATGAACTGGGTGTTACTTAAATTTGAGTGGACTTTGTATCTAAGTTGGTAGTAAAGTTCTTCTTGTCGGTGGCAGCAGATCCTGCTTTTAGTTTGCATTAACAGAATAAACAGAAATAAACTGTTCCCTTTTTTCTTTCTCTGCACCTCCTCATGCAGTTTTGATGTGCACAAGAAATGCCCTCTCTGCGATGTGATGTTTCCCCCAAACTACGACCAGAGCAAGTTTGAGGAGCACGTTGAGAGCCACTGGAAGGTGTGCCCCATGTGCAGCGAGCAGTTCCCRCCTGACTACGACCAGCAAGGCTTTGAGAGGCACGTCCAGACGCACTTTGATCAGAACGTATTAAATTTTGATTAAATACYTTGTTTTGCAGTGTAGCTTAAGAGCCCCGCCACTTTGAGTAGTCCACCTCTGGAACAAAAGCAGTGCAGCTTTCTGTAACAGTGCAAACTTCTGGTTAAAAGCTCATGTACTCTAATGGGAGCTGTGGCTGTCAGCTGCTAGGGGGTTATCTTTTCTTTCTGCCTAACACTGTACTAAGGAGACCCACAACCCCCCACCTTGTTGTGTATGTAGCTATTTATTCCCCTACTTAGTGGAATTTCTTCCCCTACTTAGTGGAATGCCTAAGGACACAGGAGTGACTGMGCCTCAGAAAAAATGAGACCAGTTTCATGGTGTTCTTCAGCTACATTTAAAAAAAGGTCACCAAAACACCTGTGGTTTSTGTTAACCTTGATAACTGAGGCACAATTAAAAATGTAATCAGCAGGTGTTTCTCCTAGCAAATCCACGTAGTTTTTCTCTGAGTAACACTTAAATTGGAAAGTGACATTACTTACCCTATGAAAATACCGTTTTCTAGGASATTTCTGAGATATAGATGCATGTACTGTGAGATTCCAGGCTTGCAACAAAAGGAATGGCAAATACTTCAGTTTTTCAGAATGTTTGCCTTAAGGGGTAACATTAAATRAGGTATGTTATACTTTAAGGCAGTGGTTTTGAGTTGAAAGAAACGGCTGTGCTTAAATGCCTAAAAGTAATTGTTTAAAAAAATCATTGCCATTATGTTGCAGTTTTATTCAGTAGAAAATATTGTTCTATTTTCACAACAGTGGATTGTGTTCCTTTTGGCTTTTAAAACCTTTTGCGTTTTAACTTTATGTATTTCTTTCCAGTAAGTAAAAACACGTGTGTATATCTAAACATTTTATATTTACTTTAACTGTATTAAGTAAATTTGCTTCTCACTTGTTGTACAGTAGTCTTGTTACATTAAAAGCAGAATTATTCATGGAGTCAGTGGTCTTTTTTTCCTGCAGCTCATTTTAAAATTAAACAGGGAGTAGACRTGACCTAGGATTAAGTGATAACTAAGCATTGTATGATAAAGAAAGGGTTGCTCCTCGTATGGATTTATGTTCTTTCTTTGAGAGGGAGACTCTGAGATTAATGYTTGGAGTAGCTTCTGCCGTCTGCAGGTCTCTCATGAACACGTGAAATATCCACTAAATGCAGGAGTAACTAAAAACTGCATGACATGGATGAATTGCACTGTTCTGGGCATCAGCTGCATATCAGTGCTTGTGTGCCATTTGCAGTCTAAAGATTTTTGTAACTGGGAGCTTCATATCAAGAGGTGGCCTGAGGTAAAGCATGGAGGTACTGGAAGAGCATTTTTTGTAGTTTCTTTTCTTACTGTAATTCAACAGCAGATGAAAACAGTTAGGACAGGCTSTAAGAGTTTGACGGTACAAAGTAAAACAAATAAAAGGCTGCACACAGCCCAAGAACTTAACTCTTTAGGTCAGGAATGAAAAAAGAGCTGTCTTTTTAGGTCAGAGGCAGTTTATTTTAAATGTGATTTGATTTACATTTATAAGCAGCTTTCCTGACAGGAATTCTTTAAGTTGCCTTCAGTTCTAAAACAAACCTCTGTCACTTTCAAACTTAAAGTACTTTGTCCCCAACAAAACATATGAAAATATAATTTAAAGCACACTTTTCACAGACACAGTACAATACATTCACTATACACAGTATAACAAAATAGTCCCATCTTTACCTGTTTAATAATACTGTCACAATGAATAGGTAAATAGAAACTGGAATTTCGTTTTTATAGTTGAAAGGAATTTACATGCAACAATGACCTTTTACAACTGTTTAGCTGTTGAACGAACTCGCCCAGCCTGTAGTTCTTGCACTAGGAGCAGAGCCAAAAATGTGTTTGTTGGCCAGATCTGTTGCCAAAGCTGCAGAAGGTGGGAAGTGGCCACTTGGGGCCTTGCATGTACCAGTAACTCTCATGTCTGGATCATCCTTTAAACCCKGCTGTCACGGTCACCTCTCTGGGTCTGAGAGAGGGACGTTTCGCTTCACTTCGGCTGTTCTAAACGCTCATTCATTAGGATGATTCTTAAGTGTTTTAATGAGACTTTTACTCTGCTGGAGAATCGGTAATTGTCATCCTTACAAAGTTTTCTTTTAAAGCTTTGGAAAAAAAGTAGGGAAAGCTCATTCCTCCTTTACATGAGCTTTCTTTTGCACTTAAAAGAACAGGAACCAAGCCAAGGCGATGACTGTGTTAACACTGGGAGTTCCTCCCTCACCCTTGCCAGGCACAGGAGTGTTCAGGCCAGGGCAGGTGGAGGGTGCCCACCTCTGCTGCTGGCCAGCTGAACTCCAGGAATAGCACTTGTGAGAAGAATGCTCAAGGCAGGATGGCAAGCAACAAATGTTCAGGTATGGTCCAGACACGAAGCGCTCTCATGTTGGCTTTTAAGTCAGTCTCTGACCACCTGCTGCAAGAAGCACTTAATCTTCAATAAGGCTCAAATGTCATATTTCAGCAAAATTAATTGTAAAGCTAAACAGACACTTCCAAATGGAATGCGGTGACCTACAATGAGAAGCAAAAAAATGCACAAAGAAAATCTCAAAACACACTGAATGTGAGGGAGAGGCATTAGAACTCCCTTAGCACAACTAACGGACCTCCTTAAACCAAGCGCTGAATTTCTCATTTTTATTTGCAACTGCAGCACATGCTCGTACAGTAGTTGCAAGAATTGGCAACACATAAAACATTAAATCTGTTGGCAATAGAGAACTACAAAGTGCTTCAAAACTTCATCTGAGATGAAGATAATTGTTTCTCACACACACATAAATTTGCACTTAAGTATTTCCAAGTGTTTTTCTAACAGATTGTTCAGGGGATATTTAGTTGGACTGGGATATTGGTCCTCAAAAGTTTGATGGGCATGAACATAATATGACATCTTGTACAGAGAAAAAAAATGTAATTGCTAACCCTAAAGTGATTGTTTACTAGTTCAAATGGCAAGGTTTTCAGCATTTCAAGAGGGAGGAAAAAAAAATTTGCAAGATAATATAAAATACAGCAAGCACACCTTTTTATGTATGTTATTTAAGTATGAAAATATTTTTAGCATATTATGTTAAACATTCTTTCTTATTTATATTTCCATTACCTAAAAGACTTGCTACTCCACTGATAACTCCGTTATGTAAGGCATGTTAACTATAGTTTGACGAGGGCGGTACTGTTTTGGTTTTGCACACACATTGACAGATGCATCGAAAGTCTTCATCACGTTACAATCTTGAAAGGATGTCAGTGCCAAGCTCTCCTCCTCGCGCTCCTGTCCCACACGTCAGTACAACTAAATACGCAACGTCCCCCTAGTTCATTTTGTGTTTTTTGGAGAAAAATGTTCAGAAGAACCTATAGCTTTTATAGCACCTTATCTCAAAGTAATGAAAATGGGTATGATGATAACATGTGCAAATGTACAAAATCATTAACTCTACAAAGATACATCATTCCAAAATTACAGAAAATTTTAAAGCATGCATTTAATTTTTTTTAAAGGGTTGCTGAGTGCTTCCCCTGAAAAAGGTGGCTGTTCTCAAAATCAGCAACTGCTGGTGARGATTTCTTGGCACATTTGTGACCAGCATGTTATTGCTGCATCTTCCTGATGATCTCAGCAGACACGGGGGGATGGAAATTGATTGTGTGGTGCCGCAGGCCCTGAGCTGTCTTGTAACTCTTTCCACAGCGACATTTGAATGGTTTGCGTACGCGGATTTGTGTTCTGTGGCCGTTCTTGGCGTGGTACTTGATACCGTTCACATTCTGTGAGGGAGAAAGGAAAGYGTCAGTGCTCAGGTGGGCTGGCATGGGCTCTGCTTCCAGTTAAAACCCAAAAATGGATCACATGAGCAAAATCATATAAATGACCAGGAGCTCCTGCAGGGTGTTACACATGGGCTGCGGTCCCAAGGCACCGGGTGGGAGAAGGAGAATAATCTCTGTGGTTCTTGACACTCACCTACCTGGGTAACCCTGATTTTTATCTCCAAACATACATCACTTTTCAAAGAATACCATTTAATGGGCTCACACATGGTTGCTCTTTGCTTCCTGACATCTTTTTCATATAGCACTGACAAATCTTATTCAGAGGTTCATTTACAAGCAAACAAAGAATTGGCATGAAGACTCGAGTCACACCTCTTTAAAGAGCTGGGGCTCAGCCCTTGGAGGGTCTGGTCTGTTTTCTGTCATTGTTTCTAGATACGTCTTTAGGCTCCAGCAAATTTTGATCGTTTACACATTGCCTCCAAAGAATGAACTGTAGGGAATGCTTAACTCACAAGAGTTACACAGGACACTTAGAACACAATCCAGAGAAGCTGTCTTCAAAATGGCTATTGTTTGGGAATATTCCACAGCTAAAACTGGAGAACTGATCCCCACYAGAGCAAAACACAGCAACACAACACACACCCTGTTACACTGGTAAGGGCAGGAAACAGGCCACACCTCGGCCACGTCAACCAAAAACCTTACTAAACATAAATCAAATTCCCCTGTCTTCCTTTTCACATATTTCTGGCAAAAATGGAAGAAGCTGTTGTGATCTGTTGTCATCTGTTGCATTACTACTGTTTTATATAGTATACTGGAGTCTCATCTGCTCCCACTAAAAGATTTCGAATTTTTGAATGAATAAGCAAAGGCATACTGCCTTTCATTTGAGCTTCTCCTAGGATGAAGYCAAAGAAGACACCATTTGTGACAAAAAGAGACCAGATAGGTATCTCAGTATTTTTCTAAAGCTAAAAAATAAAACAAAGCAAATCAAAACTAGAAAACAGCCTGGATATTAAACAACCCACTCAATTAGGTCTTAGGGATTTTGTCTTTGCTGAACCACTGCCTGGTGTTACACAAAACAGAAAGTCCCCTTGGCTCTTTAAACAAGTTTTATCAATGTACACTTACAGATCCAACAGCTGATACAGTGGAAGCTCCAGCTTGGAACTCACAGAAAAGCAATATCCACCCTGGAAAAGGGGTGCAAAACTGCAAACAACTGCTCTGCCTACAGATTCATGTTCCTGTCCTCCAGAGCATCCAGGCACTAAATCCTCACCTGAAGTTTCAAATCCAGCCTCTCAATTGTCCTTTACATCCTTAAAAATGGTGGACAGCTCCTGCACAGCTGACTCCTGAAATGTGGGAACCAAGGATCTCCCATCTCCACCAAAAACCAGACACAGGAATACACAGAAGCCACCAGGGCAGGGTTTGTCTGAGTGCAGAGCACTCAGAGGAGGCAGAAGGCTGTACCACCACAACTCAAAGCTACACATCAGCATCAAGCACAGTCAAGTGAATTCCCTACAAGSAATCTGAGATCCTGGGGCAGCTTTTGGATTATCTTGCACGTAGTTTCAACCTCCAGTACCCACGGGACCGTTGGGGTGAGAAGGCCGGGATTCTCACTGGGTGGCACGAGGACTTCATAAGGCATCTGTCATCATCTGTATACCTTTAAGGACCTGTGCCTTCAAAAGAGGTGAAAATCTGGGGGTTACCGGATAGATTTTGCTGCTGCAGTGRAATTTTAAAAAACAAGCCCTGTTACCTAAAATAACACTATTTTCCTAAAAAAAGTATATTTAAACTTTTAATTTTTCTACGAAGCCACYTGTAGATACTTTTGAGCTACTATCAATTGCTACAGATGCCATAAATCTGCAATCACAAATACCCTCACTATTCCATGCCAATGGTACTCTTCTCCTGATTGAGATATTTTAATGATCCATCAGCCCCAGTGCTTCACCTCATGCTTTGGTGAAGGGGGGAAGGATTTTCAGGCAGAAAAATTTACAGAAATGCTAAAGCAGAAACCTGCATGGGATGAATGGGGCCATGAAAGGTTTGAAAAACTGTAACCGTGCAGAGCATGAGGAGCTTATGCAATGTGAAATTTTACCAGCACTTCTGTCTGAAAGGAAGCTGTTGTTAGAATTGCAGTGACTCTTCGGCACTTTTTCCACTGCTGCAATGTAAACACTTTGTTGTAYGTCTGGGCCGAGTTTGCTGAGGTACAGCAAAGCCACGGCCAAACTCGTACATCACTTTTATTGCTCTGGTTACTTAGGTTGCTCACTATTTACTCTCACAGATGATTGAGGAAGAAGACGGCAGTAGAGAGGGGCGCTCTAAAAGTCTTGAACAGAAGGAAACAATTATTAACCTGGTGATAGAGATCGGGAGGCGATAGAGAAGTTTAGTCTGGCACTACCTGGTTTGCACAGACACAAAGGCTYTTGTTGGGCAGGGCCCTTGGCACGGCAGGACTCACAAAGGTAATGCAGTGCTGAGGGCTTGCCATCCCTGCTTCAAATAGGAAAAGACCTCAAAAGGATGGTTTGAGAGATTTCTTGTTTCAGCCTTGGACATTCACACATGTTTTTGTGCTCTCTGTTCCAAAATTTTTTTTGTGGGTCCTCTGTTCAACTTGCAAGCTCTGGCTTGCTCCTTTGTTTCAAGTAAATCTGTTTCTGTCTCACTTCCATATGCTCCTTCCCTAAGCTCTGCTGAGTCTCACCACCTCAGGTCAGCCTTCCTGGGGGTTTGTGCCACCTGACAGGACCCTCATCCTTTCACTGCCAGACAGACAAGCCCAMTGCCTTGGCACTCTTGGAAGGTATCACTGCTCCTCTTGCCAAAGGCCAAAAAAAAAAGTGATGGATTTAGGCTACATTCTGTGTGCACTTAATTTACTCAAACAACATTTGCTCTTTGGATGTTATCTGAATAAGTTTATCTACATATTATACACATTTTCAATGTCCTTCTCCAGAACCAGAGACCAATAAAATGAAAACTAATCAATACCTTCATAAATCCCCATTTTAGTTCCTRCAGGTGATATTTTGCAAAGAATGTTAACTACTGGATATCCATACAGTCCTGCAAAGGACATCTACATTTGGATGTAAATCCAAAATCTGGTGAGGGTGAACTCCACAGAAACAAGGATAATACCTTTGGGTTCCTCTGAACCACACAGATGATYTTCTAAAAATCAAACTTCAGGCATCAAAGATGAATCACAGRAAGAAAAAAAAATCCAYAAATTKAAAACTATRAAGTAATTGTAACCTCTTCTCGAGCTCARGAATCATAATGAGAGAAGAAAGCAAGCTTCAGAAATTAGTTCAAAGACTTGTGTTTAAAGTATCTAGAAGTCAATGTGCTTCAGGTTCATTTAGATGTTACTGATTATCCCACAAAGAAATGTACATGTAATTTAAAGAAWAAAATAATCCCTCAGGATCTGTGGCTTCTCAAGAAAATCTATGCCATACTATGTAGAATACCAATACATATTATAAGCAAACGATTTTTTAAAATAAAGTTCCTGAAGAACAACGAAATGTTTATGACTATTTGCACTGCCTATGGGAAAGTGCCAGGAGACAGCAGCTGGGCAGGAGGCCAGCAGGGGCTTCTGATACACATCTGGGCTTGTGTATAAACATGTTCTCCTTACAGTTTCCATTGTCCGCCCCAGCCCRTTCCTTGGGAGTATTTGTTGTACTCATTCTTGCCTTATTTACCTTCCCATAATGACTTTTCAGCACAGAGGCCATCTCTTATCCTTGAACATTGTTTGCAAAAAGGTGCCCCATCCCTATTGGGTCCTTCAAGCAGTACAGGAATACAAATAAAATCTCTAAAAATACCATTCTGCTTCTCAAATGTACGTCACCTAAGGCCAGACAAAAGAAAACTGTGTATATCCTCCTTTCCTCCTCGCTCCCTAAAGGAATGCATCCTTTCTCAGCCGTAAAGTGAGCCTGGCAATTACTGTATGTGCATGTCTGTGTTCCTGTTTGGAGCACTATAATTGTTTTACAGTCCTGACTGTGATTATCCAGTACCCACCAGAAAATCCCAGGGCTTTGATCACAGGACTCCCTACCCAGACTCTGCAAATAATTCATCAGACGAGCGGGCGAAGCAGAAGGAAGATAAAGAGGAAACAAGAAACACWGCTGACACAAAGCTAAAAGGAAGGAAACAAAGATAAAAATGCAAAAAGAAAAAAAATAGGCTGAATAGAAAAAAGAGAGGAAACAGAGCCCACAGAAAAGAGAAATGAGGTGAGGTAAGGTTTAAGGAAATGTGTTTTTCTATCAGGACTAAACAGAGGTGAGTTTCTTAGGAGAATACGGTACTTTTTATTTGCTGCCGCTCCCCATCAGCCCCTCTAAGGGCCATTAATTTGTTCTCCCGCCTGGCTGCTCTGCCATTAATGGTGTACAAGATATCCCTTATAGACAGTCCTGTGCATTTGAGAKGAAGGCAGTGAGATAGCAGAAGCAGGCACAAACAGCTTGCTCATTTGGGCAATAAAAAGACAGAGGGCTGGCAGTCAGAGACCAGACAGGATATAGCAAATTACAGGGTTCTCCTTCCAGCCTTTGCCATTAAGTGAATGTTTTCTGCAATGCATAGATGCCCTCTGGGCACACGACTTCTAACAATCACCATGGCTTGTTTGCTTCCTGAGCTAGGGATTTAGSTTTTTATACCATACCCTCTGTCTGGCACAGCTTCTACCGCACACAAGGAAAGTATTGATCTTCAATAATGCGAGTTGATCTGCAAAATAATACTTGCAGATAGTCCAAAATCATCTTTCTCTTGCCCTGGCCCTGAAGATGGTGTTCAGTTTTTCCTGCAACTGGAGAATAAATGCTACATAGCTCAGGATAATCTCAGCAAAAAGACTTGTGTGACACTAAGGAACAAGCACCCTGCTTTCATGTCCATGTTTTATAGAAACTGTTGCCAGATCTGCACAGGAATCCCAGTGCTGTGATTTGCTGCTGTGGGAACACAGAGCAGCTGCAGCATCAGTGAAACAGCTTTTCATCCACTGCACGGTTTCATGCTCAGCCTCTTCATTCTTGTCACAACCATTTTATCTCAAATGCTATTGGCCTTCCTATGTTTCTATTTCATATTTCAGTTCTCTTTTAAGTCCCTACTTATCAGCCATTTAAAGGACAAGCCATACAATACAACTAGTGAAAAACTAACACAGCCACCATGGTTTTTCCAGGGTGTAGGATGAGTGGCTGGGTTTTCCAGTAGCTCACTCAAAACCTTTAGAAAATGACTCAGAAATGTGCCGACATGCTACTTCTGTTCCCAAAAGTGAGTGGGTAGAGAATACCATTTTGAAGTCCAAGCTATTCAACACACTTTCACCTGTTTCTGCACCAATGCACGCAAAGCAACACCCTGTAACAACCTGGCATGTTCTACATCAGCTGGCTCAAGATTCCAGTTTGGAGATGCTTCACTCACATWAAAAGACATAAATTTCTCATGATGGAGAGCAATTAAAGCACAGCATGGGGTGGGGGGGTCAGGGAATTGTTTCCCAGCGTGTCACAGGGAGGGATCCAAGCCCTGCACGTGGGGTCACTGATGGCTGTGCAGATGGGTCACGGGAACTGGGACCCAGGATAGAATGATGCYGGAATTCCTCCAAGACTCTGCTTTCCTGAGGTGGATTCTAACTTGCAAGATGTTAAACACTACATTCCACACATCATCTTTACCAGAAAATGCACCCTGGGCACTGTCTCACTCAAGAGGAGGCAGCATCTCTAGCAGTTAAGCAGAAGGAATTCTTTCTGGCRCAAATGGACAGAAGCTTTTTATTTCATGTCTCTGAAAGGCACCCAAGAGATTATTTTGCTTGTAGTGCCTCCTACATTCTGCAGTCAATTTGTCTAAATAATAGAAAGCTCGTTAAAACGTGTAAAGCAAAAGAGTCGCTATATGTAATCTCTCCTGACAGACAGACATCCCTTGTAAAACTGATAAACTTGGCTGTGCTTGAGAGGAAACCAGTGAATAAAATATTCTGCTGAAATATCACAAAAATAATTGTGAAAAGTCTACTAAATGAGAGAAGTGCAAACTGATTTTAGAGGCTTTCCCCATCACTTACACCAGTGGGAAATGAGGTAGGTCTGCACTACTACTTACCTTATATCTTTTTTTACATCCAGGAACAGGACAGGCAAAAGGTTTCTCATCCCCTCCGTTCATGCACATTGAACTAAGGATAGCTTCAGAGCTGATAGCACTTTCTGTAGTCCAGGACTCATCACTGTCTGATTCTTCATAATCTACTTCCTCCTCATCATATTCACTACCTAGAAAAGCAGGGTAGTCAGATAAAATGAGAATAARTAAGAGCACAGCAAGATAACACACTCTGAATTTATTACATCAGCTACAATGACTTGTAATTTCCCCACTTTTCTCTTTTCTGGAAGACAGTTATTTTAAATTTTACAACCCTATCCTTCTTGTAGTTATTTATTCCTTCATAAAGACACCGGTGGTTCTTTTTCTAATAACCAGGACAGGCATTATTAATATATCTTCATAAACTGTTAACTGCGTGGCACAGAAAKTTCAAAGGACTGATTTTAAAATGCAGTTTCATTGCTTTTCAAACACCAGGATCCTTCCGTCTTTCCCAGTGCCCGAACAGAAAATGTGCTCCCTCCCCTCCTCCAATTAAAGCTAATTTTAAGGCATTTCTTTATGCAATACAATGCTGAAGAGTGTAATTCTACAGATCATAAACAGTGTAAAATAATATGTTGACAAGTCCTAATGCATTTACTAGCCCTGTGGAATTAATAGGAATTATAGCACAACATTAATAAGAATTATATTGTAGCAATTATAGTTGTGAAATTCATTCCCTCAGGTGTGGGTATAAATTGCATTGTGTGGCTGCCCTGAACAGACCGCATTATGTTCCAGATATGCTACGACAGCCATCTGAGCAGCTGGTGCTGAGTTTATTTATTATTTTTAATTGCAGTAACTATTAATGAAATCCTCTGAAGAAGTTAAATGTGAAACGAGAGAAATTAGAAAAGCAAAATTCCAACTGTAAAAATACGGTTGGGGAAAAAAATAAAAAAATAAAAAAAAAGCAGGGGAGGGAAGAGCCGCAGCTGATTAAAAAGAAAATATGTGCACAGAGGGAGAGAGAGGGAAAGCTGAGGGAAACTTCKGTGGTGTCAGCAGGAGGTGGTGCTGTGTTTCCCCTCCCCTTTCTTYTTTCYCTTTCCCAGCTCTGCTAAACTTTAYCCTTTCTGCTGAAAGACAATTTGGCTCCGAGTGCTGGAATAGCTCCCGTTGTTAAAGACAGTTATGTGACACTTGCGTGGCTCTTCCCTCATGTGCCCTTTYTCTGAGCAGCTCGACCCACTGAGGAGAAAATGCAGACAGATGCTTCATGAACGACCCGAATTCCCAAGGGAAACCCACCCTGCAAAGTACAGCGGSTTCTCAGGGGTGTTTCTGCTGAAAATACACACGTGTCGTCTCTTTGGACTCCCCCAGCATTCCCTGAATAACAACACTTGGCAGCACCCAGGGCTCCCGAGCTGTGGCCAGGACAGATGTCAGGCTGTGCACGTTTCTTCCCCGTGGCTCCCATCCCTCCAGGAAAATGCACAGAWGAGGAAAGAGCCATGGTTTCCCACCAGCGACAGCCACCAGTGCACCCACAGGCCCTGCAGCACATCTGGAAAACTCTGCCCTGCTGCCTGCGACTCCTCATCCCACTCCGAAGGAGTGAGACCCAAAGAAAGCATTATTGACCTCTTAAAATATTTCTGAACTCTAGGAACAGTTAACCTAAAATGAAGTTAAGAGTTGTTATAGTTTAATTAACTAATAAAAAAATGGAGGCAAAACCACAACTCTGCTTCTACGATTTCCTGCCCTTGATTGTATCTTGATGGAAAAAATTCCTCAAGCTGTTCCTTTCAAACCTTTTAGCTCAGTGGGGTTTTATTTTTTAAGCAAATGCAACAGAAAACCCTATTGTAAATACACATATGYACTCCTAGGATGACAAAATACGCAATTCTAAACACTGACACCAACAATTTCTGCCTTTATAATGACCCCCACCCCCTTGTGAGCCCCCTTAAGAGGGGGTGATTTCTGCCCAAATAGGATTTGTCCTCCCAAAGGAAACTTCATTTGAGACTGTACATCTCTTAGGGACACCACTCCTTTTAATGATAAGGAGTGTGCTTTCATAAAACAACAGTTTGGACTCTTTAAAAGTTAACATGCAATATGATATATAAGAGATACACAGAAASGTGGGGAGAAGCTGCAATCAGTACCATTATGCATTTTCTTAGGTTTTCCTAAAGGAATTAAGGGGTGCTCTTTCAATTTTTCTAGTAACTTTGCACAGTAAGATCCAATTCTGTAAGAACATTTGCCTGTACTTCACTCGAAGGCAGACTCAGTGAAGGAAAGAGACAGAAGAGACCAAACTCTGTGTGTGTAAGCATCCATGAGMTCAGACCATCCTTATGGTTTTCTTTTCATTTTCTTACCTGAACAAAAATGCAAGATTTGGTCTAGAACAGTCAAAACAGTTCTTTAACCAATATAAGCAAAYGCTCCATTGTCTTAGATTTTCAAATTCAGACGCCACTACAGATTCTACAAATMCAATGAGCTTTTTCATATGAATGACCATATTTATATGTCTTTCTTCTTACACAAAGCAATAATACCAATGATGCCATATTGCTCCATGTGAAGCTGGAACTGCAGTCTATCACTTGCTTTTATTTAACAGTGTCCCACTGAACTAAACTACTTCTACTCTCTTAAAAAAAAAAAAAAACAAAACCCAAAAAAAACCCCCAAAAAACCCCAAAATGTATTTGAAATGATCTTGGTATAAGGAAAATGCAAAAAAATTTACTGCCTTGGAAAAAAATTCATTAGCAATAAAAATTCAACCTTAACATAATTATGTTGTTTCAGTTGTTATAGAAAAACAACACAGATTTAGTCATGCTTTTAACTGATTCTGCCCCAGAATTTAATTTCCTCCGTTGTCAGTGTCTAGGAGCTGCAACCCATGTGGTGCCTCAGTGACCGCATGCAACACATCAGAGCGGGGGAAATAAAACAAGAGGGAAAACAAAAAAGCACAACGCACAGGTTGGTGCTGCCATTATAAACAGCCCCTGGATGAGGGATTTTAATTAAGTGGTGCAGGGCTGAGCTCGGTGGCTTTGCAGAGCCGTTCCCAGCCGGAGCAGGAGGYGCTGAGCTCCATCTCAGGTGTACAAACTGCAACCCGAGCCCCTCCCGGGGAGCAGCAGCGCACTTTGATCAAGATAGACTTACTTACTGCTTACTTTTTTTTTTTTTTTATTTTTTTTAATACTTGGTAGGTGTTTCACAATTATATCTGTAAATATTTACTTTTTTTAAAAGGGAAAAAAAAAAAATCAAGCCCCTTTGCATCTAACCTGCGTCCTGTTCCAGGGTGTAACAACTGCGTGACCTGGGCAAGGGTTTGCAGTAAATCTGCGGAGATCCCTCACTGATCTCTACTGGGACAACAGGACACTCTGCCGGGGTAGATTTGGGGACTGGGCTGAGCTGTCCCTGTARAACTTGTGCCAATGGCTTTGCCCTTGTTCCTTGGAAAGCAGATGGAATGTTCCCCCCATAAATAATCAAATGAAAATCATCAGAATTAGGCTTCAGAAGTCTGAACAGCAAAAAAAACCCCCAAAATTTGACAAGACACAGCTCTCTAAGACAAGGCATCTATAGCTAGCTGATAGAAAAGCACATCCTTTCAGCAAGGCACTGTACAAATACACAGTATTATTACCATAACTAAACCCTAGTTCTGCCACAGCAAAAAGCCTACTCTCTGCCTCTCTCCTCTGGCGATCCTTTTTCTGAGGCTTCTTGCTAGCTCATCGCTCTTTAACTTAATATCCAGTTTCATCATCTGGCTTTCATTCAGAGACGTAYACAGTTCTACCTTGGCCTAAGCTAAACCCACTGCTTTATTATCCGAATAACTCAGTAACATCTTCTTAATACTGCACCCTCCCTCGCATGCAATATTCCCTCATCCTGGCCCACAGAGCCATTTTTCCACTCCTCACTCCTGTGGCCTTGCCAAAAGAGTCACTTAATCTGTGCTGCCCCCAGCAGATCAAAAAATGAAACAAAACAAAGGCAAGGAAAGAACGCTAGTTTAGCTTTTTTTTCCCCCCGTGCAATTTTCCTACTCCTCAAAGGGGTGGTAGACTCCACGAGGCACAACTCGCACAGTAGGGCATACTGGAGCCAGGTATCACATAAAATTACCTGTTATGAGAAGCCAGAAAGCATTCTGGGTCACMAAGAGTTCCACCAAGTTATTTCTCTTGCAATTTTCACACTGTATTTAAACAACCCATCACAAAACCTTTGTAGTTTGACAAAAAATAACACTGACCATAAAGATTCTGTCTATTTCTGCTGCCAGTCAGTTTTGCTATCAAAATCAGTGAGAATGTCACATAATCCTACAGCAAAGATCTCACCTCTTCAATGCCCATCTACTACTTTTCCCAGCAGATGAAGCCAGTAATTTAAAGAGCTTAGAAAWGTTTTGCAGAGGGCTAATTCATTCGACATTCTTGAATAGACAACATCCCAGCTACACTGCTGAAAATCTGGGGCTTTATCTTTTATGTTTCTGGGGCTTATTCTGAATTCACACCACTGCAGCCAAGATAAATTCTGCCTTTTGCATGACTGAATTCATTCCATCAYGAGATTTACAGAGGATTTCCCCCTAAACTTTAAATGAATCTTGGTTCTAGCAGGTGCACAGCATTTGTAGTTATATCGCTTTCCAAATCTAAAGACTTCTATACTGTGCCTTTAAATATAAAAAAGACAAAGCTGATTAAAACCAGCCCAAGCTGTGTGTGCCATTTTAATGAGTAGGATCTATCTTGACCTCTGATCAAGAACATTATGAGTTCTTCCTTTCTCCTCCCATGAAGAAAAACAAACCCAAAACATCCTTGCCAATTATTTTTGTGAGCAGAAAGCATACATTTAAGTATACAATGAATAACTATGAGCAAATAGCTTACTGAAGTGGGAATCAACATTGCTAGTGTCACTGAAAGTTCATGGTAATTCCAAGGATTTCTCATAAAAATTCAGCTTCACACTTTGTCCCGTGCGGGACTTGCAGTTTGTATTTCATAGAAACAGTTTTATGAGAGCACTTCTTATGTTAAGAACTTTGCATTTCCATATACTGTGACCATATCCTTGACAAAAAAAAAAAAGTGAATTACTAATATTATGGGAATTTTGGGTTAACACTAAAGTACATTTATGGATTTGTCAGACTTTTTCCYGCTGTGCCCATGGATGCACGCAGCCTCCTCCGTACCTCCAARCAGAGGGAATGCTCCTACAGCTGATACTCATTGCTGATCTAAAGACATATCAAGTCATTCAAAATGAAATATTCTTCCTTTATATGAAGAACAGGAAATAAGTGCTAGGGGCAATGAAATACAAAACAGCCAAATAACAGCTGCTCTGCAAGTCTGTATTCAGAAGCTGCAGCAGGAATCTCTCAGTTGAGAGCTGGTACAGGTGGCACAGTGCACTGGMACTGCAAACTCCAACCACAAATGTCAGGCACGATCATCCCGAAAAAGACAGGGTCTTGGCTTGCCTGCTTGTTTTGGTGGGTGGGGGGAGAGGGGACTCAAATGACAGAGTGCCATTTTCAGCCTTTGTGAGAAGTCCATTCAGATTAATTCTCGCTTTTTCAAAAATACTTTGTCATTCACGTTCCCAAAGAGATGTAGTCACAGATGTGACACAACTGAAGMAAACCCAGAGGAGTTTAAGAGAGCACTGTGCAGCACTACAGAGTCTGGCACTTTAGACAGCGATTGCAATCCCAGTATTTGGATTAAGCAYCTAAACACAGCAAGCACTCGGTTCACCTCAGGGAAGCCTGGAGCCTTTCTCCAGCACACGGGTACAGGAACACACAGCTGAGCTTTCTCTTTCCTCCCAGTAAATATTCCTCATCCTCATTTCTGGCTGAGGAGAGGTGATTCTGCTCTCAAAGCCAACAGCACTTTGGCCAGCACTGTCACTGGCCGGACCTGGTTGAGATGGCTTTGTTTTGTCACATGGCACTTGCCAGGGCTGGCAGAAGCCTCCATCCCTCTTCATGATCGTAAGAGAGCCATCAAAACAGCAATTATGGCTTATTCCTGCCTTGGGCGGGGGGTGAAGGGCTGTCCCGTTGGCACTGTGGGCAATCCCTCAGCCTGCCTTCAGCTGCCACTGCTGCAGCATCCTCCTCATTCCCATGACACCAGTCAGAGCAGGATTTGGCCAGAACAATGTCTTCTGCAGAAACCACCCTTCCTTTTCTCTTTTCCAGTTCTCTCTGAGCTCAGATCAAGTATCAACCACTAAATAACGAGCTGTTTAGGATGTGTTACTGCCCAGAAGAACTAATTTTCTWTTGTCTCTGGCTGAAGCAGGGCTCAGCTAATGAACAAGCACCGAGAGAATTTMAAAAATGTACATGTAATGATGTGAGCACAGAATCAAATACAAAGAACAGTATGGTTTTTATCATTGTTTTTAGGCACAAGGCACTTAAAAGCACTAGAGAGAATAAGTTACACAAAAAAGCACTAGAGAGAGTAAGTTACTCTGCTTTTTCATGTTTGTTTGCATCATTTGAAGAGTAGCTTCCAGACCACAGGATCTGCTCTAGCAAAGGAGGGATCATTTAAGGAAGGAAGGTATGGATAGGTGTTTCTGGACATCCTCTCCCCTCTTTTACAGTCAAATGGCAACTGTAACTTGCACAGTCACAGAGACAATCTGAAAAGATCCTTCCCACAGCTATTTTGGAGGATGCTACTTCAAACAGGATGAACCCACACAGATTTACACACCCAGTCCATGAAGCACCATGGTGTTTTAAATTAAATGGTAGATGAGTCAATTCCAACATTTCACACCAACTGTAGTTTTCATGTCARTGCTCTCAGTGTAAGCTCATGTTGAATTTTAAGTGACTGAAAATGTATCCCATTACAATGTTTGAATCCACTTTGGAAAGCATGCAAATACTCCTGTAGGTATTCCACAAACCTGAATACATTGTATTTTGGTACAGAATGGTTTTGGCTGAGCTAACCCATATGGGAAATCATGTTAAATGTTGGAGGTAAAGCTAAAGTGATAAAGGGACAAAATAAACAAAAAGTTTTTTTTTTTATTTAAAGTGCTATTAGTATGACATGAGTGCTATACATTCTTACTCACTGTCAGCAAAATGGAGAACTACTTACACCTGAGATATGCTCTCCATTTCAGGCTAGAAAAAAAAATTAATTCAGTTAAAAATAGTCCTCCAGAGCCAATACTGGGGTTGGTGGAGCAGCTGSATTCTGTCTGGCCTTAGGAGCAACTCTGTTGCTCTTTCTTGATATATCTCTATCTTGATACTGGTATAGCAAAGAACAGTCTTTAAAACTAAACCGCTGTAAATCCCAATCCAAAGTTTATAAATCCACTAAAAGGAGCCTGCACACCTATATAAGCAGACATGTTAGAACTTACTGAACACATAAATGCAAATAAAACATACATGTAATAAGATAAATTAAAAAAAAAAAAGTCCCCCACTTTCAATTACTTGTGGAACAGCAACTAATCACAAAAACATGCATGTGAAGAACTGATTCTGGAAAAAAACAGTCAACTGATACCACAGCATGTGTTTTGTGGAGCAGGACTTTCTGAGAACGCTGCAGAGGTGCTAAAGCAAATTGTTATAATGTCACTGCACAATGTGCTGTTGAGGTTTTATGGTCACACTGTGCCAATAGTCTCGGGAAGTTATTCTGCATTCTTACATAAACTTTTCCCCCCAATCCTGTTTTCCACAAAAAAGGGCTTTCAATAATGTACAATCTTGTGTTTATACGTAGTACAGGAAAAACATGATAAACCCAAGAACACAATCTCTACTTTCAACRTATTTTAAAACTAGATTTCTACAACTTCATGTAAACAAGAGTAAGCTGTTAAACACTCACCAAAAAAGAGCATAACCTTCCTGCAATTAAATGGCAGTGTTTTACATGGCACTTTTTAAAAATCATGAAAATAAGAAAAGTAAATAAATAAATCAATGCAGCAGACCCCTCCCAACTTGAGGCTTAACCTGCAAATTAATGTAACMGTAATAAAACCTATGCCAGATGGAATCCTTTCTTTTTCTGGCTTTGGCATGAGAAGCAAGAGCAGGTATATGTTTGAAGAAAAACAAAGTAGGACATTTTCCACCTTTAGTCACAGGATGTTAATTGAACTCTGGCAAATGTTTAAAGATATTCTCAAAATGCTCAAGAAAGAATTAAAACCAGTTGGGGCTGAGAAAAAGAAACAATCCATCCTGCCTCCCCCCCTTCTCTCCCCTCAAACATCTGTTCCAGACTTATACTCCAAAAACCACAGCGAAGAACAGTCATAATTAATGTTATTTTGGCTTTTTAGTTGCTAGGCCTGCATTCTGAGGTTAGAAATGCAAAAATACAAGTTCAGAGAACTATTACTGTACTTAAGGACTCTCCTGATGCATGTAACAAAAGACCAGTTTTTCTTTTCTCTTCTTTATCCCTTTCTATTGAAAAAAAARAARRAAARAAGAAAACATAGAAACGGTACCAGGAAACAGTTCCATGTTGAAGATAAAGGATTACAATAAAAAAGTACCTACGTACAGTTTATGAAGCTATGAAAATACATTTGAGACACGTTTTATACAYGCTTTACAGCTGTACCAAAGCTATCCAGCCACTTCCAACACCGGTCATAAAACTGCAAATGCACGCAGTCCCCACCCGCCCCGGTGCTTTGCCTTCCCCATCCTGCAAATCCAGCACGGAGGCACCGAGCTCCCAGCAGGCTCCCACCCAGGCATTGCTGTCACCTGCTCTGCACCAGGAATGCTGCAGGATCCAGCCAGGAAGGGATTTATTTCCAGGATGCTCCTGGGCTGGCCCTTAGACCCTGCTGTGTGAATGGGCTGCATCTGCACAGTAGCCCCAGCTCAGTGCAGGCTGTCCATGGAGGATCAGGGTGTGGAGAGGTGCAAGACAACTCCATGCCTTTTCAGCAGCTTTGGGTTGTGGGAATTCCATTTTTGGGAGGCCCAAGAGGGTCACAAACCCCTGACAAGCAACAATAGCAGATTCTCTGCTTTAGTTCTCTGAAAGGCGGGGGATTTAATCTGCACCAACATCCACTGACCACTTCTCTCTGCCTGCTTTTAAAGCTCTGACCATCTGGATTTAAGAAACACCATCAGCATGATYTGAGAGCTAGCCTGATACTCAGAATTACCAGTAAGCGCTAAAATGGCCATCAACTACTGAGCAAGAAGCAAGACATTTTTTTTTTTTAATATAAAAAATCTATAGGAAAGATCTGCTACATTTTTTATTAATCCTACTTTGTGTTTCTCAGAAAGAAATGCACCTAAACRTAAGAACACATTCAGTGGGATGTTATGTCTCCTCTCTCAGACAAAGATTCTGATAAAATAAAATGTGCATTGTGCCTGTTACGCTGTCACGAACCTTTCTTTGAGGCTATCACTGTTTCAATCAGGTCTACAGAATGCACGTTAGCAGGTGTGAGCTGTTTCAGGTGACATATTGCTGGGCTGAAATCAAAGTACTTTTCAAATTGCTATTTTCCATTGCTCCTTGGTTTCTCGTATCTTTGACACTGGAGGCAGAAGTGCTCAGAAATTGCTGTGAATGGCACTGTCTATATATGAAAAAAAACTTACAAGAATAAGCCTATGCGGGCAAGGACAAAGCACCAATCCTCATCCTCACCAAGAATTAGGGTAGTGTCTTCCACTGCTCAAGAATTAGGGTACTGTATCCCGGGCCACAAGCACTAAAAAGACAAGAGAATCTTGTGGTTTTAGGGGTCAGCAAAATGTTTCATGGTCTTTAGCTCACTTAGAAATAGACAATAGCTATAAAGAACCCCGTTTTTCCTAAAATTTTACATAATTTTGAGGATCTTTTACTGGCTAACATCAACTCATAATACACCATTTTCCCTGTGAAATAAACCTCTTGGGTTRTAAGTCATCAACTGTGAAGTGGTGTGTTAGTCCACACCTTTTATTTCTTCTGCTTTGCCTTGGCTATAATACAAGGCAAAAACTCAAACATTTGCTTATGTTCCATCATCCTCAGCACACTGAAGTGCTCACTAAATGAGTCTGGGTTTTTTTCTGCTAAGCTGTAACACTGCTGTCAGGGTGCAGACATACAGCACTGGCGGACATAGAGCAATCTTTTCTGTCCTTGAGGTACGACAGTGGTACAGATAAATCCCATTTAATGTCACATTATAACATACATATATGTGTATAAGTGGATGTTTAAGTATATATGTGCATATATATATATATACACACACACACACAATTTAATTGAACACCTAAAAGCTCCATKTGGCCACTACTGCTTATAACTTTGAGAAAAACATTTGTGTATTCAGTTAGGAATTTTCAAGATAATTAGCAGATTACTTACAAGGCTAAATGGTAAATAAATTAAAAAAAAAAAAAAATCCTCCCACCAATTGGCCCTTGCAGTATAAACACRCAAACATGAATGCCATCATTGTTACCAAGAACCACTGAAGTAACTTTTTGAGTGTCACACTATTCCTATGTTAAACCAGTTATGCCACAAGCTGTGAAAGGCAGACATAATGTGTTTTCTACAAAATACGTTTTTACACATTTGGAGGAAGAAAGGTCTACGTGTACCGGGTGTACTTGTACACAAAAATCCCTACCCTATCACAAATTAACACAGAGATAATCTTTACTTTTAAGCTTATTGTACATTTTTTGTTCTTGACCCTGTTAAAAATGGTTTGCCAGGCTAGACTACTACGATGGGGATTATAAAACAGTTCCTGTGCTTGGAAGTACTTTAAATCTACAAGCCATGTTTCTATTGCTGCTTTGTAGCTCAAACCCCAAAACTAGTGATGATTTTATGAGTTGCTATAGTCTAGACAACTCGGTTACTTTTCAATTAAATTGTTCCTTGGGGAGAGTACTGTGAAAATTCCCATACAATTAATTACAGGTATGTGCAATTAAAATACAATTCTACAGCACAGTAGCTTTACAATTGCCGGTGCAATTTATGTCTGTATCAAACAAGAATGCTCTGAAGGGGCTGGGAAGAYGAAGCACAACAATCAGATTACATGCAAAGCTACCTGTAGTGAATGAGATGAAATAAAAGGTAATGTTAAATTTTTGTGTGCCTTTTCCTCAGGCAAGATACAGAATTCTACTAGAGAGAACAAAATCTAACAACTGAATTAATCTTCCCAGAACATACTTTAATAGCAAACTGGGCTCAACACATTTTTACTGCCAAGTTAAAYGGCAARTAAGAAATTTAACAGRATTATAATGRAAATGCAYCCATAAAGGAAGAAAATRARGAAAAAYAGAAAATGCAGTGGAAAGCTGAGAGGAATTGTGATCAAAAAAAGTCAACATGTATTTCCTCTCACTGCTCAGCCCCATTTTCCCCCATCATCTATCTTTATATAAATCTTGCTTTATTACACTTAAAAATGCCCTTTTAACTTTAAAAGCAATTTAAATTGTTAGAAGCACGGCTGTCAAATGAKATAATTTTCTGAATGTAGTATAGGCCTTTTTATACTTAGGTTATAAGTTAGTTTAYGATGGAGTTAAAGAAAGGACTAAGCAGGGGAGGTTATCATAGCATGTGCCTTTATGAAAACCAYAGAAAAGATTAGTTCCAGGAGAAGCTCCATATTTTTGCTGCATCTTCACAAGTTTATAGGCTTAGATGAGTGGGAACACCAAACCTCTGAAAAAGTGAGATGCTTATGGGTCGTGTCAGCTTGTCTTGCACAGCCCTGGAGAAATGCTCCAGKATCTGTACCCCAAAGCTACAGGACTGTGAAGGAATCATATTCATGGACTTGCAGCCCTGTACTCCCTGCAGCCWTTACAAATCACTCTGGATTACTAAAGAAAGAGCTGAATATGTACAAGTTTAAAGCCTGTCTCCCTAAAATTGAAGTGACATCTAGCTCAGGAAAAAATATCTTTTAGCTGTGGGACCAAATCCCACCTGTTCTAAGAAAACCCCTATAGGAAATAATTGCACTTTTACTTACTATTTCTCAYTGTTATTAGAAACCTTCTATTAAAGCCTTATTCCTTAAGGCAGAAAGTAGAAACTACCACCAATTTCTCTTGTTATTCATGCTTAATCATGACCTCAGCCAAAAGCTYATGTTAAAATCTTACAGAATGTCTAAACACACACATATACTACAGTTAAGTCATATGCTGATCAAYGATGTTGCACAATGGCATTCATTATTTTTTAAATTTTTTTTTTTACAAGAACACCCATAAGGCTCKGTTAGAATAGGTGCCTCAGACTGCTAAATGCTGGGCAATCATATGTACATATTAGTGKGCAGAATTAATATAGGACCCCAAACCTACAATTAGATGGAACCATTTTGGCTCCAGTGAAGAAATTCTCTTCCATCATCTACACAGAAATGTGAAAACCTGGCACCAGTGAAGCCCCTCAGAAAGAAGTTTTGGTACAGACCACAAAGAAATTTCCACAAGATATTTTAATGTAGTTTTTATCATACCTTGCAGGCCTGAAACATCAATGTATTCAAACATTCACTGTGCTGGAGAACTGAATTTGTTCTTCATTTTGCAAAGTATAGCTTACCTATTTGCCCATGGTGTTTATCCAAGAGTAAGTCCATATATCTAATTTTTAATAAAAACATAGCATAGAAGTTCTTCAGTCTCTAAGCAGGCAATTAAACAAGTAGAAAGTTCTGAACAAGTAATGAGATGGTTCCTCAGACATCTGAAAGAGTGTTTTTTCAAGCTGCAATAGAGCTTGGTTGATTCATGCTTTACTGTGCTGAAGACCCCGTAAGTCAAACACACACAAATGTAACACTCTCAGCCCACTTCTCAGCAACAATTTAATATAAGGACCCTGGGACTTCATTTCATATTTCTAGTTTTCATTATTTTTTAAATTACATTTCCATGATACTACACTACTTTAATATAAAGTGAAATAATTAAATTTAAGCATTTACAGTACGCCAACAYAGGTGAAGAATTTTTTAAGCAAATGGCTAAAGCTGGATTTTTGTGACACCATAAATTCATGAACTTGCAACTCTGCAAGTGCTGAATACTTCATTCCAGTCTGACAAAGCACTTGTTATGTGCTCAAAGTCAGGCAGCATTTACTTCCTTGGTATTAGGTGCTTAACATTAATCATGTGCTTAATTGCATGTGACCTGAATTTGTGGCATGATTTTCAAAATCATCGTGTATTTGTTTAATCAGTCAACATGTACTTGTTTCCCCTGGCTTGTCCTCCCAAGTCTTACTTCAAGCTCCCTTAAGATCTTAACCAAGGAATATTCTGCAGTGCACTTYCCTTAAAAAAAAAAAAAATAAGCCCATCACAAAACAGCGGTATCTGTAGCTGCAGCATTATTAAGTAAAGCTGCATCGCCAGAAGAGAAAGCTGTTGCAGATTATAAATTGAACAGCAGATTTAATGGTTCATCATCTACTCTGATTCAACCTAATGTGGAGTTCAGAAATGCCACCTGCTGACAGCAGCCAAGCAGATTCTGATACAAACAGCAGTTCTGAAACAAATTCAGCTTAGTTTGGCTATGTATTAGCARCAGATCCACCAACACAAAAAGTTTTGAGCACCTGACTCCTCCTCCTGTAAGTCTTCAGTTAATTTGGGGGGGGGGAACACCCCTGTTACTTCACATTTCTGCTGTCCTCTCTAAACTCACAAAGTTGTTGAGCTGAGCAGATCTCTTTTTCTTGCTGGATTCTGTTTAATGTGCTGTTACAGCACTCTGTGCAGCAGCTGCCTCTGCCATATGATTACTTCATTGTTGAAAGCCTGACATATGGAAACTGTACTGAAATGTTAGCTGCTTTGATACCTATGAAGGGGAATGAGCTTTTACATTACAACAACACATTTTTTAAACAACTTAAAGTAAAAAAAAAAATCAAACACACATTTAGAATGTAAACCATATTAGTTTCCAGGATGCCTGTTACTCTATTTCAATGCCCAGTTCCAAAGGCTGGTTACTATTGTGGTTTTGGTTGCTATTCCCAGCAAACAATGGGTGGTTTTCTTGCAGCTTTTGCATTCTTGGAAAAGAAAAGGGAACAGATTCAAGAGGAGGCCTTTGAGATTCCTTCAAGAGTCATCCATGAAGGCARATGCCATACTGCAGAATTGTAGGAATATCTCATGTCCTAGAGATAACGAACACTTGTTGACAAAGAAGGAAGCTGTAATTTTTTTGGTCACTGTTTTGACAGTAGTAGCATTTGAATCCTGAATAAACTCCATCTGAATCAGAGAMGATATTAATAATCTCAGTTGTTAGCATCTATTAATTTTATTGAGTAAAAGTCTCTATGTATCTTTCAGAGAATATTCAGTCTTAGAAGACATTCCCTAATGGCGTAAATGGGACATGATTCTCTTTGATCTAATTACCTAAACCTGAATCAAACACAAATATATTTAAAATTATTGCAAATTTTTAAGAATGCAATCACTCTAGGTATAAAAAGTACTTTTAATTACAGCAGGATCTGAAAATAAGACACTAGGGGAAGACTTTTTTTTTCTTTTGATTGAAAATTAATTGAATTTCACTTTCTGTTACAGAATGACATATTTTATTAAGTCATGTTTCACTAATAGTATGATTTATTAGACAAAAATTGGCCCATTTCACATAGTGTATTTGAACTGACTGAAAAAGTGSAGCTTTAGGATTACTGACAAAACTACAAAGAGATCTTGATTTCAGTTTTAGGATATGTTCTATATATCTACTATATATCTACAAAGTTACTATAAATCTACATAAGCATCATTCAGACAGTATTTTCAGATGGTAAATGTAGTAATTTCTGCATCAACAGTACTAATCTGATACTCTCAGTCTTGTTTTTCAAGTCTTTTAACATTACTTTCCTGAATTTTTAGGCATATTTGATTAAAATATCACTATTTAGATCTTCGATTTCTTAAAAGTTGAGGCAAATCCTACAAAGTATTCTTTTTACTGCAGATTAAAATGATTTATTACTTTCAAGTTTTACCAGAAAGAAAAAAAAGAAAAATCAAAAAGCRCATTATTTTCTGTGGGTAGAAAATGGGGTCACTTTCATAAATACCGAGATTGGACTGGTGGAAATTTCAAGGAAKTTTGCCATTTTTATGAAAGGTAGAAACTTTCAGATGCAATCAATCAAAAATGACTGAATAAATATGACTCCCCAGAAAGGCATTTATCCTGATTAATAAGACAAACCAATAGTTAGTCACCTACTCAAATGACAGCTGTAAATCAAAATGGGACTTGCCAATTCTCTCATGGGGTCAGCTGTGACCACCCATGAAAACTGCACTCTTTCATCTCCTTCCCAAGTGGAAGGGCTGAGAAATGGCCACAGCTGTTCAGCCAACCACAGCATCCTCAGCACTTGGTGCCAGGACTGGCTGCCATCCACTGCCCCAAATGATCAGGCAATAAATAGGTCTATAAACCTATTAAAACAGCATAAATGTTATAACTTGCGATCTATTAAAATAAAAAATAAACAGGAAAGGATGTTTGAGAGCCAGCTTCTTCAGAGCAAAATGTAATGCTAATGATGAGGTTTTCAAGTACTCCAGCTTTTTTTTTTTTCTTTTTTTTTGGTGCAGGGGACGATGGGGGGCACAAGACTTAGGATTGAACTATTAAAAAGCCAGTTGCTGGTATTAAACTCTTGCTTCAGGATTTATAGGAAGGCCAAGAATTCACTCCAGGCTGAAATTTACTTAAACTATTCCAGGCCTGGAATAGTTTTTTTAAAAAAAAAATCATAAATATGGAAGAAAATAATAAACAAACAYAAAGCAGTGGTTTTAAGATGATTTTTGGCATTCCTTCAATGGAGAAGTGGCTTTGTTTTTATATTTTTTTTAGTCTAAGATTTGTCACTATGAATTACTTTTCTAACTAAAATTTGGAACAGGTTATTTTAATAATGAATTCCCAATAAGTTACTATCATGGGATCTCTTTTAAAACTTCTCAGTATGAAGAGATATCATMGTTTTCAAAGGAATGTCAATGTTCTGACTTACACTCAAAAGCCAGGAAGTTAGGGGTGGAAATTTCATCTGTGAGCCACACAGATGTATGAAAACATTTTAAAAATTAACAACGTATGTTAAAGATGCAATGCCAACCCCATTTTTATCCACAACTAGACTTCATTACTTTTGTGGGTTTAAAATTGACATTTAAAAATAAAGGCAACATAACTTTTTGTGACTTAATTGAGTGCTTCTTAAATTAAGAGATACTTCAATGTTTGCGGACTGTTAACATCTTTCCAAAATAAGCTGTGTGCTGGTGCTACTTTGCTCTACTTCCCTATCACCCTAAGGAGCCTTTATTCCTGATGGAAGCCATTTCTTTTGCTAAATCCTGCCTGTGAACTCTAACAAGACCATTTAAGCCCTACTAAACAAAGTCTCCCGGGAGACACTGTTGTGAAAATAAAAACTGGAACAAATTTTTRAAGTGAACTTTCTGCAATCATTAGAGGATGTAGGTCTTAAGAGAAAACTTGTTATAGGAGAGGGAACAAAAARCCAAATGTAAGCAGAGAGCATATGCCAGCTACCCCGAGGGAAGAGAGGGGAGGTATAGAAAATTAACTACTGCATTTCTACTTCCCACCAAAACCATAAACGGTCCATTTCAGGGGACTAACACATACAGAATCTGAAGACAAATACATGTCTACCTCATTACCTGAGAAGAGCCTCAAAGAGCACACTTCTTTGGTGAATATTTCTGCTTCTCCATGAATAATCTCACTTATCAAGAAGATGCAACATTTGCAGCATTGATGTGTGTCAGTTTGGAAGCTGCTCAGCTCTGTCTGAGAACGTGGCCCCATAGACTTTTGGCACAGACTTTTACTGTAAAACTTAACAAACATTCTCTGCAGCCAAAACACCTTGAACTGCTTCTTATCAAGTTTCACAAGCTAAGTGGGTTTGGGTCTGGTCAACACATACATGAGAGCTCATTATATGAAATTGCAGTTTGCTGAAAACTTAGAGCAGTAGCTTAAAAGCATCAGGAAGTGGCGAGACATAGCTGTGGGGACGTGTACAAATGTGAGTGGGGTCCAGACAACTCCTGGCTTCACCCAGGGCAAGGCTAACACACCTGGGAAAGCCAAGAGGAGTGGCATGCCAAAAGGGAGGGCAGTACATGGAAAATRGGACTCAAAAGATCGGTGTGGTTYCTGCTTTCTGCCTTGAACAAGAATRGCAAAAAGCTGATGTGACAGAYGGCTGTCACACACAGTGACAAACACACTCTGCTGAGCAACGTGTATTTGTATGCCACCTCACCAGCCTGCAGGGCATGATTCCTCTCTGGTATCTGAAGWGTCACCACCTTGTGCAGTGACAGTAATGCCAGCCACACTGCTGAGCCCTCACAAAGTATCCAACAACTGAGACAGGAGATCATAAAAGGGAAACAGCCATTCTGAAAATTCCATGAATGAGCTGGGTCAAAGCAATCCCATTTTATTTTTGATAAACTATAGGTCTGAAGGAGGATGAAGATAGGATTATATTATACTATAGTATATTTGGATTATAACAAGTACAGGACATAAGGCAACTAAAGGCTTAATAGCCTCTTTGTTTTCTCAAGTTACCACAACATACATGTTTACCTGCATTCAAAGATGAATTAACAAGACTCTTCTTGAAGTACAAATCAAACAGAACTGCATGGGAAGAATACAGCAATGCTCTTCATTCTCACTGGATGCAGTGGAGGTTATGCCTGGAAGGCCTGAAAGCTGTGCAAGCACTGTGAGGCTGAAATGTAGGACAATTTACATACTCTGAATTGTTTCCCTGAAACAGATCTTGCCTCACTACCCTTGGTTACATCGCCTCGCTAGACAAATGCCATATATACTTCCACTTGAGGGAAAAAGATTCTCATTGGCCAATAAAGGATATGTGAACTGCACATCTAAAATTAGTCTAGGGGACCCTACTGGATTGCCTCTCCAGACACTGCACCCACAGAAAGGGAAACTCAGCCATGGCATTTCTTTGAGCACCTCATCTATCTAAGTTAGAAAAACCCCACACCAAGTAAACATGAGGAAAAGCCCTATAGGTATCAGAAAAATCTCAATGCTCACTTCAGGTCCAGATAAACTTTTAAAAAGAGAAAAATGGAAGTTCTGTGCTGAGGCTGCTGAAATGCAATGTAGTTAGTAGTAAAAAAAAAAACCTTTTAAAGGAAGAAGATATGTTTTTTGCTACTAGGATGTTACAAATCCTAGCTTTGGAACAGGGGTCCAAAAGGGAACTTGGAACAGAGGGTGCAGAAAGTGGAAGATGGTATTATTTATAACCTGGCAGGCAGGACTTGCAGAAAACGCAGCCATAACAAGCTGATTCTCTTAAGTGCAGGTAAAACAACATTCTGAGTAACTTTGAAAGTTTGGAAAATACATAAATAATAAAAGTGAAAGTATTTTAGTAGACAGATGCTGGCCTTTTTTCTTCAGTATTTGATGGAAACACATTTCAAAGAGTACATCACTAGCCAATACTCCTGATGTACAAAGCTAAACTACCACATCATGAATTAGCCTTCTCAGGAGGAGCTGTACAAAAAGCAAACAAAAGAAAGAAGAAACTCCTTGCCACCTGTAGGATGTCAAGGAAATGAATCAGTTTGTTTCAGACAGGAGATAATTAAGAAAATCTAAAAATTTCTGACTTACATTACKACTTCATCATTCAGCTTTTCTCAATGTGCTTCCCTTTTTCACAAGCAGGGACATACTGAACAACCACTGCATTTTACAACTTGCAGACAGAACATCACAAGGACTGCTACAACTTTTCCATTTAATCATTAATACTAAGACATGATATAGCCTATATAAAAAACACATTAATACTAAGACATGAAATGGCCTATATAAAAACCATGTGGCRTAACAGTTTTTCAAGGCAGTGATGCTCGTGTGATTTTCTACTAAGCAGAATATATTGAGCCTATTTATTATAGAACAGAATAGCCCTATAATATGCATTTAGCTTTTTAGAAGAAAATAMTGGTGTTTAGTCTGAAGTGTTTCAGAATTCTCTGACAAGATCTCTACCTAAAATAAATCASACTGACTTAGTCCAAGAGATCTGGTTCAGCAGAGCAAGCAATTTTCAGTTACTCCAATCAGTGMAAAAAAATTCCCAGGACTTATGTATCTTGGAAAACCACTAGAATATTAGCTTTTGAAGAAAATGTGTATCACTTTTTTCACATGCTTATTTTTATATACATAGTTAACTAATGAAAGTGATTTCTACATGATGACAGCAGCAGAACATTCCTCCCTTCACTCCTCTCCACCAAAAAAACAAAAAAAAAAGGGGGTGGGGGACAAGATACTGAGACCACTTTTAAAAACTTTTTTATCTTTAACTCATAYTGTACCACATGCAGAGCTTTTCTACTGATACATAAGAGGTCTTTAGCACATTTGGCATTTCTGTTTAGTTTCTTCAYGTAATAATCTCAGCTGCAACTTTTAAAGTTAGTGTCCTTCTCTACTTTAGCAAAGAACAAATGGAAACAAAAGCCAAAACACATTTTAGGGACTGCAAACCAAATGCAAAATAGCCCAAAGCTTTTCTGTTTTATTTTTCAGGGCACTTCCTCTCAATGCCTCAGTATGTCTCCTGTACTCCAAMTGCCACACAGGAAAACTGTTCCCTTTGTTTGGGACAAATCAAGGAGTAGGTGCTTACCTGTAGGAGTACTACTGCGAAATGAAGAGGAGGGAGTGATTGGAGGGGTGACTGGAGGAGTAAGGCTTCCACTGCTGTGGCGAGGTGGAGTAGATACATTCCCACGGGACACTGTGCTTGACAAAGTCAAAGAGAGTTTCGGCTGAATCTTTTTCTTCAAAGACTCCTGCTCACGTCGAGCTGCATCAGTCATAAACCTAGAACAAGGATAATCATGAGGATGAGAGGTTTGAAACACTGTCCATCCACCAGCAAGCTTTAGGTAAAGTATTTTTTGCCCTCAGTGATCCAATGGAGTTTCAAAATCAGCCATGACAAGTTCCTCTGCAAAACACACATATTTAAAGAATACAAACTTCTCTATCTTTATGTGTTCAAGATCTGGGCCATTCCTTCTGATTTCAATAAAACATTACATACCTGCATCATGCGCAAATACACCAGTTTTTTAAACTCCAACCAGAGCTCTGCATTACAAACAATAACATAATAATTGTACTCGGTCCTTTACAATAACCATACTCAATCATTCCATGAAAAAGTAGCTGAATGGCTGTAACAGAGAAATATGTTAGCAGCAAATGTATTTAATTTGAAGGTCAAAAGGATAGAATGAATTRCTTTGTGTAGATACATAATTTTGAATTTTCAAAGGATAATCACATYCTTTTACTAAAGGTTTTAGACAATGTTGCCTGGCATAAAAGATGGCTAATTAAATGGCAATTCCTCAATCTGGAGTTGCCAACTCTTGAAAATGAGGTCTCTCTGTAGAGCTCTGCCCATGCTGCTGAAGGCCTAATGCAATTTAAGGTTTGTCCCTGAGGGGTGCTGACAGGGAATCCCAYCAGACCATGCAGGGTATGCACTGCTAGTGCTGTTAATTGCAGCAGTGCAACTTTTTGCATGGGATATCTCATCAAGTTCAAAAGAACTTTTTTTTTTTTAAATCTTTCTCTGATTCCTTTCAAAAAAAGAACAATACAAGTGAAAAAGACCACGTTTATCCAATTACATACAAAGAGTCACCCTGGAAGACCTGATGCTGCTTTATGCTGACATCTGTACAAACTCTCACTTGGAAGCTGGGGCTGCCCCACAATAGGATCTCTGCAACTCATACTCCATGTATTTAATATTTAAGAAACATTTTAATACTTTGTCTTTGCCCTCCACTGCCTATGGATATCTTGAGGGATTCCGAACACAGGCTGAAGTAAGTCACCTTCTGTGATTTGTACAGTCCTTGTCAGCACAGTCCTCTGTCCTTGAGGCTGAAGTACAAACTTTTAAAGGGTTYAAACCCTACACCTGCCAGTGAATCAAAACACTGTGCACTAGCACATGACACAGAACAGAAAGTTAAGTTACACCCAAGCATTTGTGTGACTTTAGGCTCAAAACACTACGGCATAAAATTTTAGGTACCATTACAGCAATAAAGATGCATCCTGTCTGTCCATACYACAAAGACATTAATAAGTGGATCTTTGCCACGATATATGACATTAAAGCACAGACATTAATAAACAGGTATGTGACATAACAGCTTATCTTCTTCATACAGAGGCWACAATACATCATGTCAGGCCCAGATATGGCATTTTTATGAAGTTAATATTTTAAGTGCAGATCTCCATAGGAACAGTTCAGTGTCAAATTTCTCTTCTTCAAACAGGAATGCAGCTGATATTGACAAAATGGTCCTCAAATGGAAGTCTAAATTTCATTCAAGAAAATTTAAGTATCTTAATAAAATGGGCATTCAGTATACATTAGCTTTCCTTTAACTAGGAAATGTCTAACTCACTATTTTTGCAATTTTTAGTATGATGTATGTTTGCTTCTGGATGGGAAGCCTTATTCCTTAAGAAAATGTTATGGTAACATAATAAATCCTTAAAAACTTGGAAGATAACCTCAACTGTGAGTTAATAAAAGCAGCAACATGAAAGCTGCTCTTTAATAAACTCAGCCACAAATAACAATGTTAAAATAATATTGAGTTATAACCACTCTGGTTGAAGTCCATAAAAATCAGGAAAATTTGAAGTTATAACTGAAACTTTTCCTTGTCCTCTTAACTCATTCCCATTTGGGCTAAGMATGTAAAGTATATTCCAAAATGTCATTTGTTGTCTACACTGTGAACCTGAGAGAAAAGGAAGGCAGAGGCYGTTGAGAAGTTCAGTTTCCGATACCTCATGTATGGAATTAACCTTTTCAGATCGAAGTAGTCCCATACATGTTTTCAGAAGCACTGGCAGTGCTGTGGCTCTGAAAAGGAAACTTGTCTAAATGGATTAAAAGAAAACATTTTTTCAGTATTTTAACTGAAATGCAGTATTATACACGTCTGACTATAGCAGTGTTCTTCAAAGCTTAAAATATAAGCATTTGAATGATGGATATAGAACAAAATTTCCAACTAAGGCTTTAATTTTCATGTTGGAAGTACATTGTGGTTGCAACATCAAGAATTTGGAAATGAAACGTGCTGGAATTAGGGCTCAGTAGTGGTCTCTAAATTACATGATTGCATACAATTTTCTCTGCCTCATCTAAATGCACAAGATGTCTGGGAAACAGAAAATGAACTGTAACTAACAAAGGCTGTGTRAGACCCCTTAGGTAAATCCCATCTCCTTGTCAGTCTGTCTCACCACCTTCAGATCCATCTCTTTGCTGAGCAAAGCTACCTCTGCTATTTAAAAACTATTACCTACATAACCCTGCCCCTCCAGTTCCACCACTGTGCAGCTTTCAGTCACCTTCCCTTTGCACACCATTTTGTTTACACCTCACAAGCTTCTCTCCCTCAAACCAATACATCACATAGCTGCAGTGAAACAAGGAGGATCATTCAGCTCCGTCCCAGCTATTCATTGACCCTGTTTTGAAAAGCATGGGGTTTGTGTGCTTTCTTGCCAACGGTTCATAACGTCAGGGAGGAGCAAGCTCTTTACAAAGAAATCTCTTCTGCACCTATTATTTTTTTCTTCCCTCCCTCTTTCACCTTCCTAATTATTTAACTCCCTGCTCCAAAACACGTAGGTGCAGTGATTTCTGAATCAAGCACTTGCAGCAACTTTACTAAACATGAGCAAAATCGAGTTTTCCCCCCTCTTCTCATTCCCTGGAATGGTTCAAGTATTTTTATTGAAACTTTCCCAAGAAATTCAGCCTGAAGGAGACACCCAGCATGGAAAATTTCAGCCCAAACAGATGAATGTTGGCAACATAAGCAACTGAAACAGTCTTATAATGGAAAGTGTTGCACAATCTTTCATATAGGTGGCAATATAATACAAACAGCGTTAGCTCTTGTTACCAACACAAAAAATCACAAAAAAAGCAAAGACTGTGTTCAAATTCAAAAAAGCATTTTCAAATCATATCTTTTCCACCATTTCTAAGACTTGTCTCTCCCAAAAGCTTCAGAGTCAAGAATGAATAGAAATACTCTCAAAAATTTCATTGTGCTATCAGCCTGCACGGCTTCACGGTTATGCCCCAGCGTGACTCACATGATGATGTCAGAGTCAGTTCTATCATAAACCCTGTGCTACACACAATGCTCAGATAGTTAAAGAGCTCTGGGCTCATACACCTTAAAGAGCTCTGGGCTCATACACCCAGACTGAGGGTAAAGGTTATAAAACAAGCTGCAGGTAAACTGAAAGGGTGCTCTTCATGTGTATTCTTAATAGTTCTCGTCAGGGTATGAGGTACTCTTTCCTCCTCTTCCTCACTGCAAAATCTTGCTGATCCAGAAGTCAGCCCTGCTTGGTGCCTGTTTCTGTGTCCACAGTGACAGTGAAGAAGGTGTATCACAGCTACCTGGCTGGATTTGAATATTAATTAGCTACATTTAGTTTCTCCATGATCTAGTCTCTAACACACACCAGCAGAGGACATGTCACAGTCACAGGTCTGCTGTTCTCCAGTTACCACATGCACAGGCGAGAGAGGGAAGGTGGATTATTCTGAGCTTTGTGTAATGAGCAGAACACACCACACAGAGACTCAAGCCCAGGATTGCTCCACAGCACTGTCCACCTGCACACAAGCTTAAAAAAAAAGTACAGCACCACCTGACAGTAACAAATACACCCTGTGCTGTGCCTCACCACTGACACCACTACTAGCCCACAATGGGTAAAGACAGCAGAACACAATTAGTTCTGACCTTTTCTCATTATCAAATCATTATGGAAAAACATTGATAGTGACATTCAGGTCATACTCATATTTGCCTGATTTGGCTAACCTGCCCAGGGAATGCCTGTCATCTTTACCATTACATGAAATCATGATGAGCTTCCATCACTTCTATTTCAGCAGACTGCTCCTCAACCCAACACTTGTTCAACTTCAAGACCCACTAAAAAGAGGAGAAAAAAAATCCATGGTTCTCTATTATACATTTGTGCAGTCTTCTGGTAGTATTACATCGAGATTAAAAGTGGTCACGTTTACYTGACAGGTGGGACACACACTAACTTGCTACCAACTAAATTACACACATACATGAAAGCCACACAATAATTTTGTAGCTACCCTTTACACGCATCAGAGCACGGGCCTTGCTCTGTTTTTTCCCCCTCAATCTTTTCCCACTTTTGTGTCAAGATCTTTATGATATTCTTTGTCAGTGCTGTACCAAGAGAAATAATGAAATGGGGATGGTAATTTTAGCTTTCAGTCTTCCTCATCACATTAGCATTGTTTAGGGGGAAAAAGGTTAGGACGGAAAATACTTGTAGTCGTACAGCATTTTAAAACTTCAGGAGACCTCTGCTTTGAAGAGGGTGTAGGAGAATCCTCTTCTCAAGGGATGACCCCATTTCAGTAGGATGGGGCTCTGTGGACTCCTCAAGACAGGAACTGTYCTCCATACCTTTCACTTTATCATTTTTGGAAAGGCAGCAAAGTGATTTTTAACCAATGCCAGAAGGAACAGACAATTGTTAAGCTGATCTGCTACTGGATTAAGGAGAAATCTGGTGAAATCTAAATGGTGGGAGTTCAGCAGTACTTGTTCACAGACAAGTTCAGAGCCTTGGGCTGTCTTGTGTCCTGGAAAGGGTGAAAGGTTTTTCTCAGTTGAACTTGAACACTGGGACAAAACAAAGACAGTCAATATCCCCAGTAATGTCTTGCCACTCTATTTATGTGATAATGAGGAATCAAATATAGGAACAGGAATTTAGACTACCATTAACKCAAATAATTTGATGAATACCCTTGAGCACTTTCACATACTATTCTTTGTAATGTGGGGAAAACAAGTATTTTACAGCTCTTTACAGACCTACCTCACAGAAGCTAGCAACAATTTTTTTTTCTTTAGAGATCTTTCATTATGAGTTTAGAAAAACCTTAAAAAGAAACATCAGTGTGAAAAAGCCCCACTAAAACCATGCATAATTCCCCACATGCCTTCACACAATTTAGATTACCGAGAATTTGCATAGTGCTAAAGCATATGATTCATAGAAAATCCCCTTTGGATTGTCTTGCTTTTTTCCTAATTTCACAAAAACCATAACAAATGGGGAAGAAACAGCCCTAAATAGTAATCCCCTCTCAATTATTGTCTCAAACCTGCACTGGATTTCACAACAGGCACGAACCAGATCAAACAGTTCATTAAAAGGCATTTCTAAGTTTCTGAAAACTCTTCCAGCCCAGTATTTATGGAACACTCACCACACATTTGTGTTGGACTTAAGAATGCTCATTCACTGAGACCAGGGTTTACAAGGGAATTCAGTTTTCATTCTCAGTGCTAGTTGTATTCTGGCTCATCTACTGAAAGCTTTTCCTGTGTCCTAAATAAGGAATATTTATGACAAACTGATGAGTATCTTAGACAGGACAGAATCAGATTTCTTTTTATTATTAGCCTCAGGGATAATTCACTGCCCGTACAATTCTTTCATTTCCATTATTCAACCTGTTCTCTCAAGAAGTAAAATCATTACTGCCACAGAATCAACTACAGAGTAATACATATTTTTCTGAATATTTGCACCTTAAGTAAATGTATTAGAGATTATTAGGCTGCACGTGTACCTTAAAAATACTTAAACTGCATTTCTGCCTCGAACACAACAGGCAGTCACACTCACTGCTGTCAGCAGACTCAAGGCTGCAACTTCAGGAAATCTGCTAAATATGAGCAAGAGTYCAGTGGGTTTATTTTAGTTGCAAGAATGTGTGAAAAGCAGACAAGATACAATAAGACACAATAAAATATTCACCAAGGAGATATTCGGTGCTTCTAGCATTGAAAATATAGATTCAGAAGATTGAGTAATTTCCTATCTAAATATGTAAGTGGAGCTAATAGACAGTGATACGCTAAATAATCTGTTACTGCTCAAACAGAATAAAAATAAACCATCMCAAACCAGTGAACTGCCTACAGTAAAACATGTGTTTACTTGCTGTTAATCAATACAACTCAGTGTTAAAAGCAATGGAAAGAAATTTAGTATTTCTCTTGATTTTGGGAATACAAAAAACATCAGTGTGAATTACACTTCATTCTTTGGTTAACAGAAATACCAAACACYGAACATAAATCCTAGCTTTCCATTTTATAATTACATATTATATTATATGAAATATATTATATGCTTACGATATTGAATATATGAATTTTAATATTTTCTGTTTGGGAAGGGGCTCTTTTTCTTTTTCTTCTGTATTTCCCCCCCTTTATTCTGTTTCTTTTTCCTTCTTTTTTATTCTACTTACACTTATCTTCCTTTATCTATTTTACAAGAAGCACCAAAATAATATTTAATTTAAAATTCAAACGGAACAAACATAAATGAGTGTTTTATGCTCATCTCACCACAAAAATAGCTGTTTATTTAAAATTCCAATGAAGGTGTTAATTTTTAGGTTTTTGCTTATATTTAAATGACACGGTACTTTTGCCTTTTCTTTCTTGAATTTAGGTAATACAGCAATGAAAAATTGAGGGCTGCATTTTATTTTATATTCTTTTTAAATTGTCAGAAAAAATGCACACTGGATAGATAACACTAGAACAGTAACATAACCAAGGCAGAYACAGTCTTATTTTATGTATTTAATTCATAATAAAAATTCATTACTTATTCCCTTAACTGATGATGGCGACTCAAGGAGAAGCCCACGCTGTCTTTCTGACTTTGTTAAAATAAACAAATGACATTTCAGTATTTAAGAGGAACAAAATTAGAGCTCACCAAAATGCAAGTGAGCAACAGTAATTTCCAAAACATTAGAAACATATTGCTAGYTTTCTTCCTTTCCCCTCCCTGTTTTTTTCCACCCTATCTTGAGGTAAATGAGTGAGTTTCAGAAAGGAGCTATAACTCAGYTGCATCTTCAAAATTCTCTAATTTCCACAGAGTGAGAGGCAAAAGAGATACCTGAAGGGTAATTAGCAGGAAGGCAGCAATCACTTGATATTGCTTGGCATGACTTTTCACCTCTGCTACGAGCACAAAAGTGGTTAAAAAGTCATGATAACCCTGATGAAAGCTGATGAAAACACTCACTGTGCTGTGCTCTGCCTCAACACCAACTGATTTCTTATCCAACTCATTCCAGGGTTTTGCCATTGGTAAAAAAGGAGCATTTGGATGGTGTAAAACACTTGCAGACTTCCTTGAAGTTGGGACAGATTTTTAAGATGCTGCAGCAAACCCCTGCCTTAAGTTCTCGTTTCAAAAATCCTCCCCCCTGCACTCACCAAGTGAGTTATTGGGACATACATCAGCCTTGGCTTTGCTTATATGCATATTCATTATTGCCTAATTAATCGTGGCATATAATGCCATGAATCCTTACATTTCAGMTCATATCCTTGCTAATATACAGGAATAATGTAATGTCACATAGCCATAAAACATTATGGAGACCGAAATGAGTCTTAGCAGACATAAAAAATGCAATGTGAAAAGGAACTTCTTCATTTAAAGTATTTTTTAAACCACATAATTTTAAGAATGCACCCTGACAAGTTTTTAAATTTGCATTACAGAATCAAAACCCCCAAATTATTTTTCTTAGTATTACTAAAGACAATCTCAGAAGAAAGAATAGTAATAGTATCTTTTCAGTAACGCTCTAACTTAACCTATCAGTTATTAAATTTTAGTATTTCAAATACTTTATCTCACATTTTCGACTTACTAGACTAYTCTAAGCCTTCATGAATGAAATGCAAAATTCTTGAAAGCAGAGTAAAAATCTAACTTTTACTTCAGTGAAAGTACAGGAGTAATAAATTGTGTTTTCCTTCTCATTGTAGGAATTATAAACTTCAATAAATTACTAATGTTTTTAGAGAAAATGGAATTAAGCTCCTCATAGAATAAAAAATAAAGGGTCTATATGTCCTAAATTTAATTTGAATCTCAAAACAGTTCCTATGTGGGATTAAGTATCATACCAGCCCTGCTCTGGCTCTCTGCAAAGGCTCCTGTATTGTCAAATTGCCTAGTTMCAGTAGCATGTTTTACGTTCAGATGTGCTTAACCTAAAATATCGTATTTTTTTCCATTACTGRTCCACCCTCTTTCCTTCTTGAAGAGTTTATTGTAACTATTTATGTAAAAACAATTTATTTCTGTCAGCTCCACAGAGAAGTAGATCTGTGTAYGCATGACACACGCTTCAACTGTTGGACTCGGTTTCATTTTATTGATGCCTCAAGGACTTTTAGCTTTAAGAAGCAGGGAGCTGAAATGTCAGATATTTTATTCTTGYAATGTTCCATTAATGTCCGGCTATTCTTGTGTCATTTTTTGTTGAGTTCTCCTGAGAATTCAAGTCAACACCCAAAGACAGATTCATCATGCAAGAAYTTAAAAATAGCTATTATCACTATTGCATTGCTTATTAACTCTAAGGATGTCTAATATCAATCTGCATAAATAAACCAATCTTCAGTATTTTACACAGTATTTGTCAAACACGTTAACCAACACATTTTTCAGTCTCTCAGAAATGTATCATATATACAATGTGTGCACTGGCTCCTCCAGGCAGTAAGCAATCCACAATGCCCATTTAATGAAAATATGGCAAAAAGAAACTGGTAGTAAGCTGCATAATGAATTAATTCCTAAAACCTATAGATGCCGTYTTTCTTTCAAAAGCAGGAACACTGAAGTCACTTACGATGCATTCACTATTTGATTTTATTTTTAAAGAAACTAAATCTGTTTGTGAAACCATGATACAGAACACAATTCTCCAGTTGARAAAGAGCATTCAGCTYAAAGATGTTCTCCCAAGCTTAAAATGTAAGTGAAGATTTAGATGGAGAAGCATTTTTAAAAGCTGATTTAGAAATCTGTATTCAGAGGACTGGGTGGGGTAACGCTTATAATGGAAAATTGCAGCAATCTTAACATTAGGGAATGTGAAATGTCTGGTCTTAATAAACCAAGTTTTCAGGCATCATGAGTTGTTTGAAAGGACGATAGCAACTTACAAACAGCTCAGCCCCACTAAAATGGCAAATTAAACATTCCCAACTCTTYAGACTGCTGCAATGAGTCACACATCCATAAAACAGCCGACACAAAAGATTCCTCCTTGAAGGTAACAAAGTTCAGGTGAAGACAGACAAGGAAAAGTGGAGAAGGAAGAAGATAAYCATCACATGCGTGTTTGCTCTTTCATACACACGAAATAATGAACTCTCATTTCTGTAATTATGTGCTATTTTAAAAAAATGTACTTTTCTACAYTTTAAGCTGATTTGACTGACAAAGTTAACAGTTCATTATGTAATCACCGTATTAGCAATTTGGGGAGGGGGAAGTACCTAAGAATTAAGAATAACTCCTGAGGTCCCATCCTTCAGTTGTGAGGTATAAAAGCAGAACGCTGATTTGCATTTTGAATTTTTGTCCCTGTTCGTCTTGCAGTGTGCTAYTGCAGCAGACCCAGGCATGTATTGGAATTCAGCAAATCCCCCAGTTTTGCTCAGTTTAACAGGAAACCATTCCCTCGCATCCCTCGCTGGCAGCCACCCTCCCACCTCTCCAGCTCGAGTGATCTGATGAAACCAGCGAAACCCTGCTAGGATGCGGAAGAAAAGGACTGACATCTGAATAACTAACAATGCACTGCCTCTCAGGCAGACAGCAGGGAAGTTCCTTCAGCCCTGTTTGATCTGCTTCGCTGGCATTATTGCAGAAAGCCGGGTTTTCATTAGGTAAGAAGAAAAAACAACCCCAAAGTCGTGATGCAGCCTAAGTGAGGTTACAAACGCACCCTAACACAATGAATGAAAATAGATGGTGTAATACAGAAAGGCCTAAGACTTGCAAGTGGAAAAAAGTATAAATTACTATTTTGATTAATTTCCTAATGTAAAACACAGCTGTAGTAATGTTGGCAAATATCACCTGCCTGTTYTAAGTTTGTTAAATGAAATCATGCTCTTTAATTGGGTCTTAATGTACAAAAGTATGTTTTATTTACTTTTTATTACAATATCAGTATTTTAACTTTCAGTTTGCTTGTGCAAAAGCTTTATAAATTACTTGAATCACTTAAATCTGAATACTATAATCTGCAGTTACAATGTACCAGTTTGAGTTTCAACAATTAAATGCCTTTTTTGTGGACTCCCGCTGCTATGTGAACTAGCTGTAGGCTATTAAAATAATGAGTCCGGACTGAGTCATCTGATCTCAGCCTTGGTGCAAAGCCTGAGGAAAAGGACTTAGCCCACAATTCCTAGTCTGTTTACCAGACTAAGACCAGACTGTTGGAAGCGCTGCCCCAGCGCTCCCTTCCCCCCCATCCCCTGCACTCGGCCGGGGAAACGCGGTGTCACAGAGCCCTCTGCAGGCAGCGCTGCCGCCCGCACCGCCTCGCATCCTTCATCCTGTCCCCATCACCTCGCATCCCTGTCCCGTCCCCATCACCTCACATCCCTCATTCCCGTCTCCATCACCTCACATCCTTCATCCCATCCCCATCACCTCGCATCCTTCATCCCATCCCCATCACCTCACATCCTTCATCCTGTCCCCATCACCTCGCATCCCTGTCCCGTCCCCATCAACTCACATCCCTCATTCCCATCTCCATCACCTCACATCCTTCATCCCATCCCCATCACCTCACATCCCTCATTCCCATCTCCATCACCTCACATCCTTCATCCTGTCCCCATCACCTCGCATCCTTCATCTCGACCCCATCACCTCGCATCCTTCATCCTGTCCCCATCACCTCACATCCCTGTCCCGTCCCCATCACCTCACATCCCTCACTTCATCCTGTCACCCCATCCCCATCACCTCACATCCCTCGTCCCATCCCGTCCCACTGCCCCATCATCGCTTACCCCCATCACCTCATCCCTCATCCCATCCCGTCCTGCTGCCCCATCCCCATCACCTCATATTCCTCGTCCCATCCCCATCACCTCACATCCTCATCCCACCCTGTTGCCCCATCTCCATCATGTCATATCCCTCATCCYGTCCCATCCTGCTGCCCCATCACCACCCATCCCCATGACCACTATCCATCCTGCCCCACCACCCCAAAACAAGTCTCCAACTTACTTGTCCCATTATTATGTGTAGCCTCTTCCAGAAGGGCCCACAAAGGGCTGTGAGGCCAAGGCAAGGTGGGAAAGCACTCACAGGTTGGCAGAAATTTGTGCCAACAGCACCCATGAATTTGGGATGCCATGAAGATCTCACTTTTTCAAAATGTGGGTTTATGATGCCAGGTGACATAAAGGGACGGGAACTCAGTGGACTAGATAGGTCTGCTCAGCTTGCAAGCCACAAAAATACAACAGATTTGGCCACAAAGGATTCTTCAGACAACTTGGCCTCAAGAAACTCCATAAATGTGAAACTTTCTGCYACTGACAGTAACAAGGAACAAAACCTAAAGCCTTCCCCCGCTTCACAGAACCAGAATCASAGAATGGATGAGGTTGGGAGGGATCATATGGTCCAACCTCCCTGCTTAAGCAAGGTCATCCTACAGCATACAGCACATGATGGTGTCCAGACAGTTCTTGGCTGTCTCCAGAAAGGAAGACTCCCAAACCTGGCAACCTCCCTGGCCAATCTGCTCCACTGCYCAGTCACTCACAGTAAGGAAGTTTTTCCTCATATTCAGGTGGCATTTCCCATAAATCAGTTTCTGTCCATTGACTCTCRTCCTAAGCCCTCCAACTTCAGAAACACCAACAGTACGCAGCACAAAGGGAACAGCAAAACCATCTGACCTCTCACACCGCCCAGAGGAATCCAAAAGCACCGTCATTCACTTTTATTTTCAACAAAAATGCTTCTTCCTACAATGTGAGCGTATAAAAAATACAGAAACACACGGCACGTGCACATGGTGCTGCCTAAAGCAATACACAGCTCAGCTCAAACTCCAGCTGGTACCAGGGACTGCTGTATTCTGCACTGGTTTTAAGTTGGTTTGTGTGCCAAAACATACAATTTATCTACTTCCTTGATATTTCTGCAGTTTTTGATCCTGCATGAATAGGTAAAGGGAAAATAATTAAATGGAAAATTATCATTTTGTGTGATTCCTGAGGTTCTCTAAGGTAAGCCATAATGAAAGAATCTGTTTTGAGAGGATAACAGCACCTTTATATAAAGATACAAAATCTTCTAACCCGTCCTGTAATTTGGAGGTTTTTAATCATTGTTTAAACTCTTGGAAAGTTTGCAGATATACCTTGAGAACATCTTTAAAGCCCAAAACCCAGAAAGTAAGAAAAAAGAAATATAACTATCAATCAGGTTTTGAATCAATCAGCCATAATAAAGTGGCAGTCTCTGATAAGATTTTTGAATTTCTAAGGCTGTCAATAATGAGGCATGATGCCATGCATGCAAAACACTGACATGCATCCATTTCTGCTTCTGAAAATGTTGTCAAACAGAGGGAAGGTGGCAGAGAAATTTAAGCAACAGCCTCAAAACACCACTACCACTGTCTTCATTCTTGCCTAAGCTGGTATGCCACAGCTTCTTGCAACACATACTCAAATTCCAGTTTTATTTCAACCACCTGCAAAAACCTAGTCTAAGAAAATGCTTTAAATGCAGATTTCTGCTCATCCCATGTAGATCCTAAACCACATCAACAACCTCAGTGCAAATATTAGCCACATTTAATAGCTGGCCTGACTGACTACACACACTTGAAACCTCTGGCCCTCTCAGCACATTGGTTCCCACAAGTGTATGCTTAGCGGTTCCTTGATGGTCTACAAAATTAAACAGCAGTTCATTAGAAGCCAGAGGGTAAAATTTGGTGCATTATAGCCTAAGAAAATACTGAGTGCTGACTCTGGTATGCAAAGCTGCCATTCTGCAGAACCACTGTCTGGGATGAAAGGCACACAGCCAAGGTTTGTTCCCACTTCTGCCCCRAGCATCAGCCACGAACCTGTATGAGGGCATTTCTCAGCTGCTCGTCTCACCTAAAATCCTGACCTGGGCCAAGCAACACCACATGGAAAGAGCTAAAAGGCAGACAATTAAAAAACTTCTTGTTGCTTGCTTGTCATAAAAACATCATAAACTTTGCTTTACATATTCACATAGTACTTTCACTGGAAATGAGGACTTAAAAAAATTCTTTGGGATATTGATTTCCAGATTTAATTTTGATCACAGGGGCTAACAATCTATTAAACCTTCCCACTCTCCTTTCTGCTCTACATTCGAGTCTGCTTTAGCATATTCCTACCACATATATCCACCAAATATTGAGAGACTAAAGAGAWAYATGTAATTTTCTATTTTTTTCAAARCCTATATCAAGCACCAGAGGAGTAATTTTAAAATCCACAGACCTGGAAAACAACCTATGGACTGCTGAATGCAAGTCAGTAATAGCTACCCTTAATAATTCCATCTATCAGTCAACATCTGTGTGAAAAAGCTTAAACACTTTGAATATAATGCACTGACACAAAACACTTTGCTTCTTGCAAATCTTTAAACAAGAGTTTTAAATCTTTAAACAAGAGCTTTTAATCTCTACATAATTTAATTCTCAAAAAAATGTTTTAGGTGTTTCTAAGGCCAACACCTTAAAATTGATTTTTCCTTCATTTCTCTATTTAAYAATCAAACAAATTCTAAAGGCTGTTTTATTAACAGGATCAAAGTAGTGCTCAGATCATGTTTCAGAATGGACTTCCAAAACCTATTTTATATAGAAATKATGAAATAAAATGATAATAAATATTATGTAATTTTTCCTGGAGCTGACTTCCTAGAAACATTGAAACATAGTTCATGTCTTTCACATGAACTGAAAATASATCAGTCTTTCACAGTGGAGAGGGACAAAGAAACTTTTCAAAGGAAGAAYAGTGGTTTTTTACACACCTGCTAATGCAAAAGTTGTGTGATGATCTGTCTCCCCTTAGTCATTATCTTTTTCCTTCAATGCCATTGTCCTTCTATCAAACTAATTTTATAAAATACTTTCTCATTCATGGAAGCCAAGTTTTACTTGAACTGACAATTTTTTAATATAAACTCTCATCAGAATTAAAGAATAGAGGAACAGTAGTTTGCAACAAATTTTTCTGAAGAACTTTTAAGGCTASTGGGATTTTTTAGATCCTCAGGTAGGCTTGCCTCTTGATGCAGCCTGCTTTTGCTGAAGCGAAGAATTAGAAAAATGCTATATAAGAGCAATTTCACAAGTGACTTGCATGAAAACTCTCACATATAATCAACTAAAATACTTAAAYTCCTCTCCACCACCAGAGTAACTCATGTCTGTTTTGCTCCATTAATTGAGAGGAAAGAGAAAGAAAATCCTATTTGCAGACTTCACACCTTTTTTAATATGGGAGGCTCATAAAGGCCTGGATTTTAAAAGGCAAAATTTGAATTTAAYAAAAATTATTGATTTTAATGACAAATATAAAAATTAGAGTAATTAAAGTTACTAACTTAAATGCAAAAAGAGAAAGTTTTACAGTGATTTTGGTATTTGTCCTAAAGGTCTATTTGTCGCTTAAAATGAAACAGATCCAATCACTTTTCAAAAGCTGTTGAGTAACTACTGCAAAGCTGACAAACACTTRACTCTGRTAACCCTAAATAAGATTTYCAGRTTTATCAGAAATTAGGATGGATRYTGCTGAACATACTCCTGAGCTGGGRCATTCTTTATCCYAGCAGCATCAAAAGACTAAATAGATGAAATATTTTTATTTGCTTTTGCGGCAAATTACTGTAAAGCCCCAACAAAGAAAAAAACCAAAAATGCAAAAACAAACCGCCACTGATAAATGATTTGAGATTTAGTACCCAATGTTATTCCTTCCTTGCCCCCAAGTTAACTCCTTCCCCCTTAGGTAAAAAACTTCACAGTGACACAGGCTGATCTATTTGCAGGGGTGGCACAGCAGCTGCTTGCTGGAGCTGCTCAGCACCATTTTCATCCCCATCTCTGACACTGGAGGAATCGAAAACACTTGCACRAGGTGCTSAGCAACTYGGAAAATCAAATATCAACATCAGCMAGCACCAACKCTGCTYGAATCCTGCAATGCAGCGAAACGAAACCATCAGGGTCACCACAGCACTTGAGTGGGAGCCAMGGAAAGTGGAATAAGATGGGAATGCTGCCACCAAAGGGCTCCATACTGAGGGTGTTCACATTCTTGTCAGCAGCAACTCAAAACAGCSTATGGCAACCTGGCAGGACAAGAAKCTGCAAAGRCGGATCAGAATGTGCAGACTGGGCAGGATRGAGAAGTCAGGAGGAGTTATGATCCTTAAGGACAAAGTCCCCATGGTAACAGACAAGGAGGGTTGGTTAAAACTCAGTTACTACAGAGGAAGCTCTTAACAGTGCTAAGAAATAAACAGATAAAAGGACATTCTGATTCCAAAGAGCTGGCCCCTTATACCTGTCCCTCAGTTATCAGGGTTAGGAGGGCATTGCCCAAATCTCTAACTAAAAACTACAGCATGTCAATGTACATCCATGAACTCAGTGAGAAAACTCTCTAGATCGTGATCACTCAACTCGCCCAGTCCCTTCCCAGTTGGAGGGGAGCACCTCTGATCTGATACTGCACCACTGAAGGAACACCTGAGTACCCCGTGTGCCTCAGTGTACCCGACTGCCAAGGGAATGGGAGCTGCCCCAYGGCTGGCACAGCACAAGGGGCTCCAGTCCAGCAGCAACCAGAGACCRCTCCCCCAAACTCACAAATTCTTATGCACCAGAGTGCAATTTCGACAACACACATGCTTCTTTCCTCATTTAGAACATGGGAGAGGACAGGTGATAAGGATTAAGAGAAAATAAAGTTTGARTATTTTCTGCACAGCAAGGAAAGTCACATCACAGTCTCAGGATTTAATAGAGAAACATCAACATGAAAAACATAAAATTGAAAGCGAACTCTGAGAGGAAAGAACCAAACCCCCTGAACACTAATCCTCCTGTCCCCCAACCCACACATGTGAGGTAAGAGTGGAGGAGGGAAGTTACTCACAGTAATATTGGCTGAAATGAGCAGGCAAGAGCTAATGGAATAAACAGAACACTTCAATCAGCCATGACATCACTCTATCAAAAACAWTCTGGCTGTTATCACATTAAAAATCCAATTCAAGTAAACAAATAAAAAATAAAGATCAGAACAGAAAGCTCAAGACTCAGTTTACCAATGGATTAACGACTATCATTAACTGGGAACACTCTAAAAAAACAATCTATGCAAGCTAAAACATCATCCATAATAATGGGTTCACTACTGAGAATGCTGCCTCTCTGCCAAAATCTAGTGCTAAACCAGATAGACATGTTCTGTTCAKTTTCTTTCCAAGAGTTAATACAGTGGTTGACTCGTCTTCTTAAGACTTTGCCTATCACAGCAAATTAGAAATTGGAAAATAACTCTTCATGATTTTTATCCATTAAAAAAAGAAGTCTTCTCCAGAGCACACAAACACCACAACAGCCACAAAAGCTCTTAAATTTCCAAAGAGTAAATTAATGATCGTTCACTGTGGATTACAAACATACATAAAGGTCCTTACATTTAAATAAAYGGAGGGATAACATTATCTAATGCATGGGAATTGGAAACATTCTGACTTCAAATTAAAAACCCCAACACCTAGTTAACAATAAAGATGATTTACCAAATGAAAKTAAGTCTTTCATTTGGCTTCAAACCAATACTGGATGCTCTTCTAGAATATACTCATTACATCAAATCTTAAGTTACAGAGTTCAGGCTACACTCACTTCTGCTGAAAAAAAATTACAGTTTCTTTGCAGATGTGGTGACGGCGCTTCTTTGCCTGTATTATGTCTAGGTAATCATAAGGATCCATTCCGTACTATCAAGAACTTTGTAAACCTTGATACAAGTATAATTGATCAGGGGCCTGTTCACAGCTTTTAATTGTGAGTATCTCTCATCACCCATTTGAGACAGCTGATACTCCATGACATAGGCAGGAAAGAATTACGACATGTTTGGGAAGAACTGCCTTCCATCAGCTACTGAGATCAAGTTCATCGTCCAAAGTCCCCACCAAGTCATCTCCATGCAATACACATAAACCTCYAAATCCACCTCTGCAGCCCACTGTTCTTCACTCACCTAATCCTGCTGGTTTACTCCACTGATACTGCCCTTGATGTAGAGAGAAGGGATTAATTTGGATAGTATGAACTATTTCCTTGAGAAGCATCTCTCTCCTCCACTGATTAAAGAGGGAGGCAGTTCAGCCTTCCCTGGGCAGTCTAATCCCTATTTTCTGTGAACATGTTCTCAATATCAACCACCAGATACTTATCAACAAGATACCACTGGCCACATTAGCAATCTGACCATATCATGGTCCATATCATGGTTCACAGTTCATATCATGGTTCATATCATGGTTCATTCCACTCTTTATTAGCAGTCCCCTCCACATCCCCTCCAATTTTTATTACAAGTCAATTTGCCAGGGAAATTACACAGCAGAGGTAAASTAGGAAAGGGAAACCTGAATTTCACAAATAATTTTTCAGGTGAAGTATACAGAGGACCAGCAGCCTGTGTCACCACTCTCAGGAATCTATAGTGCTGAAACACTGCCCATGAGACCAGAAGTGAAAACTGCCTTCCTGCAATCAGATACTTAGGGAAAAGTACTTACAAAACTCTACAAGATGAGGCCACATGTCTGTGCTTCAGGCAAATTTCAGAGCGCTTCCTTTAGCACAGAAGACATACAAGTAAGAATTTTTGTTCCAATTTGCTAAATAGCAGAACATAGAAATTATTTAATATCAGTACTATAGTTGTCTTCATATGGTGGCTCTTCATKGTCATCAAAACACTCTGCCATCAGTGTAAGAACTAAATTTAATAATTAAGCAATAGAGAAGTTTCTAGGTGAAAAACCTAGCCTCTTAAGAAACATGAAAATATTTCCTTCTGTGGTGGTTTTGTTCCACTTTTCTTTTTTCTTTTAATTGAAAACTTGGGGATAACCAAGACAAACAGCTCAAAATACCATAAAGGTTTAGCTTTCTATATGTCCTATTTATTTTCACTTTGGAATAAAGTGCTTTCAAATATTCTGCCTACTTCACCATGTTGCTCTCAGTTTTGCAAYTCTTAGTCAAGGAAACGAACATCACTAAGAAACTAGTAACTACATGTGGGAATAAACAGCTGAATCAGAATGTACYTTTCCCACTCCTCTGTCATCATCATCCAGCAACTGATGAAACAGCCCGCAATTGGTTTCTCTGTTGGGATAATCATCACTTCTGGGTCTATAAAATATGATCTCACGGTATTCTTAAAAAAATATTAAAAAAAATTAAACCAGGACATGCAGAACTGAGTGTAAACCAGGACATGCTGAGTACAGGGGGGAAGACTAATTTGAAATCTGGTATAAAGGTCAAGCTGAATCTGGGAAATTCTGAGTTTCTTCTCACATACACCAGTGAAACMGAGGCACACACCTTTTACAGTGTGAAAAGATGCTGGTGCAGAGAAAGCAACTATTTTCATGTTCACTGTGGGAGACCTCTCAAACAAAACTAGTTTCTATTTTATTTACTTGCAGGTGAGACTGCAATTCAAGAATGCATCTAAATCTCTCATCTCTATTCACTGAACTCAAGGAGGCAATGCTCTCCAACTGCGCTGTAGAAACATGTCAGGGGAAGGCAACACCACATGAAAAGAAACAACCCCAACCAAACTCAGGGATAACTTGTCCACTGTCTTGTTATTTTTGTTAGTAATAATCCATTCAGCTGAGTTTTTGTGTGTAACTGCGAGCCTGTGCCTTTTTGTACTGTATTCATAAAACCTGGTGTATTTTCCTTGTTTTTTTTTTTATATAGTTCTAGGTTTCCTCTGGCTCCTAGCTCTTATCTAGAAACCCACTACCTGTAAAAGCAAAGAAGACAAAGTCTGCACCAAAAAACTCACTACCTTCAATGACAGCAAACTTACTGTCCAAATAACAAGCTGCTTTGGGAAATTGCCTGGCCTTCAAGACACAACTTGCATTGTACTAACAACAAATCTGAAGCACTTAACATCATGCATTTTATTGCAAAGTCGTAACAGAATCTGAAAATAATAACTTGATTTATCTTTCCAATATTAATGGGATTATTTATATATTTAACAGTTAAATAGATTTTCTTCAGGTCTTTCCTAAGTTTAAGGCTCTGTTTTCACTTAAGGAAGAGTCTTCTGCCAGTATTTTTTGGTACATTTGCAACTGCTGAACAATGATGTGAAAATATAATTGCTAACGTGCTTTAAGAATAAACACATGATTAATAATATTTTATTTAGGTTTAATCGTATTTTTCTTAACCTTTACAGAAATCTTGGATCATGGCATATTAATGAATTTTATTAGATTTCACAAGTTGCAGAAGATGTCTTCTATCAAACTATGTCCAAATTTATTGCTGACAATCCTTTGCAATTTAYGCTCTGATGAGAAATAAACCAATTCCAATGCCGGCTGCTCCAAGTACATTTTAGCCTAATCAACTACAACAGATTTTATTTGGCTCTCAAGTTTTAAGCTTTCCATCTAGACTTCTTGTTCTACTTTTACACTTTCAGGACTTGATTATTCTCATATATTAKAAATCGTATCTGGAGCTAGGCAATGGTATATCCGTTTTCAGATCTCATGTTCCTTCTCCACTTGTTCAAATGATGCCTCCACTTACCCAAAACCCTGACAGGGCCCTCGCCACTGSCTAAGTAATTGGACTGGCTAAACCAAAATCTATTTGAAAAAACCCAAACCACTCATCCTTAAGGATTCCCTGAGTACTTCTAYGAAAAATAAGAAATAACTTTACATGGGGATTGTATAACTTGTCTTGTAAATTCTCTCACCCAGTGCACAGAAGAAAACAACACAGGAAAGGTGAGAACACAGTCTCAGGCTGCCTCTGCCCTCCCCATTTTCATCTCTCAAGAGCATCCTAAACCCAYGTAACAATCCCTCAACTCTTGAATAATTCTAAACAGCTTCTGTGCAATTTCAAGTGTAAATCTGAAAAAAAGGTATCAAATCAAGCTACTTTTATGCACTATAATAGTTTCACTGGTTTTTTATTCTTTAGCATCTTTACTATCGGCCACAGCATTGTGATAACTGGCATTCTCCTGTGCAAACAAGACAAGCTGAATGCTTGCAAAAAGTCTCTAAAGAGCTGGAACCAGGGTATATATAGAGTTCTGTACCCATTCTTACATTTTTTCACTTTGCCATTCCAAAGAAAAATTGCAAAATTACACGCTCCTTTAAGCTATTCTTGCGCTGTAACTCTGTCTTTCCATAAGGTTAGATTGTGGAAATGTAAGATTTTACTAATGGTTCCCACTGGACAGACTTGCTTTTTTTTTTCCTAATCAAGCAACCAAAATGAATTACATTTTTAATGTCAGGTCCCAAACTCAGTCTCTGCAGATGCAGTGTCACTGCCATGGGGCTGTTCTTTTGAAMAACAGCAGGCTACAAGAAGTCTCCCCCAGGGGTGGACAGGATCCAGAATGCACTGATTGTCCCACCAGTAACTTGTGTCTTATCAGGAGTGGAAGACAGATGYGCATATCATGACCAGGCACCTCATATTGATATGGAAATACAGAAATAACTAACACCAACCAAAGTATGTGTATCTGCCAGCATGGTTTTACTGCAATTCAGTAGTTATATTTAAATTAGTGATATTAAAAAACACAGAAAATTTGGGCTTCCAAATATGATGAAGCTAAGTCTGCTTGCCTGCATTTCAAAGCTAATATTGAATTAAATGTTTATGGTTTCCAAAAGAGTCAGGCTCAATGTCAAGTAAGCCTTGGCCCCAGCTAAGAAGTAACACCTGCAGATAATACTACTTTTCCTGGACATCACCTTTTTCAAACTAGTTCCATCYCAGTAAAAGCTAATAGAAGCTGCTGGTAGATCTGTATAGATGTTCCAAGTGTTTCTTAACCAAATCCTTTGGCATTTAGTTTACACAAGGCACTCAGCTGCCCTGGCAAGGAATACCTTTAAATAAAGGCTTGTACCCCAAATGTAATGGTCCTCTATCTTAAAGGAGTGCAGTAAAGTAAAGGAAAAAAAAAAAGAAAAAAAAAAAAAAAAAAAAAAGGAAGAGAGAGAGAGAGGGGGGAAAAAAAAGGACCCAGCATTATGTTATCAATATTGTGTCAGGAGTCAATGACACTATTACTGAATATTGAAAAATAATTATTGACATATAAATACTTTCAGTGTCACAACATGTTATTTTAATGGTTCTGAGAAGTGCTTAAAACCATTATAGCTGATTATCCCTCTTTAGCTGATGTCTCTGGATGCAGCCTCTGGCTTTCTCGCCRTCCCTGCGAAGGTTTTGCAATCCCCCTGCCTGGCCCAACTCCTCGCAAGCCAAATGGTTCCACCTTTCATTCCACACCAACCTGCCTKTTCTCACCACTGTCTCTTCCCAGCACAAATGTTTGTGTGCTTGTGGGCAAGCTGGAACATGGATCTGGTCCCAGTGAAAGCAAACCCAACCAAAACCACGTCAGAACCACAAAGCCAGCACACAAAGAGAACAGGCAGCCTGAGCAGGGAGAGGCAATCATCCCTTTCTCCAGCAGCACTGAGTTATGCCAAATGAAAGTGATGACAACTTCAGACTGACTTGCCTCATCACAGACACTTTCCACATATTCCTCAAATTAATTTTTTTGCRTGACAAGTCTTTCCATTGCCTGTTCCCATATACTAATTCCAACATTGAGCTGGACATACACCACGGAAGCAATTTCTAAGATACATCTGAGAAAAGGAAAGGACTTCAACTGTGCAAAAACCGAAAAGCTATTTGTCACCATGTCATTTCCCAATTGTGAGTCCACTACCCATCCAGCTTAAATTAAAAAATTCTGTAAAGAGCAGAACTAATGAAGCTGAATTTCTTAAGGACATACAAACCACTTCCTTCAACTTCCTACCGCAATAAACACCAGCTCCTCCYGCGTCTTCTGTAATTCCCTCCTCTTGTCTTCGTTTTCCTGTGACCCACTCCCCTCCACATTTAGACCCAGATCTTCTTTCACAGTGTTTAYAGTTGTTTCAACCACAACTGTAACCTCAGACAAATGTCTAAATATTCACTGTAACCCGCTGACTTTCAATAGCTAGAAAATTCTCTGAAAATGAGRCCCATGCAAAGGCATATGCAGTTGGGTTCTTCAAACCTCTAGTCACTTAGAAATCCTTACATGAACTCCTGCCTCCTGGTGTTGAACCCAGGATCCCACCAGTACTCCAGGGAAACCTGCGGAGGATAGGCTGGGGTGTGCACTCAAGCCAGACCTTGGCTCATGCTGCAAATAGCACAGCATGGCAACTTCCTACCCTGGGCAGGCAGGGAAAAGTTGAAACCTGTGCAACTTTAGGCTGTAGAACTGGAGCGTGACCCTACCTATGAGAAATGGCCAAGGTGGTGGAGACACACCACGCCTGAATCCCCCACCATGTACTGCCTCTGTGATGGAAAAAAAAAATCAAAAGTTTGCACAGGATGGAAAGTCCAACGGGAATTTTTCTTTGAAGAAGCTGATCTTGTATGGCCTTGAAGCCAAGCAGACACGCAGGATGAGTGAGGATCCCCCACGGCCCTGCCAGGTCACACGTGGCACTCCTCAAAGTGACACAGTTTACAGGTGGTAGGATTTGGAAGCACCAGAGGACACAGAGAAGACTCTGGTTTAGCCACACGATACCACACTTCACACATCTACACATCATGGAAGCACTGTCCTTTTCTCTGTCTTTCAGGCGCTTCTATAGTGATATTAAATAGCGAATCCAGTAAATATGTTTAATGACATATCCTTATTCACATGTAGGTGTAGAATTCTTACACGGTGAGACAAGTGTGTAACAAAGAAATAAATCTCTACCCCAACTTTTCTACCAAATTGTTATTTTAAAGGACATTTCCATGGTAAAAAAAAAAACAAACATTACTGTTACACTTTAATATTTACTATCTAACATGCAATTTCAAGGGCAAATTTTTTTAACGGAGCATTTAAGATGCTTTCTTAGGAAGTCTGGGTCTTTGATGTTAAATTTATGATCAGTCTTTGCTTGACAATTGTAATTAATATGCTAGGTGATTTTCTGACTTGCTGTTCCAAGAGACATTATTATTTGTAGTCTGTCAGTGTAACACATAAATTATGAGCTATGTTCACCTGTAATAGACTGAAATGAAACTTCAAAAATGACATTTATGAAGAAAAATGAAAAAGTCCTTTCCACCATTAGAATGAGCATATCACACGGTCTGAAGTAGACTTGGAACAGAAGAAAGTTTAAGTTATGTATTTTGAAATACMTGCCTGCCAAAAATAATTACATGCTTTAAAATAGATTACTCTTTAGTTGCAAGGCCTCATAAACTGGGCAATGTCATGCATGATCAAGGAGGAGTTTTACACACACTGTAATTTTCTTTTGCCTGTTGAACACTAGCAYGCAGTCATTTTTCAAGACAGTGATGCCTATTAGTACATCAAGAAAKATCTCCTAAAGGAACGAAAAAAATTACCTCCATGAAACAAAACATGAACTATTAGTAAGAAAATTCCCATGTGCATGAGATGTTCCATCTTCTAAAAAAAAWTTTTAAATCCACCTAGTCTTGTATTTTCATTAGAAAGCTATACTGAAGTTTCATTTTAAAATCTTGTCTAATATGAAATTTCAAACCAGAATGAATCAAGGCAAAACCAGAATCTCTTTAAATCAGACACTTGCTAACCATGTACCTTGATGATCTAGATAGGAAAAGCATTGTGTGGAAGAACATGCCCGAACTTTTACTAKGTATTAATTTGCAAGTCTGAAACAGCCAAACATTCTTCAAAGCTGTTGACCATTATGTCTACAAAAAAAAGCTGTGTGCACACGCTAGGCAAATGCATTTAGAAACCCGAAACCTTCAAGGGCTTTTACTCAATAATGCAAGCAAATGGAGAATATGCAATACGTGCTTTGCCAGGTAATAAACAAAGAGCTTTCATTAACATTTTTTTTAAAAGCCATCAAAACAAACAAAAAAACAACAGCTAAAATGCCTGAAGTAAGTGCCATGAGCCTGCATTACTGCAAACGTCTAGGTATGCTAAATGTCCCCATATTCCACTAACTTCAAGTGAGAATCTAGAGGAAGCAATTACAGCTCTGAGGTTCCTCTGCAGAGCACTCCTGATAGTGAAGGCAATGCTCTGGAACCAGAGTGTCCCCARCCCTAAAACACACTGCAAGGGCAGAGGAGAGAAAAAGAACCAGCCATGCTAAGCAGGTTTATACACGGGGAAATGCATCCTTTAAAGCAAAGGCTGAATCCTGGTTTTCCCCTCCCCGTGAGGGGTCATCCACAGGTGAGCTGTGTGGATCAGCAGGAGTTTTGTGTGGATGTACTCAATCACTRTGTGTACCTTTAGGTGTAATGGGATAGTGTGGTGTTTTGAGTTTCTGAGAAAAAAAAAAAAACATGACGTGGATTGGAAAAAACCCCATGGTTTTAGGCAGACCCAGGCAATTCAGAACACCTTCAGCTTAAATAAGTTCTCAAACTGTGACAGCTTAAAAAAGCCTAAACCACAAACCTAAATTGAAAAGACCAAAGTGAAAACTAAACCAAATTTTGTCCTTCCCATATTTCAGCCTGAAATAAGCAAAACCACCAAAGTAYAGCTTAAGTTTTGAGCCAATCTTTTGGTTTGCTCCCATGAGAAAAACCTAACTTTAATACTTCCAAGTTTCAAACTAATCAGAACATTTCAACAATTTTAGTTGGGAAAATATGAAGCATACACAGTTCAGGAAATAACCTTGTAGGGTTTTTTTTTCTGTTGTTTTCTTTACATTATGCAAGCAACTTTGCCTCATGCATTTTTGTCCGAGTTTGGAGCAAGGGAGTCTGTACCTGTCACTGCTCTCCCTCCTTGTCTATACATTACTCTTTCCCTTGCTGCTCTTGTGCAACTCACAGGGCATAGGGCAAAACAAAAATATCCAGCCAAAGGAAGTTCTGGGCTAACTGCAGACTGAACCCACAGCATCTCTCCTCTTAATTCTTGYACTGCTCTTTGCTAGCCCACAGTCTTGGGGTTACATTATTTGCCCAGGTTCTGGAGACTAAAATAGGAGCGATAAAACCCCTGAAGTTACAGATGCCAAAAGAATTACTGTAAATACCAGGGCAGTAAAAGTTTAACCAAACAGTCTCAGATGAACAAATACGTCTGCAGCTTTACTACTACTGATAGCATTATTGGTACTGTAACAATATAATTATTTTTTCCTGGTTTTAAAAGGTTTAGACTTCCAATTAGCCAATGCATTCAGCCTACAAAAACATGTCTGTCCAGATTGAGGATATTTTTTTGCACACTTGTGGACAAGATGTTGGCTTCATTTTACAACCAACATCTTGTCCACATCAGGGGAGCGTTCTCACACAGACATGCATACCATGTGGGCTACCTGCTGAGTTTTGGCAAGCTTGGCAGCCTGCAGAACATAAAGGGTAGGCAGTTGTAGTGGAAAAAACCTTCATGGGAATTTTTTTTATGCTGTGAAAAAAAAATAGGAAAAAAAAGAAAACTGTTTCCCAATGAACCACACTGTGAGCTGGCATAKGGAAGATAAGGGCAGGAAATTGGATGTAAAACTAGTGCATAGGTCCTTTAACAGAGGAGGAACTCTGCAAGTTGCCAATGTGACATACACATTTCTTTTCTAAAATTCAGCCACTTTTTTCTTTTTAATTAGCCATATGGAAAGTTGAAAGACTTGTGAACTTACAGCATCAATCCCACATGTTGAACTTAATTTTGGAGAGGTTTTACTCGATCTTGTGTCTTTAATTTATTTTTATACTCACATTTATACACGGTTAGACMAAATAATACACGTAGAGCAAGATATGCCTTGTGCTACGAGTGTAATTCAGCATTACTTAGTTCTTATATAAAGGTGCTRAAGTGTTTCAAATTAGGAAAYGAAGTGCACCCTACAAGTGGTTRTGTTTTAGTGTTTCACCTAGGTAAATTTTACAAATATTGGTGTAGCCAACTATWCTCAGTTTCCTGGTATGATCTAGAAAGCACAGCAGAAGAAAAACGACTGAAGCACTAAAAACAGCCACTGCCAAAAGAAAAAATGCAACAGCACCACCTAAGGCCCATCTAAGACAGTGCAAAAAGTCACGGAGGTGTTACAGATCCCTTACTCGTATTTATACAGCTGTAACATGCTTTACAAAATTGTRGCGTGGTATTTCTCCATGCCTTGAGTGTTGGCTAACCAATTCCTTATACCTATTTATTCACATTTGAATTTCCATACAGCTCACAGCACTGTGTGAATCTRAAGTTCAGCTGTTAAATACATTTATACTCCTCATTTTTCCACTCTGAAATTACATGATATTGTGTTTCATACACATCGTGGGCAAGAAAATTTCTTAAACCATTTTAAACTACTGTGACCAGTCATGTAGCCTAGGTACCACAGGCAAAGTTTTGGAGCACACAAGTGSCCCCCTGGTGCAGAATCTTTATTTTCTACAGTAACTGAAGCATCAAGGTGACTACAAATTCAAGTGAAGAACTTTCTTCCAGTTTTCAGCCTCAGAAGATCCATGAAAATATTTATAAACATTCGTTCTGCTAGCTGGGCGATTCTTTACTTTGGATAGTTCCCTTCTGTGCTTGTTTACTCTTCATACAACATTTATAAAAGCTAAGTTGTTCTCTCCTAGTCTTGGTTAGCCTCTGATGGAGAGCTAACCTTCTCTGACACGACTTTACACCCTTTGCTGTACACCCTTTGCTGCCCTACAGCCCACCCCAAACAAGTCAAAATGCTCAGTGCCAACAGCACTGGTCTCACCGCATCTCTACTGGAAGCAGCTCTTCCAACACAATCCCGTTTGGCCTTTTATGACTTGCCCATTTAAATCAGTCACTGTACTATGGGATGACTGAACAGTGCTCAGTAATGTGACTGAAGTCTGTTCCTAGTGAGAAATCCAAACACGCTCGAGTTGCTTTTTATTTTGTTCTCTTATTATTTTATAAGGAATTAATTCATCATGACATATGGTACTATAATTTTAAGACTTTGTCAATTAATCAGTGAGACCACTAAAGAATTCAGACAAACGTTATCTCTCTGTCTGACCTGTTTCTTCCCTTGTTGTCTAAACCAACACAATATCAGCAAACCAAGTGACCTTTCTTACAAACATGCATGTAAATGATGTAACCATTTTCAGAGAGTTCTGCTAATGTAAGAGCTGCATTATTAATAGGCAATCACGACGAAAAGGGAGCATGACACTGAATCTTCTGCCAATATTTGTACAGAAAGGATTATGTGCCATTCAACTTGCCAGCTGTGCAACCTGATGTGGTGAGGAACAGCTCCTCCAGATGCAGAATGCAAAGTCCCTGAGGGCATCTCTCCACACCTCTGCTGAGGTAGGTGCAGGTAATGCACCRCTGCACGAGTTACAGGTCCCTGGTCAGACCTCACTCAGTTCTAGGAGCTGTTAGAGGGAGAGACTAAGGGCTCCTTAAAAAGATGCTCAGGACACAGGTGTTCACATCAAGCAAGTTTGATCTGTGATGCTTCCTTCATTGCTGAGGGACTCAGAAACCCTCTCAGCCTGCCGTCCTTCAACCTTACCCTCTCTGCCTGCCCTCCTTTATCCTTACCTGACAGATCTGAACCTAGGAAACAGCAGCCCAGCAGTTTTGCAGGGTTCAGAGCTGCCAGGCTTCCAGGGAGTRGCCTCCCTTCTTTTTCCTATTTTATTCCAGGCACAACTCCAGCTACTGTCCCTTGTAGTTAGACTGTGAAAGGAGCTATTTGAAAGCAAATTCCTAAATAATGCCCTCTGAGCAGATGCGATTCCCAACCTGCCTGCAAACACAGCTCTTGCTCTGTGCAGAATTCAAGCTCACACCTCCCCAGGATTTATGCCATTTACACAAAATTAATAATACATTAACAATGTTAATTGGACAACTCTAGCCCAGACTCAGGCAGTGTAATTCTGCTGGGTCCATAAAAGCTGTGTCTTCTGTTAGTATCCCTCAGTAGTCACTGCACTCAGACAAGAGTAAGGAGCTATTTACAAACTCGGCTCTCCCAGCCAGCCTTCAGTTTGAGCTTTAATATCCTGTGGCCTCAGAATTACAGCTTCTCACACTGTGTGTYGTTCCCCCCAGCAAGGCTGAATGCTAAGCAATGCACACTTCTGCCCCCTGCTACTTAAKTRAKKKWSCWGSWMMMTYAMTTATCTAGAAAATTAATGATGATGATGATGACAGTAATAATAATAATTGCAATAATAACAACAACAACGTTCATACAAGGAACACAAAAGGCTTCAATTTTTCATTGGTTACAATCAGCTATTTCAAAAGATTAAAGACAAAAGCTTTCATTAGGTATGCCATAAGAAACAGTGGCACAGAAGTTTCGTTTCAAGYGCCTGTGAAGAGAGAGASCTGCYTGATGAAAGAGAGATTYGAGTGCTTTGTTCTCCACAAACAARTTGCTTCATTRTTGATGCATCTACTAAAATCAGTWATTTTAGTGACTTCAACAGGAAACATTTTCTAACTCTGCCTTAGAGCCAATACAGAGGAATTYTGTGATTTCTGAGCCTATGATAGAAACAGAAAATCTCTTGAAAAAAGACWGTCATGCATATCCTGTTTAGAAAACAATCTACGCTCAAAGGTTATTAAAGACCTTTAGCTATGTTAAATYATCTACCCACTTTCTGGAAATGAAATAATACTTCAAAGTATTTTACATTTTTTATAGTTARAATTAAAAAATATATTCCCAAGATTTTGTAGCATATTATTATTTATCCACGCTTCATTCTCTCAATTTCAATGAACAAATTTCACAGAAATTTCTCTCTTTAGGCAGACGTACTAGAATCCTATCATTATAAAAAAGGACCACAAACTCTATTTCCAGAACTCAAAATAATGAGTTAACCACAAATGCTGCCAAGAGAAAAGTGGAAACATCACCCACTCTGCATGAAATATTCAACAGCAGAAAGCAAATAAAAAACCARCTCCAAAATGCAAGGCTGCTGGTATCTCAAAGCTCTTATTTTTTTCAGCTGAGATGTCACAATATTCAGTTGTATATATTTCAGTAATAATTAACTACTTATTTAAAGTTCTTACAGGGATAAATAGTAAGCTATGGTCCTGTAAAAGAAAAGGAAAGCAACACACCACCTAAATATGGCTGCTAAAGGTGCTTTGTATTGYTAAAGAGAAATGGGATGCCTTACTAAGAAACTGTATTATATAGATAGCTACTGCATTTCAGCATCTCTTGAAATTTCTTTTTGAACACAACATACATCTATTAATTATTTATCTTTGCAATAACTTTTTTTTTTCAAGGAAACATACTATGTTCATAATTTTCATTTGATTTTCATCCTTAAAAAACTATAGGTAAATATGGAAGTGCTGGATCTCTAACATACTAGTATGTAAATGGCTTTCAAAAACCATTTTCAAAGTTGCATATTTTAATAAATAGGTTTCTTTAATTAAATGAAAGTGCTATAAATTGTCCATGTGTGAATCAAAAACAAGAGCTGTGTTAAATTAAAAATGCAGYCTCTTACTAATGCTAACAAATTAGGACTGCCTTCAGGATAAAGTATTTCTTCCTTAAACCTGTCAAATTATTAGGGTGGTGATAGGAATGGAATAGTCATGCTAAATCAGCTTTTCAAAATTAATATTTCCTTGCAATCAATTTGCAATTTAAAATTTAAACAGATCCTAAGTACAGACACCCCTGCACAGCATTACCTCCTTTCATAAAAAAGCTCATTTTAGAGATATGATCTTTTTGACAATATTACATGAAATCCACATGGGAAATATTGGAAAGAAATGTTTCTTAAGTACAACTTGGCCTATAWTTTTTTTTTTGTAAGGCCGCACTTAATCTTTATTCTTCCATAATCAGTATTTATTGTGTGACCCTGACAGCTTGCTACTGCTGTGATAAATTATCTGACTCAAGTCARATTAAAAATGCAACCCTGAATTCTAATTATCTTGGCAGATCCGCTTAGTAATGGCGTTTCTTGTCAATTCTGGAATCACAGCATGGGTATCAATTGCAACAAACGCCCCGGCCCCTCTCTGAAAGCAGGCTCCCCCGAACRCTTTCGTATCTGCCATATGTAAATCTCAGATGCTCTGTACCCTAGGTGACCTTTTATTAGCAAACTGACAAAATGATAAAGCTAGTCATGGCAAAACTCCCACTACTGCACAATTATCTGCTACAGTTCCAGTCCGTGGGAGATCAACAAGACATTGTTAATTGTGATGCATTTCATTGACTTCCCCTGCTAACAGACCCTACAGGTCACGCGAACCGATAGGGTTAGGCTTTTATTTCACATAAGAATGGGATGGCAACGTAATCTTGACCCACAGGAGAGTTTCCATCCTTTGTTTTCCCTCTTCAGTAAGACGCCTGTTTGTTTTTAAAAAGATTAATGAAATTACTTGTATATATTTTTAACACACACACACACACACACACATATTAACACAGAGATATTTTACAATACACATATGTATGTATTAAAAAAAAGTCTTGGAAAAGAATGATCTGCTTCAAGAACCTACAAAACTGAGATACACCCCACAGAGGAGCATGAGTCAGATGGAAACCACAGAGAACTCCCTCCCATTGCCTCACCATACTGCAAACCTTAATCAGAACTTAAACCCTTCAARTAAGACTTGGATTCACACTCCAGGACATCCATCTTTGGCAACTTACTGAGGCACTCAAAAAGAATATAGGTAGAAACCAAAAGAATGAAAAACAAATAAACTTTTCATCCACATAAAATTATCCAGTGGAGTTAGGATTCCACAAAACACTTCTGCCTGTACATGCAGGTATTTTGTAAATAAATGCAGTTCAGTCTCAAGAATCAACCTGCAAACTTATGACATCTTGCAGTGTCTCCATTAAAATATTTCACACATATAAGGCTAACAAGTAAGGTAGAGAGAGACAGAATCTGAAAATTATTCAGCACAGTTCAGTATTCCTGCTGTCTCAAGAGCTTTCCAGGGACCCATACATTAGAATATCATCCAAGAAGTTTACAACACACCCTCGTATGTGGCAATAGAGATTTAAAACTGGAAAAGTCTGCTCTGATTTTGGTGGTAGTCACTCCATTCCAGCTACCTTCTGTCTGGCTCRAGTTGACAAAAGCACCAGRCCCTGCAGGACACAGTATCAGTCAAAAYCCTGTTGTTTATGAAACTGATGCAYATTTGCTTTGCAATGCAGTTTATTTCTGAAAGCACAACTTGGCCGCTAAAATGACTTAGGATTTTCTCAGCTGCACACCAGCTATTTGGAGAGTGCACRCAGAGCCACAACTACTGCAGTCTTTTTACCAAGGATATGGCTGTTTAAACAGTATGAGAAAGAACTCCACTCTGATGATGTGGTGCATTTGGGGAAGGTATTCTTMTGGTACTCCTGTGTTATCAGCTCCCCCAAGAGACTTGCATGCACCATGGAGAAGAAAACAAAGGAAAAAAATATTCCACTCAATCAATTCCCACTATGCATTTCCTACTCTGAACTGAATAAAATTCATGTCTTCTTGAAGAAAGGGAAAGAGCTGAATTCGTCAAACTGATTTCAAAGTGAATGATAAAGAGATAGACTATGATATCCTTTTTCACCCTAAACAGAAGTAAGTGAGAAAAAAGGATTACAGGGCAGACAGGAAACCTACAAACCCATGGGAAAAAAGACGCAAAAGGTGGACACTGATGACTTCAATCAAGATGTGGAGGTCAGAACACATCCTGACACAAAAAAAGCCCTCTGCTACATTTTTGCCTGCAGCCGTATTTGGAACTGTCACTGTGTCCAAGGTAATTCTCATCTCTGCAACCATGTGCTCTGCCTGGGTTTTCCTTTCCTTGTTCAATTTTGAGCCTAAAAAACACTTTTGGCCCTGGCAACTCCAGTATTGAACACCAAAATGGACTGATAACCAACATTCACACCCATGAAGCAAACCTAAAATACCACCCAGTCTTGCACATTATTTTATAGTTAAGCTCCTTGCTTGGTTAAATGATTCCAAATGCTGTGAAACAAGTCCATCTTACTATATATGAAAAACTTGTGAAGATTGTATCAGTTTATAAATCAAGAAGATGGAACAGATTCAAATGTCTATATCAAGTTGCATAACGTTCTTCCAATAACTTATCCCCTGAAACAGTCCCACAGCAGAGGGGAATATTTGGTTCAGATGCAACAGCTCTCTGAAGTGAAGCAAGGAGTTTGCAATTCCAGCTGCAAATGGGATGAAATAACTCAAAAATTATTGGAAAAAAAAATTAAGCTTTGAAAGAAGATATTTCAGCGTGGCATTATTTCTTTTTTCATAAGCGGGTTCAGTGTAACGACCTCATCTTTGTGCCAACAGTTTGTCTAAATAGTAGAGCAAATACTGAAATCCAGGTTTTCMCAAGTTGCAAAAGGTATGATTTTCTTTCAGGCGGAACTTAACCTTAAGTGATCATCCTTTAAATGTACTCTTWGTTCCTCATAAATAAAATGTTCTTGACTGCTCTGGAATGGTTGTCTAATTGCTTYCTTTGCTGAACCATGAGCTGTTTTCTGCAGCTTTAGAGGCTGAATACCCCCTGGGAGATTCACACCATTTTGCCTTCTGATTTTAACCTGGAATTTCACTTTGTTCTTTGGAAGCTGATCTAGTTACTTTGGTAATATTATAGAACTACCATTCATTCTAGTATAGCTGACCCAAAAATATTAGACAATAAAAAACCATTTGGTATGAAAGAAATATTAAAATCATGTAACCAGTCATTGAAATGATATCAGTCTGGAAGTTCAGCACCACAGATCTGACTAAACATACTAGACTGTTCCCATTTCTMTTGTGCTTAAACACATTTCAAACAAATAATGCAAAATGCTTTTGATTCACATCCACACACAGAGAAGAGAAAAATTYGTGCAGCAAACTGTAGTTGCATCAATTAAAATATTTCTACCGTCAGGCCACACTCAAATAAGKTTTCAATTTGTATTCCCTTAAATATGAGATTACTGTAACCATGTTTGGCATCCAGAAGTGCAGATCTGTCCAGAAAATACCATGCTGTTCCCCTCGCTGTTTGATTTATTTTTCATAAACAATATGCTGCATACATCCAACATGGCTTGTATTCCACAAAATGCATCTCAGGCAACAAAATCTACAGTGTCGGCTCTGTAGGATGAGTTCTTCATTTAGACTTCAACCCCATTAGCACAGCTCTCCAATGCAGCATCTGTGCTCTTACACGAGACGCAGAGGAGGGAGGGGGATTCCTCAGCTGCAGAAGTGAAAGCCAAAAGAGCCAGGACTGAAGGAAGGCAGTCCTTTCTGGTTTACTGCTTCCTTTCCCCTCGGTAGCACAGCGCATATATAAAAGTTTGCCTTTGACCCGACTCCTCCCATGCTGCTGTAAGACCACACACCCTCGCCTGTAGCTTGTAGATAGAATCCCACTTCTGCCAAGGGATGGGGTGGCTACATACCAGAGAGAAAAAAAAAAAAAAAAAGTTTTATAGCAAAATGCCGCATTTGTTAAGCTCACATGCCTGGGAGAACATATGGCTCTTAATCCTTTGTGGGTTTTTTTAACTATTAGTGATATAGTTATTAAAATACTTAGCGGTCGCATCGGTAATTGAGATGAATTTCACTGAAGGCATRAAGTGACCCGGTTACGTGAGCTGCTCTTACAGACAACTCTCAGAGGCACTACCCAAAGAACATTCCTCACTCAAACTTGGGGTGGTTGGCAACTGAATGTTTGGTGACTGAAACTGCAGCTTCTGGTGTTCAACAGTCAGACACACATTACAGACAACTAGGTATCTATACCTGACTGTACCTCCTTTTTTTTGGTTTTGTTTTGGGGTTTTTTTTTTTGTTATTAAGTACAGCACTGCTACTACAGATCATTGCAGGGACTGAGGGCTTAGGAAATGCTACTTCCTAGGAAAGAACTGGTAGTGGGAAGAMAGCATCTTAACCCAGAGCAAGCAACAGGTAAATCACACAGCCTGTGATTGCATTTGGCATGATGGCAGGCAGCAGGTTGAGTGAATCTGTCACACCCATCCACCAAACACGGGCGAGAACAGATCTGCACTTGTGCAACCCCAGAAAAGAGGCAAAGCCACAGATGGTCAGCAGGGGAGCACTAAGAGGCTGAGGCTGCAYCCTGCTAAAGTAAAATGTTAYCTAGTGAGAGACTAGTGTACATTATTTTCTTAGCACTGTACTCCTCCTCTGYGGTTTCATTATGTGACATTTTYATTTATTCCAATATAAAGCTAGTTTCAGAGTATTCGGAGCTGCAAGAYGTGCAGAAGCTGAGTGAGGTGGCTGATTTTGCCCAGCTAGGATTTTGAACCAGGCTCTCCTCAGGGATGTGTACACATCGAAAGGGCAAAAGTCAATGGATTAAAGTTTTTTAGCACAGAAAATCTCGATTTTATATAAAGAAAAAAGGTTTCACAAGAGCACCTTGGCACTGGAAAAGGCTGCCTAAAGAGACAAAATCCTTAATCAACCTCATCTATCTTTGAGGTTAACCTTACTTAGGGCCAGGGGCTGGATGACAAAACCTCTTGGGATCCTTTCCAGCCTAAATTATGCAGTGTCTACAAGATTGCAGATATCCATCGTAGAGGAAAAAGAGTTTGTCTTTTTGTCCCTCCCAATAACAACCTTTATTTACTCAATACTGGATCTTATCTTAAAACCAAGACATTAGAACTGTAGTGCCTAAAACGCAGATCCTAAAGAACAGTCCAAGAAAAAGCTACTTTAAAACTTCAACTGTATTCTTCAGCAAGTCAAGAGCCCCAGCTTCCTGCAAATGTTTGTGCAATAAGATTATCCAGGCTCTATCAATTACCCTATCAAAACAGAGCTCCTCTTTGATGTTAAGTATTTTAAGATCCCCATATGGAAGGCAAAAAAAGTTTAGCTCACTCTGCTAATGTAAAATGTTACCTAGTGAGAGACTAGTGTACATTATTTTCTTAGCACTGTACTCCTCCTCTGCGGTTTCATTATGTGACATTTTCATTCATTCCAATRTAAAGCTAGTTTCAGAGTATTCGGAGCTGTAACACACAGACACATTAATCACCAGCCTAATACATGTCCTGTGTAGTAGCTTTATTATCTTTTCAAAGCAGAGCTGTAAAAACAGAGAAACTGTGATCTTTTATGCTATCCTTTAATAAAGTTATTTTAAAATGCTATAAAAATAGTTTCAGGTTTTTTTTCCAAGCTACAGTTTAATGCAACTAACTCTTGTACATCCAAAACAGTAAAGTCTGAATAAGTAGTTTTAAAAGTCCCTGTGGACTTGTAATCTAGCAAGAGTGAAGAACTCTAACCACTAGAGACAGAAATGGGAAGGAATCTTGAGTTTCAAGTTACAGAATATGCCCGTTCTTTTGTCATTCTGACCAGGCACCGCCTTGGAAAGTACTTTCACTTCTGTGATAAATTTTAAATGTCTACTCCTGTATGCCAATATTTACATATTTAGAGCAAGGGTGGGCTGCATTTTTTCTTCCTGCTTCTTCTTCAGGCTTCTTCCTACCTCCTCATCCACTTAAATATGAGTATTTTACACTCACCAAGACTGTGTCATGTAACACAGCCTTAGTAGACCTGTTTCCTCTTTCGTGAAAAACATGAAATGGACCAGCCACTGAGGGCAARCAAATTGTGCTCTGCCAAGACAAACAGCAGCGACTTGAAGGCCACAGCACCTTGCCTTCCACAGAGGGAACGTGCTTCCAACAATACAGGCTGACACCATTCCCTTCCCTCCCTGCTCATCCTTCTGCAGATGTGAATGACGATACATTCACACATTTCCAGCTTTCAAAAATACCGCTTTTCAAAGACAGACCTGAAACTTCAACTCAGATTGGAACAAAGCCAAAGTGTTATAAAAATCTGTCTCTGTAATAAGAAAAAATTGATGGTCTGGTCACTACACGCCACTGTCTCCTCTGTGGTCTCTTCCATTGGTGGCAACGCATATTAATTTAAGAGAAAACAGTGTATTCCAGCTCTGTGCAACTTTTACACCTACACTTCAGGCAAGCCAACACTTCTGGGCAGGAATCTGSAAGAATCATGCAATTCCCCTGGTGGGAAACACAGCGTGATAATTGCATGAACTGGAGTCAGTATTGAAAAAAAAAAGTGTTGCTAAAGAAATAAAGATGATTCATTGGCATAAACCCARTACTTTTGCAACAGATTTTTACCAATCCAGCAGGAAAACCACTCCTCAGCTCTGTATGAAACAACCACCCACCCACCCATCCCACGTGTTGCAGGGTAGGGCTCTGGCCAGCACACTGGTGGGCTTTGTGTGGCTACCCAGAGCAGGAGATGCTTCTGCCATTTTCTGAGTGTTCTCCATATTTCTCAGCTTTTTACCCCAGTGAAAACTAAAATTAGAATGGTGACTCACAGAATAAAACTTGCACCTCATCAAGTATAATTTTAAATCAATGGGTCTCTCTCTCAATATCCCTCGGCTCGGCTCAAGAACTTTCCTTAAGAAGATTCAATAGGAAACTACGGGCTTTTGTAGTACGTTTTGGTTTGGGCAAAACCAGGGTCTTCATAAAAAAACTGATGTAGGTATAAAACATTCATAATTTTCCTCAGGGAAGACAAGGACACACATTACTCTGAAGCACTACAAGGCTCTTGRCCTGAACTGACCACCTGGAAGTATCCTGAGATTGATGTGATCAGCACCCTGCCACAGCCTGTGACCAACGCTGTCTCAATGGTGGCCATGTGCAGAAGATGGCAATTTTCTCATAGAACTGCACTACAAAAAGCAAGTGCTCCTCTTAAAATCACCAAGGAATTGAGGCTGTTAGTCATTCTCTGGAAGGCAGCTTCATGTCATTACCATTCATGAGGCAGATCCCCCTATCCCCCTTCTCTCTATTCCTCTTCAGTTTTTTTTCTTAATTTTTTTTTTTTTTAGATGAGAACTATACTGAACTTTGGTAAATGAAAACCATTTATCAAAACAAGGACAGAATTTAACTCATACTTTAWTGAACCCTTTAATTGGTGGGAAAAAGATGAATTCATTCACTTTTATTTTTACATCTGGTAAAAAGTATGGAAYTCAGGTATTCTGTGCCAAGTTTTGACGAGAAATTATTTTTTTCACATCCAAGTAATAGATGACTAGGGAAATGGAGTGGCTTAAAATGCAAATGTGGGGATATTAATTATTGTTGTTATTGGGACATTTACAAGAATAGTGTRGCACTATTTTAGAACCAGTAATGTCTAATCTTTTAAAACTACTGTAACAAAAATAGAACTAGAATAAAACCAAGCATTAAAAAGTGAATTCCCATAATGTTTTAGTTTGTTTTGTCTGAAAATTTATTTGAAGTCTGGAAATGCCTGGTGCACATATTCAATATTTTATAACTTAATTTGTTCAACAAGAACGGCAGTAATTTAACAAGGTGAAACAATTTCACGATTAAAGCACTGCCTGCTTCATCAGTAGTAAAGAGCTCTCAGAAAAATATCTAATCTTTATAAGGCAAAGACTCATAAATTAACCGCCGAGAACAAATGAAAAGCCTAATTCTTATTTTGCTGCTTTAGTGGGAGCATGTGGCGATAGCAAAGTATTAGCATAAGCCAGAACTTGCTCCCACTTTTCTTTCCAGGCATGTAACAAATATCTGATGGCTATGCAAATTTCACCCAAAGCAAAGTTGTCCCAGCTGGCAAGCCATACATTAAAAGGTAAATTACACAAAGCTGAGGCCATCTGGACTAAAATATTCTCCTGTCAATAGTATTTTAAGCTCGCCAATTCCACACAATGAAGGACAATATACCTTGTGTGTATTCGAAGTATGGCTTTTTACCAAGCACTCTTTAAAAAAATCCCAGAAGTTAAAAGATAAGAATGTACTACAAACGAGGTTTTATATTTTCCTGGAATGTAACTTTTAAAGCTTATATAGCTTAATTTGAGTTGTATTATATACATACCATGCATTTAAGTTCATAAATTTTCTGACAAATGGCAAGTCCAGGAAGCCAACAGATCCAACCTATTACATAAATGCCAAGCAAAAAGAATTTGAAATTTGAAAGAAGTCTCCCAGTATTTATGCTTTCCCAAAGCTGCCAGCACTGCATGTTTCTTTGCRGACTTTTACTAGAAAGCAGACCTTGACAGAGCACCTTGATAATYATGTTTCTTGTTTGGTTAAACCAGACTACCAAAGTGTAGGAAAATGAACAGCTGAGGGCAGAAAAACAAACCAAACCTTTCTAAACCACAGCAGAGCCACCACTTATGYTAGTGAAAATTTCTGCATTTAATTCACATTAAATTGCCCATCTTTTCCAGTCTTGAAAAACGAATCTCTATGTTATGTATTACGGAATTTAATGTAACATCTGTGTCTTTGAAATTAAATTAACATACTTCTATTTGATTAGCTTATTAACTGTAATTCTCAATATGCTGTAGGAAYAGACACCAACTAGAGAGATGCAGCTGACACCACCACCTGTCTGATATAAAGTACTTTTTATCATAGACATGGAGGGATCTGTCAGCAGTCAGCCAAAGCASCAGACAGATTAGGAAGTGACACAGGGGCAGAAAAATGACTTGCCTCAAATCGCAAAGCAGATAATTGATGGGATGGGGAACRGAACCTGTGCATTTTGGCTCCCAGCCTCATACCTTTGCAAATGGCTTTCCCAAAAATCAAATGTTGCAAGGAAAGAGCAGTTTCTAACTTGTACTACATTTAACAGAGACAGTATTTGAGGAAAAATACGTTTTTTTACATGCTACTGGGAACATTTATGATACTCATTCTCTAATTTCCACAGAAAACATTTCCARTTTCATCCCCAGATAGGATAATATCTGAAAGTATGCTCATCCTTAGTCTCAAAAGTTATAATGCATGAATAGAGAAAGAGAATGAATACGCCCTCCTTGTAGCCTCCACTCTCCTTTCACTCTTTTCTCCTACCTGGTGAGATCCTTTGCTCCCCTTCACAGCAACGAGTCCTTGATACCATGTCACCATCTTTTAACCTACATGGCACTTCTTAAATCACAAAGCTTCTCACTACACCAAATTCAAGTCTTTAGCTGTGTCACTATTGCTTCAACGCACTGAGAACTGAAATGAACTGCAGAAATGCTCTGAAGTTACTCAAAGAAAAATAAAAGCACCASTGAAGCATAGTCTGAGAGGCATTAATTTCATCTCCATGGGAAATTTGGGTGTGGGGGGGAGGGAGAAAAAGGAGCACAAATACACAGTCAGGAAGCAGGAGCTGCAAGGCTACTGGTGGCCAGTCCTTACAACTCTGAGCTCCTCCGGCTGAATTGCCCCTCAGGGATTACCTGGTTTTGTTCTCAAAGCTGCATCAGAGAAATAATAATGAAATGCTACTTTCTGTGAACTGTTGCTCTTCTGTAAAAGCCTTGCCAGTATGCTGTCTTTCTCTGTGTACCGTTTTTAGGAAAGTCAATGCTAATGTAATTATCTAGCCAAGTCTTCAGCATCTGTCGCTTGAAAACTGGGGTTATAGTTCAGATACTGTGGACTAATTGTTGAAAGTTAGCAGAAAACTTTTGGCTACAAAGGAAATCAGCACACAGAGCCAACCTGAAGACACTTCAATAATGATAACATTGTTCCTTTAGATATTGTTCTCTGTCATGGCTCCCCAGATCTCCAATCTCAGCTTCACCAGCTTTGCCTGCCTTGCCTGCAGCACTCAGTATCATCAGGAAGACAAGTTCAAAAGAGACATAACAGCAAGATTTAATTTGGGACGTTTCTTAAATATCTGGCTGGTAGCTCTTATTTTAAGTTCCTCCTAAAACTTTTTCTACTTTACACTGCTCTTTACGACTCCTACTGATCCAAAGCCAGCATTAGAGCAAGGCACTTAATTTCTCACAGATATTTACTGAATGCCCCAAGGACAAACCAGTAGTTCTGGTGAGAAATATTAGAGGGCCAAATACAAGGCCATAGGGAGTTTTCCATTAGATGATAAGGACAGAAAACAAATTGCCTATGAACAGCAAAAGTAATGGAAACCTGCTTCCCCTAAACTCTTATGTGCTAAGGCTACTCCAGAGCTGTACTAACAGACGGCATTTAGCACCCAGAGCATGGATTTGGGTCTTTCTTGCCCAGCCAACAACTTATTAGATGAGGATTAGATTAATTTATCTAACTTTTAAGACGTCTACCCTACTGCTAAGCTTAGTAAAAAATGTCCAGCATTTTTSATCCAGGTGGAATCCCAGAAACCAGGCTTCCTACATATGCCTTGGGAGCTTRCTTTTTATTTATCATTGAATTTTCTTTTGCCAAATATATTTCCACATTGGAACTAAATCCAAAGTTCAGCAACTTYGAGTGCTAGCTAATTTATTTCAGCATTGTTGACAGAGAAATAAAAAGGGATGTTTGTTAGAGTCATTACCTCAGAAGAATGATACCAAGTCCTACTCAAACGTGCATCCATCAAACTTCTCCCGTGACACAGTGCTCACAAGAGAGAGCTGCAAGCACCAGTATCAGCAAGAATTTTCTGAGGATTAGCAAACAGCTTTTAAGAGACCCCCAGCAGCCAGATGATTTTATTTTCCAGAGGCAATTTGAAGTAGAAAGCCTTCCTTTGACATCTACTCAATCAGGTTCCAGAAATAACCCTTCGATAACCCTTCGCTAACTGTTAAAAGAGATACTGGCCCCCACCCATGACATTGAAGAACCCTTCCTTGACTCAGTTTGTGTATTGTGTCCCTTGAATTATCCTTTCTTGGATATGTTTCCAAGATGCGTGGATATGTCTTGGATATGTTTCCAATGATATGTTTCAGTCATCCTGTGACCCAGCTTTCTACTCCCCTCAAATACTCCTATGCCACAATTAATTTTTTTTCCTTCTGTTTCCCTGACTAAGAGAAATCCTCCATGAAACTCCCACGTTTCTACCCACAAGGTGAAGCCATCCTCACTTTTGCTCATTGGTCCTTCCTTGTCCTCTTTTCCCTGTCAACAAAAAACCCACCATGCATTCCCAGCCCAATCCTGTCACTTTTACAGGGGCTCAGTAATGACCAAGTGGGAATTTCTCAAGTGTGATGGAAGATCCTGCCTACATCTGCCTTTCTTCTTTTTGTGCTTTTGGGAGCACAAAAGTCTCTTGCTTTCTGTCTCATTCCTTCTTGATGGTATTGTCAAATTACTTTGTGCACTTGGCTTTTCACATCACTTGACATGGGCCTCAGTTCCCTTTCCCTAAAGTAAGAGCAAGCAACAATCAGCTTCTACTGAAGTCAGCAGCAGCATGAAGGGACTGAAGGCTGAAACCATATGAAACCAATACATTTCTTGTGGTTCTTTCAATGCACAGTAAGTGAGCACAGATTGGCTGCAAATTCAAGCCAGACTTAGAAACCTCAGCAAATGTTCTGTGAACTTGATCCAGCCTTCAGGTTTGTTTCATCCAGTTTCAGGTTTCATCGTGAAAGTTCCACTGTGCCCTACATGCTGCCCCAATAAACCATGCCTCAAACAAAATAAGGACATCAGCAAAAATGAAGAACTCATCAGATAGCAATGTTTTAGTTTTATACCATATGTAAGAACATGCATTGACAAGCACTATGTATACAATTACTGCTCTTGCAAATCAAAAATTGTTCATGGTAATGGACTTCTACTTGACTACAATTTCTGCCAAGAAACTGTTTTCAAGAAATGTGGATGGAATACCTCTGTGCCATAGTTCTTCTCTTTCCCCATCACAATAATTTACTAAGAAACTAMGCCTTTTCATCACAACCTGTGCACAAAACGCCCAGCATGCTTTTTAGATGTTCTGGATGCGAAATAATGAAGTTCAGACTTTACTGAAGCAGTATTTTCTGTCTGCATTTACCATCACTGAGGTAGCAATGGGAAAGGAAAAATAATAATGAGGAAACTGAACATCTTTCATGGATCACGTGAATACAAAGCCAAAATGAATTTAATTGCTCAGCTCATTGAATGCACACCATCTTTTCCTATAAAGCTTGTACTACTGGCAATGTTTCCTCACTTCTAATTCATATTAAACCAATAATTAAAAAAATAAAAAATGAAAAAAAAAGCCTAGACTTACTATACCTTTAGGAAAGCATGTAGATTATAATTTTACACTGCATTTCATGTGAGCAGAATTTTTAAAATTTCTTAGTCTGAAATTAAGGCAAAGTCCATGTTACATTCAATTGTGGGAATGACTTAATCCCTACACAAAAATATTTTTGAAGATAATATTAAATCAGGTAGGAAGACAGTTAACCCTGATCTCTCCCAAGCAACTAAGTCACTCCTCATTTACAGACATGTGATTTGTAAAAGAATTCAATTAGAAACTGTGACAGGTMGTTTCCGATAACAGATTTCGAGTCAATGTAGTAGTCAAGGGTTCTTACTGGACTGAACTAAGTCTAAAGCAAAATCCCTACTAAATKAAAGGGATTCAGGTAGGTTTCCAGCAAAGCAGTGGTGGTGTCCACAATCCCCAGCCTAGCTGGGCTGAGTTACACTGTTCTGACTGAGCCAGATGGGTGAAATCAAAACTACAGCAATGACATTAAAACATATGATGCAAATGARCAATTATTTACACAGGACCTTAGGTGCCAATAAGAAAAAATGAGGTTGCACTACATGGAGAATGAAAGAAAAATTATAACTACTTTACCTATTGACTGTATGGTTTTTTTTAATAGCACAAAGAAGAGTACATTAATTTTATATAACTGCACTACAGGTTTCTACAAACCTTTTTCCAGCTTTCTGCATCAAATGGCAAAAAACAGCAGCAACAACAAAGGGCAACCTCTAGGAGCATAATGACTAAGTACTGTGCAASAGAGATCAGTAGAAAGAATTTTTAAAAAATTAAGGAAATTCACTTTACATGAGGAAATTAATGGGAACAGGAAATCTAAGTACTCCCCTGTGTGCTCTTGAAAGCCCCCACAAAATGTCTTTTTTACAGTATATTTAGCAGATTACGAGAATTACATTTAGCAAGAGGTATTTTCTCATTATTTTAAATGGTAACACTCTTGGTTTTCTTTTTATTAAAGAGCTGCTACATAGCACGGGGTGCAAATTCAGGGCATTTCTACAATCTCAACATTGGTAACAGATAGTATTTCTGTAGTTGGTCAGATCCCAAAGACCACATTAAAAGCGTAAGCTCAAAATTTTTGTGCTGGAAATATCCAAACCAGGTTTTTATACCCAAGCWCTGTGGTTAAAAAGTCAATATCAGCCCTGATAATCCTTTACATGGAGSACAGGAATTGCTCAGCTACCTTTTGCAAACAGCACTGCCTGATTAACCTTGGTTTAAATTGCTTCACAACTTTTGGTAAATACCGACCTTTTAGAAATGGCAGGGGAGCAAATGAAATAAGAAGTAGTAGAGAGGGAAGTCACACATAAATGCCTCGACTCACCTTGAACAGGGATGTTTTGAGTTGGGTTTTTTAACACTTTATTAACYATGTTTCACATTGAAAGCAACTGCAGGGAAGGAAAATGCTTTCAACAAATAYTCAGTTTTGTTGAATTTGTTTTACATTGTGTGTAGCAGCAGTGGAACTTACTACCACAAATTGTGACGACCACCACAGGAGCTATAGGTGAACTGGATGTTAAGAGGAATGGTCCTGCTATCCACACTATAAAAGCAAATAATAAATCCAACCTTTTCCCAGCTCCAAAGTTTTTGTGAAAGGTTATTGATTCAAGGAACATGGTCACTCCCTAACACTGATGGTGGCAGATATGAAATGTTACTTACATGCAACTTTGGAACAAGTCACCATTTTTGCATCTCTATTCAAAATCCACAACCCACAACTACATCTTTCTCTGTTATGGTGTCTTTCTCATCTATTATAAAACCTACTCTGCTCTAATTAGAAATTACTAGATATTAAACAGCCATGCAAGGAAAAACCACAGCAATTCCTCTATAAATCAAGGACAAATCAGCAGTGTCTACTGCTGCAGCCCATCTACCTGTAGATGGAATTACTACTGTAATTGTTTCCATCTCTCCTGTCTCCTCATATACCACTTGGGGAAAAACTTGTGCCTAATTAACAAAAAAAAAAAAACCAACAAAACTCCACAAACAAAACCTCAATGCTAACAAAGAACTAAGACCTTTCTCAGTTCTCTGAAAAATTGGAGCAAGAAATCTAGTGTCTGTAAAAGTATATTGCTTCAAGGAAACCAAGGCTCAGAAAGTACTAAATCAGCCTGACTAATTGTACTATAGMTGAGCCAAATTAATTAAATAAAGCCTCCCTTTACTAGCCTTTATTTGCTGAGCCAAGCAAGCCTTTTGGGTGTTTCAGGTCACCTTAGGCCAACATAGGTTACTTACAACAATGTGTAATATGTAACATACACAACAACTATTGTTAAACYGCATTGAATTTTAGACTTTCAGAGGTCACATCTATTCACAAACACATTCAACAGCTGTACATCAGAAGTAGCCCGTGTATGCACACCAGTTTCAGGGTTTTACTTCCACTTTGTCATGCAAATTCTCACTTCTACAGCCTTGTAAATTGTCTTCATTATTTGAGTTGTGGACAAGAAGTTTCAGAAAAATCCAAGGACAGTATCAGAGCAATCTCTTCTCTGTTTTTACATTTACAATAGAAACCCAGTAAGCCCATGGTTTTGCCTACATCTCTACGCTATTGAAAATTATTTTCTGATTACATGACACCATACTATCTTGGAAAAATTAAGTAGATTTAAAAAAAATACTGATGATGTGCCAGGGCTTCCTCCTCTCAACATTTTACCAGTTTATGAGAGCAGACCCAAAGGAACCTTTTCATCTTTCCTCTGTTTTGATCATATTAAAAGTTCCTTTACTATWTAATACCTGCTCACAATCAGGGTACTAATTCCTTATCATATATCCTCACTGCTCTCTTTCACGTTTACATTTCATATCCACCAGCAGCTTTCAGGTGGCTTCAGTTTTGACCTTCATTTTGTTCTAGCATGAAGCCTGGTCACGATTCCAAAGCACAACAAAGATTCCTTTCAGCTCTGTACTGAAGGTGCTTAAGGACTGCTATAACCYGTGCTATTCCAGTTGCACAACTAGGAGAACCAACTTCCGAAAGCGYTTTGCTGGTGGACTCCAAAATTCCCTTGCTGGCCTGCTAAAGGCACCCTCAGCCTCAATAAGAGAAGAAACCAATTCGGTCAAGCTCTCCACCTGGTCTCCATTCTTTGGGACACTGGAGTATTGGGCAGGAAGTGGTGGGATACGGAATGCATCTTTGCAGGATATAAAATTTTCTCTCTGGCTCAGAATCAAATTGAGAGGTCAACCTAACCGCAAACGCATTTAATGAAAACTAAGGCTGAGACTAACACTTTGGAGTAGGTTTTATGTAGCGGAAGAAGGCATCAGTGTTCTTTCCTCACGAGCCAAGTTCTGCAGCACTAAGAATATTCTCTCATCTGCACTTAATCTCTATTCTAGGCTACAGGCTGTCCTAAAGCATGACTTGGACAGCCTTGGTATGCARCCTCCAGATTGTGGCCTTACTTGTGAATGTCTACAATAAACTTTTGTGCTGCAGCTCTATTTGCTATGTGGCCTATGTGAACTTTATGTTCATAGTCCCCATCTCTCATTGTATACTAACAAGACTTTGCAAATGATGTGCAAGGGCCCTTACCTGGAAGTGTTATCTACAAAAATGAAAACAAAGGAGAAGGGAGGGAAACATCAAATGTCTATGGACACCTTAGGAATTATTCCAGGATGTAGTCTGTTGCATTTTAATAAATTAGTGGGATATTCACTAATGGAATGAATCTAAGAATACACAGTGTGCTAATATAACTAAAAGCTAATATAGGAAAAAAAAAAGAAATGCAACAATTTGCATTTTGATCTACCACATTTATTTGAAAATCTCATTTTAAGTCTTTCTGTAGATTAATCCTACATGTGTTTTTTGGCAACAAATCTAAGCAGGCAGCTTTACAATGAAATATTGTTACCTTTTAAAAATCAGTGACATTGGACAAAGAASCACAACTACTTTCGTACATAAGGTCAGTGATAAGTAAAGTTGAGGTTCATAAAAAAATCATGCCACAGTCAAATGAAAATTATCAGCAGCTGGTCTGGGCTGCCTTGGGATTCCAGGGACGGCAAGTTGGCCAATCTGCAAGTCATCACATGTAGCTACGATTGTCATGACAAGCTTTTAGCAAAACACTGGACAGCATGAACCTTTCCTAAAAAGTTATCTRCTCAGTCTGTAATTTTCTCATGTACATGTAATGTTTTGTTGCTGTTGTTGATGGTGATTTAAAGAAAAAAAAACTTATCAGGATAGAAGGTAACTAGCTATGTATGTCAGCCACCAAAATGCAAATACAGGAAGAATAGCCACCTTTTAAGCCATTTAAACTCAGATTGTACTTGAAAAGAAAACTAATCACAAATGTAAAATTTTTGCTCATCCTTCACTCATAAATCCAAGCATGTCAGTTGTTCTACAAATTCTTATTTCTGCAGAGGATCTCAAACTGGCAGATTAATGTGTTTTCCAAATAGCTCTGCAAATATGTTAAGTAACTGCGATATAAAGAATGAACATRTGAGTCTAGTAAGAATTAGGTCCTTATTGTGGTATGACACAGAGAAATAGATACTGAGAGTCTTATTAGCTCACATGGCTGACAGCAAAAYATCTGAATATGGATTTTTGTATAGCAAACACATAGTCATTCTGAGAACAGTACTACTGCTTACGATCAAATTTAAACATCACAGAAATGAAATGCCCTCCTTTTTAAAGCAAGAGAAACGGAAGTACTTCTCCTTCCCCTTCCCAAAACATAGTGACTTGTGCAAAAGACCTATGCAGAAAGCTGAGAATTGAAAGAGAACTGGCCAAGACAAAAGGAAGACAAGACCTTTTTCTCATTAATTTTGGCATGCCACATTGACAAAAGATGAAGAAATACCAATAGAGACAACAATCCTGAAAATCTTGGGAGCTTATACCGGTGGCTCTAGTGCTTGGTAACTAAACTACACACAGAGGTGTGCACACACTCACTTGCAAGGAATGATGCTGACTTGGCAACGCTTCTTTCACTTGAGATTCATGGGATGGAAATTGTTCTGTCCCTCAGTATTCTACAGAAAAATTATCGTAAGAAAGCTAATTCCCTCTCAATTAAAACCAAAAAGCCCTCACAACTAAGACACATTCTTTCAGCGTCCCAGTGTCCTACATTTTAATTCACCACGTAATTTTTATTTCAGGGCATGGCATTAAGGCTTTTCCTCAAAATGCCAATCTGCTTTTTGATCTTTACTGCTGACATGAAATAGAAGAGCTGTACATTGTATAAATCTTCAGCCTTGCTTAGCTTGAAACGGGTAAAGAGAGAAAGAGAAAACAAAGCCATCTGCATAAATCCTTCCAAACCAAAAGGCATTCCCCTTACCCTAACTATCATTCATTTCTGCACATCTTGTTTGAATTATCATCTGAAGTTTGTCTTGTTCCATCTCCAGAACAAGTCAAATAGCGGAGCATAAAGATAYGGCTACATGAATAAAACCATATGATCTACTTGGTCACTTTAACTCAAAAATAGGCTTACATAGAAAAATATTATCTGGCAATTGACATGTTACTTTGATCCCTTTCTTTCTGTATTCTTCACATGCATTCAATCCAAGAGCTACTGGAAGCATTGGAATGCACCTTCAATGTGATGAGAACCAAAAATCTGAGGGAATAGCTGCACTTTTATGAAGTTGTGATATTCAATTCAAATGAGACAGTATCATGTTACAGGAAGGAAAAGTTAAATTTTAAGACAAAGAGGAAGAACTGTRGTACTAGGCACTATAAAATGTAGTAAGTCTGAACAGGTGGTACAGCAATAATTCAACAGATTCAGGGGCTCAGATGTTCCCATGCAGAAAAACTGATCTACAGTTGAATTCCTGAAATGGAAAAGTCTCTCTTATCTCTACTGTTCTGTTTCTGATTCACAACATGGGACTTAAGACAGTGTACACTATACCAAAACAAAAAAAGATAGGATGGCCCTCTCTTAGTTATCTTTTAAAAAATGTTTGCTTTCTTTCATTCAAAAAGTTAAATTAATATTTTGAGATTAAAAATCAATTTTAAAGTGTTATATATATTTATTGGTAGCATGTCTGCATTAATCCATTATGTACCACCAATGATACAACTTCAAAGTGGAAACATYGGGCCTGAATTAATTAGAAAGATCTGAAGTCTGATATACTGCTTATCAGGTGAGTGCTGCAGGGAATAGTTATTTCAGAGAAAGATGCTCACAGTTTCAGAATTGTTTCACTTTCCATATGCCTTCTGCAAAAACATTTATTATGAAAGCAAGCAAGGAGAAATAACATACTTCTCTTCAGCCTCATGACTTTGAGAAATGCGTACAGTCTTTCACTGACTTATTGTTCAACTACAGCTGATAGCTTATMCCAGGAAAATCTCAGAGCAGAACCACAGGAAAAGTGCAGTGTGTTGCAGAAGCTGAGGATGCTGCTAGGTACCTTCAGCATAAATCAYGGTAGTTATTGGAAGCATGTTAAACTGCTACGACTAAATTCATACACACAACTATCAAAGAAAATCAAATAAACACACAGCATAATCCTAGTTATAAAGAATGAGTAAGAATAGGAGTGGCCAAGGCAAGAGTGAACTGCAGTATAGAAAGAAGTAAGAACTACTTTACATTTTGATTCAGCACTGAGCACAACATCTTAGAAAGAAAAAAAAAAAGAGAAAGAAAAAAAGAAAAAGTTGAGGCCAAAGAAATAAAGGATTACTATCATGTAGTTTGCATGCTCTGCTAAGAAACCACACAAATGCAGACAAAGGGTATTGCCTCAAATACAAAAACATTCTTCTTTTTATTGSATTAGTAACATAGTGCATGCTAAAGAGATCACTACCTAAAAATCTGCCACTTTTCAAAATAACTTTCCAATTACCATTAAATCCTATGGTGTTAGCTGTTTGTTTTACTCCTGGAAAAAAACAGATAATAGCAGTAGAACTAGAATGAGTGAGCTGGACAAGACACAGGGACAGTTTGCAGTGRCTAGAACTTTACATGAAATCAWTTTTTTTCACAAAYGCATATGCTCACAGCAATGACAGATTTTACTTATTATGTTATTAAAAAAAATGAGGCAGAGTAAGAAATTTATTTTTGAGAAGTCAATGATAGTTGAAATATAAGGGAACTGGGAGGAGAAGCCCGAAGMCTATAGGAATTTATAATGGTGACAGTGAGGCAAAATCTTGCTAGTCAAAAATAGTATCTGGAGGGAGGAGCAAAAAAAGTTAGATTGGTTCAGAGAGGCCCAAAGGTAATCTTGGGCTCTTCGCCTACAAATGCCATCTAGTTTTGATCACAGGTTTCATCTGTGCTCCCAGTTGTGCACAAGAATGAACTTCATGGACATTCAACAGCCTCATTCAACAAACTGCCAGAGGCAACACTGGAAATGTTCACACCAGGGTGCTMTAACTGCTTGCAGGATCGATACTTAAAACGTATTTTATTGTATAACCTTTCTTCTATGACCTCAATTATGAACAGAAAAACACTATTAAAAAGAACCTGGGGGTAATGTAATTAAAGTATTTTGGTAGATTTTAAAAGATTTTAAGATTACAAAAGTCYTTATTTTCAACAATTCCCTAATACAGCCATTATGTGATTTGCAGTAGAAACAGTATATAATTATRACTGCTTAGTTTCAGTTGTAGGTGYATACTAGTTTTCCTTTTTCCCACCAGGATGAAACTTCTTTAAGCAAAGCAATTACTGKACCTAAGAAAAATGTATTTCATGGMAACTGTATTARATACAGAAATAATTGTTCTTTTTATGGTATATGCTTCCAGCAATACAAGTTACTATGGCASTTTCCACAATTCATATTCAAGGTGAAAGGAGTTGACTCCAATAACTGATGCTTTTTTTCCTATTTCTGGTACTTACAATCTCAAAATTGAAATACCCCTATTAGAACTAAATTGTAAAGAATTTTTCATYCACTAAGTTGGGAATAAAAGCTTTTTTTTATTCTGAACATTTTTTAAATATTTCCTTTTCAGACAAAAGGATTATTTGTATGCCTCTCTTGTCTTCTCACTTGTGCTAGTAATAGTGGTATATTTGTTTTGCTGTTTTTCAAAAATCCCAAAATATTCCCACACCAGCTGCTTTCCTCATTACCAGCTAACCAGCAGTATCCACACTAAACAAACTTTCAAATACACAAATACTGAGAAGACTGTCTCCATTAGACTGCACCAGTCTAAAAGCYTTGGCTGTAAGCTGCAATGCCAGGTAACACAGCAATCTCGAGAGCCATCAGCTCTAAAAACCCAGACTAACACACTCAGAGGCACAAACAATGCTATGCAGGTTCCAGTAAACACCAAGCAAAATTCACTGTCATGTTTATTAACTTAAAGCTGTAAAAGCTCTATCTAAGTAGCAGCATAAGCAATATTAATCACTGCTGCTAATCACTGCGTTTCAACGCAATACAAAATATAAAGGGGTCTTGACCCATCTACAAAGGAAATACCTCCAGAAAGCACTGGAGGATGTTGGCCCAAGTGCTCATTTGCAACTACTCCTGACAGATCACAGGCAGTATTCCATTCTTGTAGCAGCACCATTGAACTTGCAGACAAACCTCTCTGCGTTTATGGGACGGAAGCAGATTAACTGCATCTGCTTTGGCTGTAGTGTGTCTTTTATTGATTCCAATTCTGACTTCTAAGAAACCAAACCAGAAATAAGCAGGGAACAGCCATCAATACTGGGGACTGCAATAAGGCTACACTAAACTGTGTCTGAGAAAGGGATTTGTGGCAATTCAGTCAGTGTCTGATGCAAGTGTTTGATGTAGTGGTAACAAACCATTATGACCCATAATTTATATTTTGTCCACCACTTTAAAAAGGAACGTTATCTGTCTACATGAGGATCACACACTATGGAAGCAGCATCTGTGTGTAGTTACTGAAAGCTGTAATGGCAGTAAATCTCCAGCAGAGAAAGAGCCTTACAGATACAGACATCCACAATCTGAGGGCTGTCTCAGAACTTCAGAGCTCCAGCAGCATTGCCATAATAATATGCCTGAGAAAATAACCAGGGGYAGAAGGGAAATGGAAACAAGAGTAYGTTTCAAGCTGTAAACAGAGACTCCAGTACCATTCCTTCTCTACTATCTGTTTTACTGATACTTTATCCTCCCAGCTATCAAGCCAGACAACCCAGATTTATGTTTTGTTTTAGCTCATAATAGCCACCATACAACAGAGCAATGGGCAGAGCATAAAGCACACCCATTAAATCTTTCTACCACAACATATATTTAGTGTACATCTTATCACACAATTTTGGCAGTCCCTGAGAATCAGATGTCCCTATTTTCCCAGGCTCCATGAGACCGTATGGCCCACACAGAACATACTGAATATACAAACTTGCAGAGGAAGATGTTTTAAGGTCTGTAACTCACAGCAGGAACCGAGCTAAATTCAGTTCCACTTAGAAGCCATAAAAGCATGGGTTTAAAAAAAGTGCAGCAGTATCTGGTGTTTGATATCTAACAGTATGCAACATGTTTATGACATGTATTAGGCTACAAAATCTGAGTTCATAGCCTGGGACAACAAAGCAGAACTCAGCTCTGGCATATGTAGTGGGAAATAGAAAGGCATGTCTTGCAGTGTAATGGATATTGCTGCTCCCTCAAGAGCTTGAGTTGCACAGAGCAGGTGGTTCAATGAAAGATACCAGCACTTTGGAAAAAATTAAAATACGGTTAAAAGAGCAACTAAATAGCAGCTGGTTCAAGCAGAGTMAATTCAGATTCAGTTTTACTATGCRAACAACGCAATTAGGTTCTCCAGAATTATTTTTTTGGAAATGACATGCTAAGAAAGTTTGGACAAAATATGTAGTAACTAAAACTGTCTCAGTAAAACAGAACTCAGTTTAAAGGGTACCAAAATAATGAAATCTAGATGAGGTACCATTTTCCAACTACTTTAAAGTAGGCTGATTCCAAACTRGACAATCAGGTCTCATTGTCTTAAAACAAGTCAAGCCCCATGGTCAAACAGGCTCTTAAAGCAGCTTTTCCCTAATTTAAAAAAAAAAACCAAAAACCTGACCCAAAACCAACCCTTTCCCCTCTCTCACATTAAGTAAAATAACCACAGAAGCAAAGGAGAAAACGCCCAAATATATGATGGAAAGAGGGAAACATACCAACATGCACAACAGCATACCAAGCCTACATATTGGAAAAAAGTTTTATACATTAAATGAGATCAACAGGACTAAGTGTTAAAAAGGGTCATGGCTGATTTCAAAATATGCTTTAAAGAGTCGGACTGTCTCCAGGAAGAACAAGAGTTATTTGCCAAGCAGGAAATCATGTCAATACTGGCTATTCTTAATCATCATAGTCTCAAGTAGTGGAGAAAATTTAGTCATTTCATCAAGTGAACACCACTTCTTACTTTCATACCTCAAAGGATTCTTCACCCACACGCCCACTGGCATTTTTTTGCTACAACAAACATAGAAAGTAAAAAAAATGGATTCTGTGTTTAAAAGTTTGCTGTTTTTTGCCTATGTTTTACTTTTTCGCATTTTTAAAATGAAGTAGAATTAGAAAGAAAAATTTTGCACAACCCATGAGAGTTTGAATCAAATCAGCCTTACAGGGATATGAGTTTGCATCTCATCCTCTAGACAGCAAAACATTATGCCCTATGCAAAAGTGATAAATTTAGTTAAATTTTAATTCAAACTGTTTTTCCAGAACAGGTGTTATGATAGTGTCATTTACCATGGAAGAAAACAGAGTGCATCCATAAGCATGCCATTTTGGTAGAACATATATTGTGCAAACCAAGATCAGTTACTACCTGAAAAATAACCACACTTACCTGTTAATGTAACTTAGAGCAACATASGTTGGCTGCTGAAGTTCTTGTTTCTCTAATACACGTGGGTCTGTATCTGGAATAAAAAAAAATACATACACAGAATTGAGCTTTCTGTATTTCCACTGAAAYTGGGGGACTGAATGCTGAAAAGTAACGTAAGCAAACACAAGAGATATGAAATAGTTCACCGCAGTTTATCCGTAAGTACGCTTAGCACAGCTCAATCACTCACCCATTCATTCATAAACACAGTATTGCATTACTTTACACAAGAATTTGAAACATCAACAGTGATGTAATTTCCAACTGTCACACAAGTTTTCACAATCCCCCTCGTAAATATTAGTTTTCACTGCTTTCCATGATTTATGGTGTTAAATGGATCAAGTTTGCTTCTTTTTTAATGTAGCTATTTCTAAGTCCGGATRACACATTTGAAGATGTTCCAAAAGTGATTAGATCTCTTCTGTTGGGCCTTGAGACTTTTCTTCTGCATCTYTGAGTTTTGTTCTCCCATTTCTACAGTGTATTTTCTGAAGCTCTAAATCAGAAAAGTCATACAAAAATGCTCTTGAAGCAAAACGCTTGCCAAAGTAGAGAGCATTGCCCACCAAAAGCCCCGAAGCGAACACATCCAAATTCCCTCAAGTGCTAACTTTCTCACTCAAATGAACAAATATGTTTTCAATCATTGTTTTCATTGTCCTTTGCAGTTAAGTTGTGCTTTTATCTGACAAAGGAGTTTTGGTTTAAATGTCTGAAATCAAAGCCAAGGGAGTATCCCATTGTTTAGACAGTTTCCTTATGCCAAAATCCAGGATTATACTGAAGTTTCAAATACAACATTACCCTACACAGTTGACAGGCACCTTTAGGAGCTGAGCAAAAACATTATTCAGAAGTTCCCAATGGAAATTGTGCATCCTGTCTGTGCAGATTACTACAAAAGTCATTAGCAGCATGCTTTATGCATTACTTTAAAAGCRTTTCTGGGTGTAACTTCTGCATTTTAACTATCAAGAATAAAAACTGCCTTTACTAAATGGCTCCCCATAGAAATGCTGCTATCCATCTTTTATTTTTGAAAACCATCTACTTTGTATTTGGTGTGCAGGGGGGGAGGGCACGGCACTTTAAACAAAACACAGATTTTCGATTGCTCTTGCTTCCCCCTACAGCTTTAAGCATTGTTAATGTTTAAAACCTCATTATCTTGATAAGCACATTAGTTCGACTTGAGCAGCTGCTTTTCGTGGTTTTCGTGGGGTTTAAAGCATGATACAATTATTCTGAAATCTGTCTCTACTGCCATGCCGWAAGGAAGATTTTTAACTGAACTGAATGGGGACTGTGCTTGAGGGTTGGTACATTTGTCACACCACTGCTGAAGCAGATAATGTCTTTATTCGGGGAGAAGGGAATCCCCTGTCTGCCTCTCAAAGCTCACACTGACCCTAATCTTTCTCCGTACACTTGCTCCTGCACAGCTTAGGCTGCAGGATTTGCTAACATGCCTTTATTGATATGTCCCTGAAGAGAAAAWTAACTCCAAGAAAGTTCAGAGAAAAGGGATAAAAGTACGAGTGCCAATCCAATCAGCAACCCCAAGCCTGTTACTCTTAAGAGGAACAGATCTTGCTGGTGCCAGGGGAAATAATGCAGTAATTGCCAGCACACCACACGCCATATGAAGCTAACCAAAGATTTCAGMCATCTTGCCCACTGTCTTTCTAATTCACTGATCTGAGGAAATTATGTTCACACAACATACAAAGATCTTTTACTTTGCCTCTATAAAACCCACCATCATTTGRCAGGCCAAGCATACAATTGTGCTGTCATGGTGAACTTTTAGATTTACACCTCCATGATGCATGGGCTGCCATGAAACTGTCTCGATCCAGAATGTCTGCAGGGCACTAATCCCAGCCAGGACAATCTGAGAGCTGCCTCAGCCCAAGTTCAGGCATCTGTGGTTAAATGACGATGTCTTTGCTAATCCAGTTCTTAAATGGGATTAACCTCCACCTATAAACAACAGTTTCCGTGACTGAAGGAGACAAAACTGGGGCTGGTTTACATCACAGTGCTGCACATTATCTGTGGGAAAGGACAMGGAAAAGCTCTAATGGAGAGACCACAACCCTTCCCCTGCTCACCAGCAGCTCGCCATAACACCAGCTGAAGATGAAAATACAAAGACAAGAACAAAAAGCCCCATAACTTTTGTAGGAGTGTGTTATCAAAGCACAGAGAAACTTGCCTGCTGGCACCTGGAGAAAGCAGACTCCCGTCTCTCAGTAGGTGCTGTCTGACACATGAGGAACAAAATGCAGTTTCTATTCAATCTATCCCCTCCCCCTCCACATATCAGACTTCACATGTTTTTCAAGTCCATTATGCTGTACATCCCAATTCCACAAAATAATCCAAGCCATGGTTAAAAAATCTTGCATGAATTTAGGACTCAAAATGCTTGACACGTTTTTATTCCTCTTGCAGCCAGCTGCCAGACTGGCAGTCATGAGCATGCTGCATTCACTTCTGCACTGCAGCAGGAACTACACACAACACTGCTCGGTATTATTTTTCTTTCTCAGCTATAAGAGAATAAAAATATTGAAAAAACGCACAAACTTGTGCTGGAGCCATGGGAAGGCCCTCAGAGAAGAGCAGAAAAGAGGAGAAACCAGAGCTGTGCTACAAGTGGCAGCACCCACAGGCCCTGGCACTGTCCCTCCCCAAGTGGGGCATGAAGGCCACACTGGCAGCCCCTCTGCTCCCCTCCAAAACCCACATAGCTGTGCTATCCAGGCACATGTACATTTGGCCCATCACTGCCAGCTTTTTTCTCACTGTCWGAATACACCACAAGTCCATTCTTTCTTCTCTCCTGCCCCTTYCTAACCCAAATTCTTCCTACACACCCTTCCCCCCACCGCCTTCTTCTGCTCTCCCTGCTTTGCTCCCCTCTCAAAATGTCCCAATGTAACAAGTTAAAACTTACACGGAGATGTCTATAACCACTTGTTYACTCCTGTACCACAGGACTGCACACAGATGCAATTTATTCCCTGGACTGCCTCTTTCCTTTTGCCCTTGCCTGCCCCCTCCAACCCCTATACCATATTTTAGTTCCAATTTAGGCTGTCTCTGCTTACATTCCTGAAGCTAGCACACTTTTGAGCACAGAGTGAATATACATTGTTAATAACTACAAGAAGATCACAACCATTTCACACTTGAGACAAAAAAAGACAGTAATTTGCATTTTCTTTTCTTTCTTTCTCAAGGATAGTAAGTACAGCTACAGTGAGATTAAGCAGCAGTATTCCCTGATGCTGAACCTTCAAGGCTGGGCTTCCAGCACTCTGCTTTTCTCATGTTTAAGCACATTCATACAGACATTAGCAATGTTTTCTAACACTACACATGCTGTGCAAAGCATCTCTTTGAACATGTGCTGCCCCACTGACCAGGATGTTATATGTCAGCCAATGCTCTCAATCTGACTCAGAAACAAGGGCAGGGGAGACAAAACTCTGTTGTCAATCTCACAAAAATGGCCCTGCATAATGTTACAYGTTTAGTCCRTGTTCCTTYAAACTYRCAYAGACTTGTCAAAGTCAGCCAGAAGKAGCCTAAATAGTTTCCAAACAGACACCTATAATGGATTAAACACTCACAGATGACAATCTTTTTCTTGAAAATATTTAAGCAATATAATCAGGGCTGATCTGAATTCCCTTTCTTGTAAGAAAAATATCCAGAACACATACAAAAATGACTACAGAACTTGTAGGGACTGGTTGATTAACATTACTTTAACTAGTTACCCTCCCATTCTTGAGTTAACAAGGGCTGTCAAAGACTCACTACTTCATCGGTTTTGCAGTAACACTTTAAATCTGGTAGAACAAATTGCCACCCGCTGTACATTAGCTGCCTTCATTACTTGTCTCTTCCTATAAGTATTACRTTCCACTGATTTCATTCCATGGTGGGAAGAATTACTTTCTGTAATGCTATGAGATTTTTTTTAGCTATGTCCTCTTCATTTCCTATGGTGGTAGATTTTGGAAACCCTCCTTTTTTTTCTCCTTTAATAAAATGTTATTAAAATAAAATTTTGATCTTATATGAACTACTCTAGAATTTTGTTCTGCATCCCACCACCTCMCTATTAAAGGACTAAAGTGTGGATGTTAACATCCATAAGAGAGACAGAGCTACTCAATCCTCTACAGGATAAGACCCCTCCAATTTCTCACATCCACAACCTGTTTCATACTAGACAAATAGTATGAGTGCATAATTAAGGCTGAGAGACCATAAATTGCACTGCACCATCTTTGAACTGTTCACACAAAGCCAGGCATTTTCCACGGAGTATGCTGTAACAAAATAAATCACTGACTACTCAAGCATGCTACAATTACTAAATCACCTCACTAAGCAGAAATAACTTGCAGCTTGAAAGTACTGCAAAATCCTAACCTGGCAAAGTATTTCAAAGAGAGCAAATAGTAAAAAAGGCATACACATCCTGTATAAGTACGGTCTTCAATGACATAACTTGGTTAATATTTCTGCACAAAAAATATACGCCAAATCCTCATTGAGTATAATGGAGCAGTAAGTTTTTACCTTACAAGATACAAGAAAGTTATCAGAAGCAACTTCACTTTCATAAAAATCCTGGTTTAAAATCACTGTGAAAGATCATTTTGTAAGTGTTTCACCTTACAAAATGCTAACAAATTCCAGTGGCATTATTTTACAACCACAAGCTTTCTTCTTACRGGGACCAGGAATGGTCATTACCACTAGCAAAGTGGTAAAGATAGTCTCAGAAGAAAAATAATGACCTAAAGGAGGTAAAAGTCTGGACAAAAGTCTAGATGCCTAAAGAAGGACACATGAATGCTCACTTACAAATAAAGTGACTGGATTATCAGAATTTTTTGGCAGCTGTAATCCTCCAACAGATTTCATAGACCAACAACTGAGCAGCTTCTTTTTGGCTGATAATTATSAGCCTTTTTTCCCCATCTTTGTCATGGGGGTACTATGCTACTTGGGTGTTCGTGATTATCAGAGAATAAATTTCAGCCTATCAAACGAGATCTCTCAGTGAGTTCCAGTGAGCCTCTGATGCATTTCACTGACATTATAGATATTACTTTTGGGGGGAAAGGGTTTAGGAATGTTCATATCTTAAAAAGACTTACGTCTGAAAAATGTGTCTTCTATAAGCCATACCWATCTTATATCAAATAGTCACAACAAAAGCAAAAAGGCAAAACTCCCCTTGCCAACCCAAAGGAGTTATTTCCATTTCTGTTTAATCTCTAGAACAGTAACAAAATGCCTTTAATGTTATAAAAATAATGGCCCTGCAAAGGATTTAAAAAGTATTAAAGCACATATTTGCAAGGACCAAGGACTTACAATACAATCTCTCTCCCAAGTCACATGGAGATGTTTATTATAGTCTCACCTTTTTGTGCAAGATCACACACTGGGGTAAACTGCCAACACACAGGTTCCCCAGAGTCAAACCTGACTTTGCCAGAACATCCGAACACACGTTCCGCTCGCCCACCAGCAGGTTTGCAGAGTGCCTGTCTTGTATTTCACTTGGCCTTGAAACCGGCTGATATAAGTCAGCTCAGCTAGTTAATTAAAACCTACACTTCCCTTGAAACTTGCTCGCTTCACTAATGATGCCAAGGCAAATATTTCTGTTGGCTTCCTCAAAAGTCCGCAATTGTTCCTATGTGGATGTAGCTTAAAAAGCCAGAAATAGATAAATTCAATGTTACTGGAAATTGCTCCCCATCTGAAACCTCTATTACAAGGAAACCATTATGAATTTCACAGTATCAATTCCAAAAGCAGTGTTATTCAGGTCTTATAAAAATAAAAAAAATTAAAAATCACAGACAACTCTGATTCTGCAGACATTAACACACTCCCCTAATTACATCTTTAAGAGAAAAAAAAAATCCCTCATCTTCAAAAAAGGAGATTATGCTCTTCACTTCAAAGACAGAACACTGAAATATGATTCTGCAAGAGTCTTAAATCTAGAATTCAAAAATACCTTAAATATTTAAGCACAAGTTTAAGTTCTTTCCAAGATCAAGGCATTAACTGCCACAGAGATGGACTTCCCAAAATGTGGGAAACAGATCAGATACCAAACGTTCACATTTCCACATTAAGCTCTCCTAGATGAATTAGCTCTCTAAACAGATGACTAAGAAAGCTACATTCAGGCAAGTGCAAACAAGAAAACACTGTACTTATGTCAACTTTCACAGTTTCAGTGAATGCTAGAGGCTCCAGAATATGTTTTAGCACAAAATTCTGCCTGCTTGGTCTATCCCAGAGTTGCARATATTTCTCAGTTAGCTGCAAAAAATCGTACTTAAGTGCAAGAAGCCATGAAAAAAGAAGCCCTCAAAGACACAGATCACGTAAGTATTACAAGAAGGTCATGACACTACAGAATTTTTGGCCTGCTGGGAGACAACTCAGTCAGGCTGGCACTYTGCTGCTGCTCAAACCAGGTCTGTGGACATCCCACACAGCAACTGAGTGATTGCAATTGCATTACAGCAGGAGAATAACACAGTCAAAGACAAGGTAAAGCCTCAGAAGTCACAGAAGCTACTGTGGACTTCTCCTTCAAAAACAAAAAGGTTATCATTAATCTTAATAACTGCAAATTACRTATTACACATGTAGAAAAGTGGTTAGCAAAAGGAAATGTCAGACAGAAGGTTTATTTAAATGGAGGCTACCTCAGTAAAAAAATACCCAACAAGTATAAATTGGGAATGCACACACAGGCAGCTGGAAGGCAAAGCAGCAGCTGCTGATTTAACACCCTGGATTAGCACACACTGGCCTCTACATGTTGATGCACCTCCCAAGCAAGTCCTTGTGGAGTTCCCAAGGAAAATGGTAATTTGAAAAAACTGCCTCTTCACTGGAAAGACACTCCAGCATTTCAGTGTCACTGAGTGTTATGAATCCAGAACCTCTAAGGTGCCATCAGAGGATATCACTGCAAGAGGAACCATATAGAAAAGGGGACAGAGAAGGTCAAAAGAAGAAAATTGTTAAAAACTAAAGCACAAAAACCTCCAAGAACACCACAAACAACATCATCCATTCACTAAATCAGACTAACACAAATTAAATCCCGTTTTATAACACAATCTCTGAGAGCACAAGAACTAAGAGCTTTGTCATATGAGAAAATGGTATCTTGGTGGGTGATAAAATAATACATGGTATTTCAGATAACCTACATAGAAACAAATCTGTGCTTTGGTCTTACAGCAGAGTAGAACTTTTTATATGACACTATCTTGGAGCAATCCTGTTTCATCCTTGCAAGCTGTCACTATTTAATTCAGACTGTGAACTTTTAAAAGTAATGGCCATCCCTTATCTTCTCCAGCCAAACAGAGTTCTGATTACAGCTTCATGTGTACTAATTGAACGCACAATTATTAAAAGTACTTTAGTAACACAACTGAGATGATCATTTGACATTTTCCRTTTTTAATTTAAAAAACAAATAGCCAAATAAACAAACCCAAGGACTTGCAAACCTGAAAAATATCTTTCACTGAAAAAAATGGTGATGCAACCATACACAAGAAAAGGTTATTTCAGATATGGACAAAAGAAAAGAGAAAGAATGCATGGAGACCAGTCAAGGATCCTGAATCTTTAAAATATTCTAATTTCTGCATTTAAGTTAATTACTGAACAACAGTAAATGACCACTGCTTCTCAGCTGCTGAAAGCAACCTTTGGATCTGTCATGCTGTCTTCAAATAGGCAATTAAAGTGAAAAATGAGAGCGTGCATAACTTTCCAGTACCATATATTATATACAAATAACACACAAATAAGAACTGCAGTTCTCAAACCAAACACTTGATCAACTTAGTTGTGCCTTTATCTGTTTATTTGAGAAGGTATTACTTTGCTACTCWTAAAATCCTTATCACAGATAATCTACTGCCTTAACAAGACCTTTTCCTTACCATAAAGTAAGAGAACTTCCCAATTCTCTGTCCCCACAATAATTTGCTTTGACTGAGGTTGAGCAGTATAACGCATCCTAGCTGTGGGCTTTCCCGGTCCCTTTTAAAGTGATGCTGCCTGGAGATAGAGCCCAATCCACAAGGGAACCCTGAGACCTTGGGCAGAAGGAATGGCACCTGATCCACCCAGGTTAAGTCATCTTCTGCTATGACCTCCTCCTCTGAAAACACCACCAAAATCTCCAGCAGCAACTACAAGACAGAGGGTTGTGTATGAGGGTACAACCCTCTTTACTCTTTCAGGAAACACCACTGTGCACTGTGACTGAAGGCACCCTCATCCTCAGCAGCTCATGTCTCAGCATAAAAAGAGTAATGCTGTAAATCAGCTACTTAATCTCTATTCAAACAGAACATAATTGCTGGTGACTGGCTGAAAAGCAACAAATGCTAAAAAGATGTCTTTGTGGTCTTTCAGATGGAATGAGCTGCAAGCACACTTCATGTGCCATGATGCCTTTCCACTTATTATGCTAATCAATTTTTATTTGAAACACACAATTATTGCTGCAACCAAATGCAATCATTAATGCATTTATTTGATAGGCAAAATATTCATGAATTGAATCAACAGGAAATGAGCAGAATGCTGGAAAGGTCCCTTAGAGAAGGAAAAAAACCCTCCAAGACTGCTGCAATTTAATTTTACTTCTTAAATATTMATTTTTTAAGCATTTSAAATGTTAACATCTTGCTCACAATTTCTAAGTGCAAATATACTTAATGTAGCTTGACATAGAGAAAAATTAGAATGCCATTTTCACAGAACTTAACAACATTTAATTCAAGTCAAATAAMCTCATGATATGCCACTGGAGAGTAAATAAAAGGTCCATTTGCACTTAACAGTCAAGCACACAGGATATAACATATATCATTAGTAATCTCTAAAATGATCCCATTWCAGTAATTAAACGAGCATTTCTATTCCTCACCACACTATGATGTCTCTTTTGGCTGAGAATTTCCAAAACTCATGTACTTTGGGAAGGCATTCATGCAGATCAGGGCAGGTCCCCAAAATCAGTTAGAAGAAAATGAAATTAAGGATTTTTAAGGATATTATTCTACAATGAAACAATGATCAAACCACTTTCATGACCAGCAGCACTGTCCCCAAATGCACACAGCAGCACAACTGTCTCTTCAATCACTTCTGAAGGTCCCGACTACGCTCAGTACACATCATTATCCAGTGCATCCAGAATCGACAAAAAAAAAAAAAAAAGAATGAGGAGCATTCACCCTGCACTTAGCATTTAGTCAAAATTATGAGGAAATAAATTTTTAGAGTTGATAATTCATTGATTGAGGGTTGRATTCTGTGGGTCTCAATGAGAACCCAGGCCTGGTTTGGGCAAATCCATTGGAAGTTTGGCCTTTTTTGGGAAAAACTTGGTAGCTAGTAGTAGAAGAACAATCTTCACATAAACCACAAGGCTCTCCTTTTTCACTGTGAGGTGAGTACATGCTTAAGACCATATTTTAGGATAAACAGTTTAGCATAAAGGAARCCGTTATTTCAAAACAGCTAGTTTTCCTACTAAAAAAAAAATTGAAATTTATAGGTTTGTGTTTGGCCTTCATATTAATATTACTCAAATACTCAAGCCCTTGTTCTCATCTAATTTTAATAATGTAAACCTGGCTAAACATTCAAAAAAATATAACCTACTATTACTTTAAATAAAACTTCAAAATATATATATCTTGACAGTTCTTGATGCTTGAGGGTTTTATTTCCAAAAGCAGTAATGATCTCCAGGAGTTAAAATAATATGATTATAYCCCAAGTCCATGACCAGCTAAACCACAACTGAACTGCAGTGGCATATATTTCATTTGCAATGTCAGAGGATCTCCATTACAGACTATCAACACAGCACTAAATTTTAAAGTGTCACTGGAAACAGGCCACYTCTAATTTTGGTTGGAAACACTAAAACGAACCGCTATAAGCAGCTCAGCTAATATTTTACCAGTTCAACCTCTTCATCTTTACCAGGAATGAAAAAGAAAAGCTTTTTACTCTTAATTATATGCTGTGTCTTCACTCCTCTGCAAACAATGTTTGAGGGACTTTTTGGTTTATTTTAAGGGAGGGTTGTATGAGAAGGAAACAAAACGTATTTTTCCTGTGAGTCACTAAAATTACTACAAGCAGCTTATCTTCTGGGCTACTACTTTGCAAAGTGTTATAAGAGACAGACAAGATTCTTAATCTTCACTTCTTGCTGATAGGAAGAGGGAGTGCACAAAAATAAGCCATTTCTTGTAAGGAAGAGGGGAATTGCATAATTAGCTAGAGTTACTCAAAAGAAGTTCCAGAATGCAGCAACCATGCTAGGTGCAGCAAGGACAAGAACCAGATGCATAAGAATACCAAGTGGTCAGATAATCTTTATTTCCTGAAATGTCTTTTTCCAAAATTCATCTGAACATACTGTGTCTTACACAATTTTMTTATTTTATTACACTGGGAATAATTTCACCACCAATATGCTTCATCCAAGACTATGAACAACTCCAGATTTGTCACCAGAGCTACACMTGAAACATCCAGCAACAAGCCTGCCCTGCAGGGAACAAGAAACACACAAAACTACATATCAAATATCACTGTATTTCCTAAAGGAAGTGAGGTTGTAGTGTGGGAGAGTCCCTCCCTCTAAGAAGATATCATCACAGAAAACAGTGCACAAATGTGAACCTAATACTCTGAGATGAAAAAAATCAATTTCTCTACAAACAATCAGTCAATAAACTTTAATAAAATAGCTATCCCCAAACTGCACCTTTTAGAAGTTTAAGACTCAGTTATTGGGATAACAGGGACTGGTACAGGAGAAATTTTTTAAGTGCGGTCAAGCATCAACCTTGACCTATTTTGTTTGCCCTTAAGTAATAACACTGGAGCAGATCCTCTGAACTTTWTTACCTTTGACATCTGTTTCTGAAAGAGAATTTCAATTGATCTGGAAAACGAAGAAGGTGAAACAGATTAGTTCATACACTGATGTTAGAGAATTGGTTCCAGTATCTCCCGCCATTGGGAAGCCGAGTGTAGCAAGGGGTTTGGTGCCCTCCATTGAATGGAATCTGGCTGAGCCCAGATCTTAGAAAGGACAGGATTTTGCAGAGCAGAGAATAGGTGAAGCCTCACAGCTCCACTGAGACTGGATCCKGCCATGTGCTGTCTCACGCCAAAGGTCTGAAGGGATAAAGCACAAAAATAAAGCAAAATCAAACCCCAAAATCAAACCCACCCAACCCCCCAAAAAACTATCTTTGCCCCCAGGTAGAATTTGAATGTAGAATTAATAATCAACCAGTCACACCAATGAATACAAAGCTGGCTTACTATAATAAAAAAAAGTCTTTACAATTAAGACAACAGGAAGACTATTCACTATAAAAGCTCACAACAAATTATGTGCCATTCTTTGGCTTCCACAGTTTTGCCTGACATTCATGAATGCTGAAGTGTCTGTTCTTCCCTAATGCTTGATGTAATAAAAAGCAACAGAAGGGCACTGCATCTTTTGCAGTGAAAGTGGTGCTCCGGGTTCACACAAATYAAGCTCAGGGAGGCTTCTCAGCAGAGAGAGCTCATTTTCAGGAACATCTCGGGGGATCAAGCAATCTTATAAATGCACTGATATGTCAGAAATCAGTTATAATTAAGAAAGGATATGAAAGAGAGTATTTCCTACCAGCAGTAAAACTTCTTGTAAAAAATCTGTTCGGTCATTTTTGTATGTAAGTTTGAATTGTTGTTTATTTCTGATGTAATAGTGCAGTAATTCCTCACTCCTAGTTCAGTGTAGCTTCCAAATGTAGCACAGTCCCGTTTCAAAACAGTGCTAAATTTATTGTATTTACAAGTCTGTAGCCTTCTGAAAAATGGATTATTCACAATTTCCAGATCACCAGTTATTTTGCTATTCTTATGCTAAGGAATTAGAATCAGGAAGAACTTTGAAACAGGTAGGGAGGAAAGGAGGATATTCAAGCAAGGCCTTCTCAGATCATGACAAAAATATTTACTGTACACCTGCACACTTTTCAGGGTACCTCAAAGAAAAAAGCATATTCTTTTAAACAAACCAGCTGCTAATTTTACAGTTAGTTGCTGGCAAAGAAAATTACTTCCTAATGTGATGGTATAGTACCTTCTAATTTCTGTTATTGTTATTACTAAACAGACATTAATCAAGCATGAGGAGCTGATAGCATTACCCATTATCACAGCAGTAAATCTTAATATGATTTCTATTCTGTACTGTTCCTGCTCTGATCAACACCCAAGTGTGAAACAAAAAGCAAAACATGCATTTACCAAAATTATTGAAGGGTTATGATGCAAGGGAGACAGCTAATAAAGGTTCTGATGCTGAATTTAACAATAATTTCAACTCTAATTTGTCTCAGTATTTATTCAGCTATGCTTTTACTTACTCTATTTGAGTTATTTTAAAACAAAATTTTGTAACATTCTCTAAAGAACATTATGTAATTTGGCCCCAAAAAACTATCAGTCTATAGAAAAAGACACTTTCAACTTTAAAATCCCCTGTATTTCAATAATGACCTTACAAATGAAATTGCACATAACATCAGAAAATAACATCACCTTTCCAAGAACGTTTCTACATGCAACAGCAGGTGTTTCCTATTTTTAGTCTGTTTCTCTCATCTCAAGAAATAGTTTTAAAAGTTTAACAAAACCCTTTAAAACATTTCTATCGAAGGCTTATTTAAAAAAATATAGCCTGTTACAGGGTTTTTGATCAGAGGSAGAGCTTCTTTGGTTTGCTGTTTCTAACAAACTAATAAAAGAATCCAAGTGGYAACAAAATACTTGTCCAGGTTCAACAGATACCTGCATCCTAGCATCAGGACAATATAACTGAATTCCTGCCAGGATTAATTCATTCTAAATTCAAACTAAAATTGCTTTGAACTCCTTCTATATTCAGGTGTGCAAGTATGGTGGTTGGATTACAAGAGAAATGAAGACYATCAACAATAATGCTCCTCTCCTTCAAAGCATTTTCCCTGTCCCTCCAATAAAACCTTTTCTATTCCCTAYTCCTGTCTCTAAATAGTCTACTAAAGCTATGTGAATTATCTCCCTCTCCATTCGGTTTGGATTTTATCAAGTTCTAATATTCATTCCTTAATGCAGTGTGCTCACCCCTTGCTCTACAGAGTGGTGTTGATTTGCAGTGAGAAGCAGAGAAATGCCTTGTAACTCCTCTGTAATTTATTCTAGCTCTAAAGTTTTCCACTGCAGTCAGTAGACTACCTAATAGCCTAGTCAAAATGAAGACAAACATCTTCTATGACAGAAAGCTGCAGGGAAGGTGGCATGAATTAAAGAGTATGAAAATAAACACCTTAAACAAACCACCTCAGCAGGAGACCCAGATTGTCTGGCAATGAACTGCAGACAAGATGCTTGGAAATTCCCAATAACAAAGAAAAAGCTGCATATTGTTCAAGGGTTCCCATGTCAGCACCATCCCCGAAGCCAGAAACATTARTAACTTCTCTTTTGTTTTTATTCTTTCTGGGGAGGAGAAGGGAGTTGAAATCAAAACAAACAAACAGAAGTATATAAAGATGATTTCTTTCACTGCTAGTTGAAATTTGCCCATGCCAAGCACTAATGTACAATCCTGGGATCGAAAGTTTCTTGTTTTTATTTGGAAGGGGCAACGGAGTCCTACAATTTGGTTGAATCATAAAAAGCTCAAGACACTCCTTACCAGAGGCTGTCCACTGCATCAGCTCAGCAGCTGAGGTTACCAGTTTGATGAGGTAATTGCTTATGTCTTTTSCTAAATAGATTTACCTTTTTCCTTACACACTTGGAAAAAAAATAATAAATTATCAATGAAATGTGCCAGACTAACAGATGTCAAAAATGCCCTCTGCCTTGCCTTGATAAGCAGAAATTTACTACGGTRAGTCAAAATGCAAGCTTTTCTACTGTTTATCACGGGTAAACACCCGTGAGAAAGTACAGAATATCACATCATTCCAATACAGGATGATACCCAAGCACTCTGCCAAGCCTTTGCAACCTGACTTCAGTGGAAAGAAAYCCAGTGGATGGTGGAAAGAAGGCAYAGGAAGGTACAACACRYTCTAACATCCATCAGTGTAAATCATCAGCGGACTGAGACAGGGATGGATGGCAGGAGGGAGCCTGCACTACAGTTATGTTGCAGCCTGAGGTAGTGTCTGCTGGAAATACAAYAGTCCATTCTCCATGTCCATGCAATAAATGGCCTTCTCTCTGCAGCCAGTGRAGATTATAAATCAGTATGTTTTGCAATATTAAAAGCCACTCCAGCTGCAAAGGAACCAAGATCATAAATCCTTTTCAATGCACTTTTGAACAGCTTCAGACAGTAGCAAGGCTTTCCCGGGAACACTAGACAGCTGTAAAATAGCTGCTTCAAATTTAGATTCTATTATRGGAGATGGAAAAGACCTGTATGAACTATTTAATTAACAGATCAAGCCACCAAGACCTATGAGGAAAAAATTCAGTTCTTAACAAAAGATTTTAACTCTTTCCTGAACTCCTATGTAATGTTTTTGAATTAAGTAAAAAAATCTGAGTTGAAGAACATCTSCAGACTTATCTCCCCATTACTATTAATGCATGTTAACATAAGTTAACAGTGGATAGAATTTGAGATATTTGTTAAAAGGATGAGCATGCTAACTAGAGGTCTGGTGAGCCCACACACTAGTTCTTTTTCATACAGCATGAAAAAGGTCTTTGCTAATCTGTTTCTTTTCTCATATGAAATCAATGGTTCTGAATCTCCAGTTGATCACTTAATTTACCAAAAAGTAAATTAGACTATATTTTCTACAACTCAACAGCAGCTATAGYTCCCCTCATGTGTTGCCCATGCAAATTACCTCTCTGGTGTACAACAGACCTGGTTATTTAAGAGCAGGTTTGGATTGGAAGAGGAAAGGAACACCATAGTATCTGCCATGACCAATAAAGGAACTTTAGGAATCTCTGGCAAATGATGATTTATACCTGCAATCATTGCTCAGTGATTTCATTGAGACTTGCTTGGGCTCTGCACGAGAGAAGAGCATGTTATGAAATCTAAAAGGATGCCATCAGAAAAAAAAACACTTTAAATTCAGTTATGTTCAACAACAACAACAAAGAAAGGAGCTCCCAGCCAGCACATTGTCTGGAATGGCGGACATGGGGAAAGTAACAAGCTATGCCATGTATCTGCAGGACAGGAGCCCTAAGAAAAAGGAGGGCCAGGAGTGGATTTTATCATCCTGATGGGTCCCTGCCAACTCAGCATRTTCCATGATTCTATACTTTTCTTTTTTTTACAGTAAGTCTGGACACAGTCCTGGTCTCCAGCACAAGCAATAGTTCCTAGGTCTTGCTTTCTGTCAAGGTATAAAAGGACCAACTTCTTTTCTCCAGGCTTAAAACCAATGTGAAAAAGAACTGTCATGAGGCAACTTGAAAAKACATTGCACAGTAAGTATTTTTAGCCCACCATCGCTAATGGTAAAGCTCAGGTTAAAGAAAATTACAAAGTACCAAAGTTAATTTTGGTCTCAGTTTTAAATACAAGTGAATRTTCTGCACTGGCTAGCATCACAAGCCTCAAGGTCAATTTCCAGCTCAGTCACAGACTGCTTAACAGTCCTGACACTCATTGCTTTGCTCAATTCACATTTATTTTTACTTTTTTTTTGCACTTCAAGCTTTCTTCTGCTTACCGTGGATAAAATTAAGTAAGATTCCTTAGGCTATATTGTATCTGCTGATGCAATTACATATCTACAAACAGCGAGGTATGAGCAGAACTGTACTTCACAATCTTCCCATGAACACATTTTTTCCACAGTTCTAACAGAAACAAAGTGCYATTTGCCTTCATTATTACCAGCAGTGGAAGGCTGCAGTGGGGTCTCTCCCTGAAGCCTTCTCTCCTCCAGGCTGAACAATGCTATTCAGCTTTATGTCATCTGCAAACTTGATGAGGGTGCAAGTTTTGCAGATTTTTCTGTCATTGATACATTTAAGAGCATGTAAAATAGCTGCTTCAAATTTAGATTCTATTATAGGAGATGGAAAAGACCTGTAYGAAYTATTTAATTAACAGATCAAGCCACCAAGACCTATGAGGAAAAAATTCAGGTTTTTTTTGACAGAGCCCTGACGGACAGCAGCAGCCTCAGGCTGGACCCAGAGCCACTGMCCACAGCTCCCTGGCTGCACCAGGAGCCAACTAAACAAAGAACTCAGGCTGTAAGGTGTACAGCACTGAGGAGAAAACACAAGAGAATGCACATAACACTAGTCACTGCATGCATCCGAATATTCAATCATCCACAGGTGCTCAGAGGCACTACAACAGTAAGCAGGGTGGGTGGGGAGGATGACACCCAAAACCACCACTAACAGCCTGAAAATAAAAAAGAAGCACCCAGTTTGAATTCATTGTCATGTTCCTGGCAAAATGTCTGCTGAAGCACTGCAGAGAATTTTACAGGCCTGGAGGAGACTCTGAAGAAATACAAACATATCAATGAATACCAGCAGTGAGAGATAAACAGTTTCAAATGCTTCGTACAAGCCGAATCACTTTGCAGCCAGATTCACTGCCAAGATGAAGACTTGGAAGGCTTCTGTCAGACTATTTCCAATTACAGTGTTTTATGAAAACACAGGGGATACAGTATGCCTTGATGAGAAAAACCAGTGTATATATAGGCTCATCATCCTCGAGCAGAAAGTACTGAGGTAAGTACTAGTTGTTATGGATACGTCTGCATAAGTAATGGGTGTTATTGCATCTAACCTTCGGGTTTCATTTATTTTATATTGGAGGGTGTGGGYGTGCGTAGAGAGATTTATAGTTTATGCTATAAACTTTCATCTGCCACAAAATCCYAAAGTGTTCTTACATTCACTGAAAAAATACCTTTAAGCAATGAGTTTAATGCAAATCCAGAGGAATCAAATATCATTAGAAGACTTCGAAAAATGCACTGCTGATTGTTCTTTTAATCAGTTTCTGTACTGCTCAGAAATTCTCTGATAACCGATGTTTATCACAGAGTGTGCACAATTAAATGTGAATAGATTTCACGACACAACAAATACACAGCTCATTTGTGTGTTCCTTGTCTCAGCTGACTGTCTCAGTCTAAGAGCTGTTTTTCCAATGACTGATGCTATAGTGGGGGAAAAAACCCTACCCAACCATCTTTGATGACTTCACAGTTAGTACACAAGGGACACAGAAGCTATAAATACCATCATATTCTATACATTTATCTTTGCATGCATACAAGACAAGAGGAAAGATTTTAAGGAACAAAATCAATCAACAGACAATATTCTAAATCAGTTTTGGTACTGATATTAGTAATATGAAATAAGCATCTGAAAGCAGGTGTGTTGGTTTAGAGTTTTTGGTTTGTTTGCTTGTGTTRGTTTTTAAAAACAGATTTTAATTTCAGTTAGAAAACATGTACTTACTAGTTAGAGACAGACTCTATTCTAAACCTTTCTGTCAGGTGAACCTGACAGCTCCAGAAAATGTTAGTTCATTGTTTAGTATTTTTAAATGAAAACCACAACTTTCTTTGTCCTATTTAGGTAATAAGAACAAAATCAAATAATTATACACACATGTGTATACACACACACACACACATATATGCACATAAACACAGATATATATATATACACACCCCAGTTTAATAGATCTGGAAATCAGTGAAAAATCAGTCCTAAATTTTTAAGCCAGCTTCACAAGCTGGACCTATCWAGACTGTATAGAGTTTGGAAGCTGTGGGCCTACAAATCTCATACACTATGACTTGAAAAGAAGTGTACTAAATTCAAACCTTGGCTTGTTTCCTTGGACCTCTCCTTTAAACCTAGTCTTGAAAAGCTTTGCCTCTGCTCTCCTCACCTGTCAGCAGTCTGTAAAGGTAGTCTGTGCTTACTCACATTTTTGGTCAGAGAAACAAAAGAGAAATCTTTCAGGTCTCTCTTCCAAGAGACTTCAGCAACCTACCGAAAGAGTTGCAAGGAAATCATCTTTCAAACTCTTCAACATACAGCCTTTGACAAACTCAAAGCTTTCTTAAAAACTTTTGCTTCTTTACAACTTCAGCACAAACATCTACTGTGCTAAAATAAAGAACAATTCTCAGAGATTGCAATCTTCCCAAATTTGAATGGTTTTCACTAACAAGAATCTACTTTTCCCTCTCTTAAATTCTAAAACGTGYTCCAAAAGAGATATATGGATAATTTTAATGAAATGGGTATCATTTCTTTAACACTAGGAAAACAGTTTTCCCTARTTTTCTTTAAAAGTCACATGAAACGTTTTACTAAAAATCACAAAGAAAGAACATGTCCAAAAGCTGAGATTGAACATAGAAATGCCAGTCCAAATTGTTAAGATATGGAAAGGATATAAAAACACTTCTGAAACAGAAAATGGCAGTTCATTGAGAGGATCTACCACAATTTCTTTATAGATCTTGGGTAGATCGCTATTTTAAGTTATCTGCTGAACAGGCATAGAAGAAGGAACTATTATAAACATAAAAAACCCATTAAAAGCCTTACTGACAAAACAAGAGCATCTTGACAACATGAACACAAAAGGAGATACTATCCAGCACAACSTTTTTTTTTCTTCTGCTCTTCTAAGCATTTCTTTAACCCCTTTACTTTGAAACAAGGGTGGAGAAAATAAACTTGCCAGGTAACTTTGYATCTTATCTATTTAATCAATGCTAACCTCTGAAGGGGAAAACGAAACCCTTCCCACTTCAAAATTTCCCAGCTTTAGTTTGTGCCAGCCTCTGGCCCTATCAGCATTAATTCCCAATTCTGTTTTTCCAAATTTCTTTCAAGTTTTTGACCGCTCCTTGAGTTTGTTTTTTGCAAGACCCACAATTTCAGCTACCTCCACACAGCACTGGGCACATTCTTTGAAGAACAGAGTGGACAAATAGCATCAGCTCAGACCAAAAGGACAGCCAGTTCTTAGAGGCACATATTTTCTGATCTCATCTAATGGTTATTTTGTCATCATAACCTGCTGCACTATTATTTCTGCAATATCACGCTCAGCTGAACTCCTTTTTATATAACTCCTGCTGTTTTTAAAGCTTTAGTATGTTTCCTAATAAACTGTCACAGAACAGAATTTACCACAATCCACCTCTATATGGAAAGGATGACTGAAATGAAATGAATGAAAGAAAACMCAGGGAAAAACTTAAAATCAAACTAATATGAAAGTTATTTGAATGGAATTTTTAGTGGCTCAATGAAGAAATTGAGCTAGGAACTACACTATATCTGTAATTCCAAAATTATGGCACATTCTTCAGAAAGTACTCAACTTCATCATACCACTTAAGTCAGCCTGTCTATACTGTAGCAAAGAAAGATTTTTGTTTTCCAAAAATCATTGCTTCAGTTAGTTTAGCTGTAGCTTTTAACAATTCATTTATTTTTATATCTTGAGCTCACCCACATAGAACCTCTAAAATGATGTTTAAAACGCATCTTTCCCCTCCTAAAACTAGCTCAAGAGCATGAAGAAATTTTAAGCTAGGSATGTCAGCCTGCTGAAACACCAGTCTCAGAAGACTGTTGCATTTTCTGGTGGCAGTAAATTCTTGAACTCTTCTCAGAGTGAGTAACGTGGAGGTTTCCCATGTTCTCAGCAGTATCAGGCCATGCCATAAGCAACTTTTCACTTCACTGGATAAGCAGCATCACTTCTTCCCCTTCCCCCCAGCCACATCTCACAACTGCTTCTGGGAGAAATCCCAGTTTCAGGAATTGGTACATTCAGCATGACTGCTGCAGTCTCACTAAGCCTGGAACATCATGGACCCCATGAGCTACTGGCATTTGCTCCAAGCTCAACCAGAAAATACTGCTAGAAGTGAGAACTGCTATAACTCTTGTTCATTTTACCCATTCTGGCACGTTCTCTGTCTCAGTCTCCCTGCTCCAGACTTCTTACAACAGCTATGCAGCAATTTAACTTCAGAAGAAATACAAAGAGCACAAAGATTATCTCCAATAACAAAATTCAGATCTGTATTTGACCTGCCAAACAAACAGGTACTTTCACCGAAAGACAAGCCAGACATTTGAAATCTCAAACCCCTGCCAGGACAGAGAGCAGCCTGCCTGTTCAGATGAGCAGGCATTCCCCTTCTTTTGAGACCTCAGACAGAGATAAACCAGACAAAATGCTGGACAGGAACAAAACGTACAGTAACAATATACAAAGGCTGGAGTCTAGGATAAGAACACAAACAGGGGGGGAAATAATTTTGCATAGCCAAGTTTAACTCATAAAACTAAATTTGAAGTGTTAAGATTTTATCCTTCATTCTTTGTGACTTCTGGGAATCTCAGAGTACACCATACTAACTCAAGACTACAGAACAAATCATGGAAAAAACTGTTTGTACTTCGATGCTTCCCCCATCACTGGTTTGAAATGAATGTATTATGCACATTTCATTTCTAGGATGCTAGAGACAGGAGTAAATTTCTGCTTGTCCAACAGTCTCCATCCTTGTTGCTGTTTCCTGCCTATAATGTGAGACAGAAAGCGATACTACTAAAACCAAAATTAACTCAGAAAATAAGATATAAGAAAGGCACAGGTATTCACAAAACCATTTTCCAGGTAATTTAGATTGCTATTAAGATTGATYTGTTTTATATGCTGTAGCCTCTGGAATAAACTTTCAAGAACAAATGGCTTGATCTTGCAACCTTTCTTCACACTGCTTAATCTTACTGCCTTTGAGGAGTAATGTACACGATAAGAGGGCAAACAATGGAGAACCCGAGATCAAACAACTCAGATTAACAGATACCAAGTGAAAATAGTGTTAGAAGAACTAAGTCTATCTGCTTAAGAATTAGGTGCAAACAGGACTCACAGTATTTGGTTTTAAAATTCTTGTGATGAATTAAATTAATCTTTTGGGCTGTTAGGCCTTGATGACAGCACTGGCAGCAGAACACAGAAAATGAAGTTAGAGAATGCTCTTATCAGATGCTCCCACTCTCTGAAATAATCACAGCAGCAGTGGCAGACAGACATGGGCTGCCCTGGGAAATCAGGCACTGCCTTCCACTACCTGCAAGCCAGGCAGCRCCGTAGCACATTGCCAAGAGTGCAGTAAAAGTTCAAATATTGGAGTAGCTGCCATAGTGGAAAACAGGCAGAGTGCACTGGGCCACAGCCACAGAAACAGAGCAGAGATTTTACTTTTCAAAATACTACTGCTGTCATGCAGAATGACTCTGGGGTCAGAACTCTCCAGCAAAACAGTCAAAATTGAAAGCAATTAATTTGTCGTTACTGAGTTTATCAGCCAGAATAAAATGAAGTGTGCGAGAACTGTACCTTATGAAGCCTCAGATAAATGGTAATTTGCTCTGTGAAAAGTTCATGAGGCAAAAACAAGACCTTTGATACACAATACAGTGCGGCTAAGAGAGGACAAGGGTGGCAGAGCCTCTGAGAACAGGCTTCCTTCTGTGTCAGAATTCAAAGTTTCAATTAAGATGAAAGTGAATTTTTTTATGTCTGCTTTATGTTTGTGCTAAGTGAAAGGTGATGCAATGAAAACTTACAAGAAAATGGCAGCATGACATTATTAAGGAACAGGAAACCAGCAGCCCAAAAAATAACATCGAGAAAATGACCATTACAGACAACAGTGGGCTAATGCAAGCCCTGGGATATATGGGTATGCCCATCTATCTTGTGAGCTCATCAGCTATCATGACCTTGATTTTTGCAGTGTGTTAAGTTTTCTCCCATTTTCATACTTTCCGCTGATTTTCCACTTCCTATGTGTTCAACAGAACTACTTCTTTGGAAGTGAGAGTCCACATATTCAACCCTTCCATGTGGTTCATGATAGCAAGTCACAGCTGCCTAAACTCCTGGCATGGCCTTACACCTTTCAGTACAGGATTATGACATCTTTCAGCARAGCATTTTTGAGTTTAAATGGTTTGTCTCAAGGCTCTCGGTAGGGAACTGCAGGGTTTCATGAATCATTGCAAAGATGGAAATACCTGCTGTCAACAAACAATCAGATCGCAACTGTTTCACATAAAACCGGAGGACAGATGTATCCGGAATGGTCCCACTTTGCATTGCTTTACCAGTGGCTCAGAAAGCAAACAGCTGTGCAAGTCACAAGACCACACACCCTGGATGAATAAAGAGTTTTCACTGGGATTGCCAATATGGTCTTTTCATAAAGTTCACTTCAATTTTCACTATCAGGCCCATTGATCTGATTTTCATTAGACMTCTTGCTATGTGTGTCCTGTTCCACATCCACAGCACACGGGCCTAACTTCCACACAGGCAAAATATGTCATATAAACACTAGCTCATTCCAGTTTGTGTCTTTTCATTATGAAGAAGGCTGCAAATGGATATATTTCACCCATCTCTGTTTGCACTGGACATTGTCTGAGAGACTGGAGACCATCAAAGCAGAGGAACTCCMCAGAGACAACAAGCACGGATGTCTCCATGGAGACAGCATGTTTTGGATGAAGGATGAAGACAAAGACATCATCAAGATAGGGAGACAGCAATGAGGTATTCCAATAATTTTTATTACCTTTAAAAATACATACTAATTTGACTGCACTAAGAAYCAACAGAAATGCAACTGATGGGAGCACCAGGAAAAAGGCACTTCCAGTTTTCATGGGACTAGCAAGGGAAACTGGTGATGATGTTTTCACAAGATAAGCACTTAGGTGCTTTGTTAATCAGCTTTTTAAGCACGAATTTTAACACTTTGGAGCCCCCCAAAAATGTTTTAATGAACACAGCAATGAGAGATGAAGACTGTTCAAGTGATTACCCATTTTTCTTTGTTACATTTCAAAAAGCATACCTATGACACAGACCTAGTGATGGCTAGAGTATGTCCTAGAGGTAACTTCTTCACAAAACATCTTTCAGGGAGTAAGAATCACGATGAAGAGATAACCCACCGTCTGTACAGCCTATTCTTAGGAGGAGACAAAATCTCTGTYYTACACAGATTACAGAGAAATGCACACTATAAACCACACAGTTGTGATTTAATGGAACTAGGAGCTATATCACAACCACAACATTCTGTGTTGTATTAGTAGAGAATGGTAAATACTACTCTGTGCAGCTAGTGATTTATTAAAATGGATTTTGTTTCATGTGCTWCCTTCTCCTTTCCCCCTTATATTCCTAGATTTATTTTCTTTTACAGTTCACATGCTAAGGTCCTATAAGTCTCGAAACTGTAGCCAAAATTCTGAATTCCAGAGTATTGCAAAAGACTACTGAGAAGAAATATTTCTCTGTAGTTCTTCCATAACTTATATATACATATTTAGTAAGTTTTAAATATGAAAGAACTTCATTAACCCTTCTCTCAAGTCATGCAGAGGTAATATTACATGAAATAGTTTTCTTCCTTTATATGGGGTTTCTTTTAAGATTAATACCTCAAATACCTGAATCAGAGACTTCAGCAATGAACAAACACAACCAGTTCTCCAAACACCATCTGTTCTTCTTAGGAATGAGAAAACCTTTTAGGGTTTCACCACAGACTTCATTTTTAAGAATCATGATGAAGAGATAACCCACTGTCTGTACAGCCTATTCTTAGGAGGAGACAAAAYCTCTGTTCTACACAGATTACGAGAAATGCACATTATAAACCACATAGTTGTAATTTAATGGAACTAGGAGCCACATCACAGCCACAAAACGATGCTTCTCACTATGTGTATAAAGGAACTGGWTTTGTCTCTAAGAAAAGAATATAGTTACATAAAAACATTATATGGTACTCAAGGTTAAAACAATCTTTATTTCCAAAGTAAGACATTCTAAAACATTCTAAAAAAGTTACAAATTTCTTGCCTGCATTTTTTTGAAAAACATTGCTCTAMATCAGAGCTCAAGACTCCATATTGAATCAGGGCTGACAGCTGTTAAAAGGACACAAGGTAAGACAATTAGACATTTGCAGCACAAGTCACAGAAGAAAATAACAACAAAAACTACTGTATTTTTCTCACAAAATTCATTACCCTTTGTTCATCCCCCTATCCTCATCCATTACAACTTCACACTTTCAGGCTGGGTTGTAATAGACTCAAGAAAACTCCTATAGTGTTAAAGTAATTTTATAGCTCTTATTCTGTTGTATTACATGATACAGGACAAAATAAGACAAACATTTATTTCCCGGAGATGATGTTACAGAAGTGTAGCTATGGTAACAGATCTGAGTGAAGTCTTTCCAGTTTAGGTAATTCCATACCTGTTACTTTGACACACAAAAGTGTGTCACACAAAATATCTAGCAAACCTATCACCTAAAAAATGAACTCTCCCACAGCAGTCTGGTTTGAAACACAAGTCAGCAAGAGCTTTTTTAACAGCCTGGGATCATGCCTCAGGAGACTTATATMGCTATTAAGTCTCTCTTCAGGTGCCCAAGGAAGTTAGAAATCCAAATGGCTTTTCAAGGAGAACAAACACATACTCCAAACATATTAAAACAATTTAGTGAGCACTAAATACAGTAATTCCCTGTTGCAATTATATTAATGATGGTGCAAGGGAATTTCACATCAAGAAGTCTCAGAAAAGTCTAACAGTAGTTAAATATGGTGGAAGGCTACTAACAGCCATCTGCATCTATGTTATTTAAACCAGCTGCATAAAAGTTCTGAAGGAATAAGACCCAGTTATTGCAATAAGTAATGCTAGAAGTTGCTCAGATTCAATTTGTAGCCATTTAAAATTGAAATATTTGCACTCAAGAACCAAACAGAAGATGTAATTATCACAGCTTAGTCTTATTTATTTAAAGTCATCCAGCATTCCAGTGAAAGTTAACATTTTTAAGGAGACTATTTTCAAGTAAGACATTAATGTATTTTTCCCTCAAGAGTAAAACAATCAGCACAGCAGGTTTTAATCAAGTGGTTTACATTCCCCTACCCAGAACTCTCCAACTACAAGCGTCACAAATAATATCTCTTTTCAGATATCAACAGGCTAAGAAATRCCAGTTTTAATTACAAACTCTATGAAGCTGACAAATGCATTCATAGCAACAACCACTTCTTACCCCCATGAACTCTCATAAACATAGGTTAAACTTAATGGATTCAGCTCTTCTGGAACCATACTCTAGCAGTTGTCAAGAGGCTGTTCTGCAAATTCTTTTTTAAAAAACTAATCAAACAGCATCAGTCTAGAAAGTAATTGTAATCAACTGAATCTACGTGAATGAAGGACATRTAGATCGAAAAGTGATAGATTATAACCAGTAATTTCAGTTTGCAGACCTCCAGCAATTATATAGGAAGAGCCATGATTTGTTTACAAGTTCTGTGTCAAGTGTGAGCCGTACAGCTGTATCACTCAATAATAGAATTTCATAGCCCTCGAAATTCATTAAACACCAAACCGCATATTGTTACATCATCACCTCTCAAAAGAACATCCACAGCTACTTATAGAGTGGTCTTTCTAGAATAAAACTTCTTGGCCAGAACTCACAACTTGATCTAAGCTGAGTTWTGGGTTAGCCTGTTTTATGTGCMCAATGAAAAGCCAAACCAGTTTYCATTAGAATTGCTGTATACCTTCTRCCTTATACCTCCTGCCACCAGTGTTTCACAATAACACCTCTGCTGCCCTCAGACTCTTCCCTGCCAGTATCAAYGAATACACTCTAAATCCCACTTATGATATCCCTTGTTTCCACACACATCCCAGGACATCCATTGCTTGAATAGGCAACCCTGTGCCTGTTACTGGCCATGGAGAAACAGCCTTGTTTGAGCTCCATGYATATCAACCAAATGCCAAATAAAGGGAAACTCCACAGTTCTACCTCTCACTTACTGTGTAGAAGCAATAATCTCCTCCAACCTCAAAGCTACATAAAGTTTCTGGAAACCTATTACCATTGAGGTTTTAACTCCACAAAGGAATTGTAGCATACACCTACCAACACATTCAAAATCTATTAGAAGGACAATCAGTGGTATTTATTTTTTTTTTCTGAGCAAACCTAAGAAAGTAACCAACTTCTGTCATCTTCCATGAATGCCTGAGTAAGAGTTACTGCAATCAATTGKGTACCTACATTTAAAATAAAAAAACAGAAGAATTGTTAAGCCTGTTGCTACCTCCATGGTGTATTAATTSCTCTAGCCATAAGCTTTGTGAGAATGAAGGAACAATGGGGACTTGACCTGATGTGACTTCCCCTCTTCTACTCCCTCACGAYTATTGCAGCATGATTGTAAAGACAAAAGGAGCAACATTCAAAACCTTAAAACCAGCAGTAGCCTGCTCTGGCAGCCTCTGCTTTCCTAAGGATGTTTGCAGCAGCATGACTGCCATCCTGGRAAGGGTTTTCCATATGCCTGCTGCACTGTGGAAGCCTCCCCAACTAGAAGAGCACACAGTCACATTCTGTTTTTCAGCAGAGTACAGATACAGACCATTCTTCCTGCTTCAAGCAAATAGGACAAAATGTTCAGCCACACTAAAATTGAGAAATTGCTCCAGATATTATCTATTTTCAGACACTTGCTCTCCCTGTCATCATATACCTGCTTCAGATCCTGTAACTACAGAGCAAAGATCTAACGACAAACAATGCTACTTGGTCRCAAATCACTTGTGATAATTCAGCCTCTCAGTGCTGGGATATGAAACCACTGAGGGGGCACAAACACTCATGCTAAACACAAGCCAAAGTTACAAAGCTGCCYATGACTCCTAACAGCCCTGGCAAGATTCCAGCTGTGGTAGGTTAGAGAATGACATGGGCAGCCACCACACTGTTACTGAGACACCAAAGACAGAGCAATTTCAAAATAGAACTGGGCAAAGGGTGGAAGTTGAACACCTAAAATCAAGGGTTATAGGGTATTTATGCTACAAGTCATAGCAGGTTTTTTCCCATCTCACCTCTCTTGCTTCAGCTTTGGATCCAACACACTAAGAAAAAAATAGCAATCTCTTTTTCATAACCTTAAATAAGTGATGAAAGCTGTGGCACAGGAGGGATCATGACTCAAGTTTTAAGATTCAGGTCTTGCCTATTCTATCAGACCACAGCGATGAAGAACTAGTGAAACAATGAAATTGCAATATAAAGGAGCAGCAGAGTGAATTACAATTAAACTCTGCTTCACTGCTTTCTCCTTCTTTCTGAATCTAATTCCTAATCAACATTTTGGGAAAGCAGTCTGTGTTAATGGTTCAAAAATTTAGATCCTAAGGTGAAGAACCAATTCTTGCAGTAAAATCTGAGTCCCATAACAGGCTCTCCATTAGGACTCTACCTAATATCATCCCACCAGCACTATATGAGGCAGCAAAAGCAATTACATTTAAAAGAAGATACCTGGAAGACTAATTATTCCACCTAACTCTCAAGGCAAACTCCTTTATGTTCTCAATTAAGAACCTGAGGCAGAGAACACTTAAAACTATGTTCAGTCGTTTATTTAACCATTCAGTGCTTCAAGATCTACGACATGTACTACAGTTTTAAAGCTGAAATTCAACCRAATACTTCATAAAATGAAGCATTCAGAACAAACCAGGGTTTCTTTCATCTTCTGGTGGTTTGTTATGTACTGAATCTGGCAATGTTGTTCAATAGCAAAATGCTTCTTATAAGAAGACTGTTGCAGAGAATCACTCCACCCTACAATGCACATGAATGAACCCTCTATTGTTTTCATTTGAAATCTGAGTAGAACACTTAATTTTGATGATTTATTCCATTCCTTCACAGGATTTTTCTGGTCAGAACTACTGATGAGCAGTTGTTTGCCAGCACTGAAGCYTTAAGTTAGTTCAACAGAGATGCCTCAGCTCCTTTAAACTCATTCTCACAGTGTAAACCTTTAATGTTTTAGCTACTGTCCAACAAAATTCAGCTTTGTGGTCTAGGTTAAGTTTGTTTAGAGCAGAGACCAATGGCTATTTCCATGTCTAGTCAATTAAATTGCTCTCCTGAATCTGGAAGCAACAACACATAGAGAGTAAAGTCTCTTAGCTGAGGTGAAAGGGTCTTTTATAATTCATATGATGTAATCCTCATCATTACCTTCTCTCAGCAGGCTGCAAAATGAAGATGCCAACATGAAAGAAAGTACAAGAGTACAGGGAAGAGAAGAAAAGGATCATCCAGTGAGACACAGCTCCTGGATATGAGAAAACTGTGATTAAATCCTAATCTGCCCCTTTCAAACATCCAGGACAATCTTCTTGCATTTGCCCTGTTTCAAAAAGGTCGTGAATGGTAACTACCCCATCCAAAACACTCTGAATTTATGACAGGATGGATGGATGGAGAGCATATTAAACAAGAAACTGCTGTTAGSAGACAAATATGTCAGTTCCACTTTGCTGGCATTACTGGCTGTATCTTCAGAGCACAGTTTTTTCACATATAACACACTCACACTTTCCCTCAGAAAAAGGGGGAACAGCAGGACACAGCAGAGAACTGAATAGAGAAAATGGAGTGAGTWGGGAGATCAAATGCAGTTTCCTCATACTGCTCTCTAACCTGCTCTCTGACAGAAAACTGGCTTGMTTTTTTCCTTTTAAACACAGATAAAGCCAGAGATATTCAACCGGAAATGCAATGCCAGTTTCAGCATCAGCAGCACTTGATTTCCCCTTTAGCGCTAAAGGATGTCTTCTGATTAAGCTTAAAAGTCAACAGCCAGAGAAGGACAAAGCTCTGTTTATTAATGCAATAAAGATAGACTAACTCTGCATGTCACACTGCAGTAATGGGCACTGAAACAGTTTTGCTACCTAAAAAAAGTGTTCTCTTTTAGCACTAGTGACAGCAATCGTACCCCAACAGAAAACACTGCAGCCTCCTCACCACTTAGCTCACACACCACCAAAGACACGTCCATCAATTTGGATACATTCTTCCAAATTACTGTCAGAAGTTATTGTGTTTAATACGTGAGAAGTAGTGGGATATAAACATTTATAATGTACAGCCTACATAGTCTATTTCTGCTTTTTTTTTTTTTTTTTTTTCTGGACTTCTGCTACCAATGGTACTTACATTGGAAACCCACCACCAAAATCACAATGTTTACAATCTGATTTATTCTCAGGCAGTGCATAAAACCTCAGAGAAGCTAGTGAGGATTTCATTTGGAGCAGCCATCCAAAAGACATTGCTCATTCTAGAGCTGTAACAGCAGCCATGAGTAATACACAGACACGAAGCTCAAGGATTTTTGGGAACATTTTAAGTTTAAAAAATCCTCCTTCTTTTTCCATTAATTTAAAATTAAAAAATGCAATGTAAGAAAATTATATAACTCTGATATTTCTATTCTGAATTGGGGCTGGTTTGAACCAGCCAATATATTTAAAAGTTGGAAGTGGAAGGAAAAAAAAGAAAAGGAGTGATAAAACATRTGATTTGCCTTCCTTCCTAAAAAGYAGAAAACAAGAAAAATAAGAGAACACTAAGAATCAGTTAATGTCATCCTGGCCAAAACAGGGAGAAAAAGTTGGAACAGGCTTCTCAGAAGTAGAGCAAAGAAGAACTAAGATGAGAAAATTCTGTTCTTGTACAGTCATAAATTAGCTAAACCCAAATTAATTCATGTTTTTCTAACTTCAAACTGTTGAACTGCATCTTCCTAAGAGGGGAAGAGGATAATCTTGTTCCCAGAGATGAGCTGCTGATGTTATCAACCCTCAGCAAGAACAGCAAATTTGCACTAGTTACAACACCCTTAGTTCAAGTGCTGGAGCTTTCACATGATCTGCTTTMTATGAAGTCTGGGATTCAAAAATTGCCTGGAGTGGACAGAGCCAAAAAACCTGATGGWCTATCATGCTTCCCTATCTCATATCCTTTCAAAAAGGGCAGATCAACTTTACAAAAATGACCTGTTAGTGAAAATAATTARAACAAACCATGGATTCTGGACTTCCACACCTATTTTAATCTAAGAGTCAGCATCAAGGTGTCATTACACTRTGAGTTAAATCTAATTTACTTTGTTCCACATTTCTGCCCTTGTGTCCTGCTGCATGCTGACTTGGGCAGGCTGCACTTGAGCTGAGCACAACTAAAGCTGCCTGAACTTTATTATACAACACCATCACTGCAATGTAACAAACTCCATTCTCCTTTCTCCATCACCACCTCCCAGCCCTGTTGCCTTGTTCAGCAACAGCTTCATGGGAGAGATGGGGTATCTTGGGGTAAAACTCATTTATATTCATAGGATGACCCTCTATGAGGTTTCTTTGCTCCTCKGTTTGTAYAGGSTACAACTCCTCCCACCAAAACCAGCAAGAAGAARGTACAACTGAGATTACATGAAGTGTTAGTCTGGGACAAAATTCACAGCTGGTTGCTRTTGTCCAGGAGAAAACCACAAAATTTCATTCACTGGGGACTTTACATTYGGCAATCTGTGCTTGCACAGTTTCAGTGTATGTTTGCAAAACATTTTGAAATGTTTCTATCTATAGTGTAGCCAGATTTTTRTAACATTGCTTTAATCAGAAGACCATACTTCTGCCTACTAATTTTTATTGCTAGTTTCACTTACATACATAAAACAAAAATGCCACCGAAGCCCAATGAAAACATGTATGAAATTTCCCTATGAAGGTCATTGTGCAATGAAAAAGGGTTATAAATGACACAGTCCATCAACATTTAAAGCCTGCAAATAAGAACAATTAAGATCAGCTACAAAAGGGAAGTTAAACAAAAATCACAGGGAAAGGAATCACACCTTCAATTGATTTAAGAGGGCAGTAGAAACCCTGGCATGTGATTTACTGGCAGAAACTAAACACTTTAGTGTGGGCTAGTTGTAAAGAAAAAATATTGTCATTTTTTTTCCAGTTTKAAGTCTAGTGCACTGAATCTTAAGAAGGCACAGGTTCACCCRAAGTGCAGGCTTCTTTTGATGTTAAAGGGAAAAAAATTATCCTCCTCCATATCTTCTATATTAAAAGTTCATTAAAGAAAGGCTAAACATTTCATTCACTGGGATGGTTCTGGTTTTTGTCATTTTTGCATAGTTAACAAGATCATAATTCACATAGGTCACACATTGTAAATATCCTCACTATATTGTTTTCCTTTCCTCTATAATTAGACCACCTTTTGTTACCAAGAATCCTATAAACTGTTKAACTGTGAATGGTTGTAAACTGCTCGTATTAAAAATTAGGCATCTCCTYCTCCCAAATTTGTACAATGAGAACCCCATCCAAAAATCCCCCCCAACTATGGCATATAAAATCAGCATTWCATCTCTGACACCTCTTTTTGCAGGGGTTTGACCCACATTACATCATCTGCACACTTTATCCAGSTTCTGTCTTCTTCTCCATCCACACAAATTACTCTTGCCTAGACACTGACCAACAAAAAGAGACATACAAGCTCACTGACAGAACAGATTCAAGCAGTTTGGTGCTGTGGAAAATAAAATAACTCGATCAGAGCTGCAGGCAGAACACCACAGCAGCTATTCCAGCAGATTCTTGGAGGCAAATGCAAAAGGTGCTCAAGTSCTGCCTGCTCCGGCCAGCACACTGCAGCAGCCAGGCAGCCCAAGAGAAAAGACAAAGTTTCCCAAGAGTCAAAACAACTCAATGTTCCTCTGCTCTTCCTTCTGCTATTTTTTTTTAAATTTTTTATTTTTCTTTATTTCATTTTTTTTTAAATTTTAAATTAAGATGCTTTTTCTAACTAGAAACAAAGGTAATCCTTCAGGGAATTATGGCCCCATTTCTAAATGACCTGAGCCACTGCTGCCCCCCTCAGGTATTTCCAAAGTTTTATTCTCAGTGTTTGCTTCCTACTTCTGGTCATCCTCTACTTCTTAAAATCAAACAGCAGCAGCAGCAACAGCATTCTATWTTATTTTGTATTACAAGTCACATTGCATATTTAGTGGAGTAAGCAGAGCGACAAGAACTRTGCAGATTTATTTCAGCTTATGGCTAATAAAACCCCATGAACTGCCAAGGTTCATTGAAGCCATTAGTAGGATTAATAGAGYCTACCAGTGAATTTTTGAGCAGGCTCCTTATGAAGGGTACAGTCCTCTTAAGCATACAGATTTTATCCAAAGGATAGTTTGAACTGGTTAGAGCTGTCATAATGTGAATTGTTGTCTACAGTGTCAGTAGTGATCGATAGGCAACAGCAAGAGACTCACAAAAATTCTCAGAAACCTGCCATGCTTATTCTCAGGCCAAATGAACAAGAACAGGGAATATATGTGTGTCATTTCAGGAAACACAGCACTTCCAGGTTATTTTTTTTCCTACCTCATCTGAAAAGAGAAAGAGAGAAAAAAAGAAAAAATTTGGAAGAAATCTGTGCAGATGACCCTATCATTCACCCATGTATTGGAGATTAAATTATTTTCTTGAAGTTAAACMGGGATTTGGTGTTTTCTTTTAATTGCAATTTTGACAACAGCTGCTGTTTGACATATTCTGCATAAATTCTGATGCTGTAAGTGTTTTCCAGCAGCCCACAGTGAACTCTCACTATTTAATGGTATTCTTAAACCCCCCACATTTCTGCCCAAAAGGGTGTATTTTGAACTAACAAAGCATAGCCGTTATATTCCAAAGAAAAACACACTTGAAGAAGCAACTTCAGCTGTCTTAGACTGCAGGTCATTTGATCAGAGAGAGATTATGAATTTCCACAGCATGCCAGGAAGAGCTGCAGGGTTGCAGTCTGCTTTTCTTTCTTCCTGGTGGCACTGTTATTGCTACAGCCAAGACAGCGATAAAGGAAGGTGAAGACAGACAGGATTGTACAATGGAAGATGGATCTATATTCCCATAATTAGGTGGGGGGGGAGGGGGAAACACAACCAAAAACACCCAAACCTGAAGAATCTATTTCAGATGAAACAGTAATATTATTCAGAAGTAGAATGTAATAGAACAGAAAATAGTATTAATAGATCAAAAGAGATRTTAAATCCTCGAGGGGATTATAGTCTCAATTAAGTGGTATAGAAAGASCATAAATTTTCAGTAAGCACATCTACGCTCTGTTAATTTGCTCAGGACTTTGCCATAACAGAACACATAGAAGAAAAAGCCACAGAGATTTGCATTGCATTTAACTGGCTGCTTYCCAGCACATTTCACTGAGGGAGTCAAACAGGTCCCAAGACCACTGTGGGTGCAGACACCAGACAACACATCCCCCTCAGTGCTAACAAAGGTATTTTAAAAAGGTGCCAAGTTGTTGCCTTCCCTGGTATCACACAACAACTGTGAAGCTCAGTCCAACATTCATTTGTAAAGTTCAAAGAATATTTTAAAGCATTTCCTTATCCATCTAACAAAAATTCTGAGAAGTTTCCCCACTCCCTGTTCTTTACCATATTTCAGAGTTAAAGAAAAAAACAGAGAAAAAAAGGTCCTATAAAAATAAAATAGTATTTGATGCACTACTATTATCATAATAACTAAAAGAAAACAATCTCTACTGCAAACTACTTTCCATTTGCAATAAAAACCTTGGTTTTCTCCTTTTAACCCCCATTAAAAGATCAGAGGGAATGCTGACATACAAGGTTTGGCAGGCACTCAAGAAAGAGTGGGTACCCCATCAGACATCTCTTGTTCTTAAACACTAGACATCAAGTAAAAAATGAATCTTGGCCTGATATCARACCTTAATAGTAATCTATGGTAATTTAGCTCTTCATAAATGAAAACGTTCAACCTTTTTACATTTTACCTTCAGAAGTGAAGAGAAACGGGAAGAGTAACTTAGTATTGAAAAACAACTTGCTAAACGGGTAATTTCATTATTAGACTCCTTTAATCTTGCTCTGAGAACCAATATGGTTTATGGATAAGAAACCTGTATTTGGATAGTGATTTACATCAATGTCTAAATTAATATTATTTCCCTTGAATCTTGGTTCATATCCCATTTTCCAGTTATACTCTTTCGCCAGGTTTTTTTTTTTTTCCCCCTGGTACTATTGGTCTCCTCTTTCTAATAAGAGAGATGTTTTTCTAATGATAAATATGATTCACCCTAGTCTGTCAYTGACTATGAAATATTTTTATATGATCAGAAGAAACATCCTAACTAGAAGCTGGTAAATCACCTTTACCTTTGGTAGAGTGCAAAGCTTAATACCAATACTGTAAATCATGTCAGCACTGGGAGAAGGCCAGCTTGCAAACATGATTAACAATGCTCACATATTACACGTCTCGGAAATTTAAATTATTCTGAATTCCCACTGAAGTTAGTTCCATCAAGCCTTTTTGCTGTGCTCTTCATTCCTTCTGATATTAACAAAACCAACTAAATCCCCTCAAGCAAACCAGGAACCATGAAGCTAAAGAAAAGCCCGAGGTAAAAGTCCGATGAATGATTCTGTTGGTAAAATACCGACCAAAAATTTTGCCACTGTTGGTAAAATACTAACCAAAAATGTTACCATTTTTGGTAAAAAATTATCAGTGAATTTCCCTGATAGCTTAGAAATCTAAGGCCTTAATTGATTCAGGAAGAGAATCTGTGATCATTCCCATGGAAGTAAAGAGTACAGTCTCAAGCTCCTCCAAGCCATGAACACCATATCATCCGTGAATTTATAGCATTGAGGTCCTTTACATCATCACCTGCTCCTTGCACATAGACATGTCTGCATTACATGCTCAGGTATGGGTAGCTGTGCAGGAAACCAGATCTCACAATAAAAAAAAAAAAAAAAATTTTCCCAAGAAGTAACTCCAAAAACAAAATGAAGACATTGTATCCTGATTAGACTTAATGCTGAAGTCATTTATTCATGCATGAATAAACATGGTAGCTGCATTCCTCCTGCAGAGAACTCCCTAACTTACAAAAAATGTATGCAAATACAGACACTTTGAATTTTTGCCCAGCAAAAAAAAGCTTTGTTTGGCAGGTAATCCTAGAAAGACTTCTTTGTTATCTCCAGAAAAGTAACACTTGATATTAAAACGGCCTTCTGTCTTTCAGTACTGTAAAAAATGTGGACCATTTGACAATCATTTAAATTCTAGTATTAACAATGGCAAAATAATAATAACCCTGAATAAGATCATTGAATTTAAAAAAAACCTACTACATTGATATTAAACATAGCCCATTCTTACACATGATATTACCTATTGTGTATAAGCTCTACACTACATTCCTTTGCAAAGCATGTACAGAATGGGAGTGTTTATGATGGACATTTTCAAGAGCACAATAGTAATTAAATTCCAAAGACTCAATAAAATCAACAGGAGTTGACATTTAGCTACCATGTGTATCTCAAAAAATGGTCATTCATCACAATGTAAACTTGGGGAAGATCGTAACTTCCAAGTAGTAATACACCAATTTAATACAGCATTAATTAGCTACCAATGTTGTTTGCCATAACTGAAATTTTCATTTCATGATGAAAGACAAATTTTTATATTTTGCACAGACTTCATAAGAGATTGCTAGTACTGAAAATCAYAAGGTACTAGAGATACTTCAGAAGTAGTGGAGACTTCATCTTGAAATACTGCAACAACTCTTAATTGAGAGCCTCTCAGTAATATGGGCAATAAGCAAAGAGTCATGATGGGAATGTTGAAACAATTAAAAACCCTGGCAATAATTAGATTTTGCAYACTCTGCCCAAATTTAGAACACACACAGAGAATCAGTAGGTGTTACTAAGTTTTGCTAAGAAAAGCAAGAAACTATGTTTTGTTTGCTAAATACCAAGAAGAACAACAGTGAAACATGCATTATGAAGAAGCATTCTGTCAGATTCCACGTCTAATTTCCCTTCAAAGCATTAATAAGAGAGATTCCAACCAGCCAGCCCACAGGGTTCAGCTGAAAATAGCATTGTATAACTAAAAGAGGTGTTCTACAAAGAGGAAATATGCTGCTTCTTGTGAGTAGTAGAATTATCCCAAGACATGCATGCCATATTTATTTTGAGCAAAACTTGCCCTAAATCACAAGTGTGGACATGTTTAATGCTTCCCCTTCTTCCTCCTTTACTGCTGCACTCTAGAAAGCCACAAAGGGTACCTAAGAAACCTTTAATGAGGTACTACCATAATATGGGGTTCCACACCCTGCCCTACTGCAGATGTATTACTGTCCATGGACTTAAAATAGCTGTAAATTAAYTGTAGGTGGAAGGTGGATGTTCCTAGGATTTTGTAAGCCCCAGAGGGCCCCACTGCTGTTACCTCTYACAACACAGATCAGCTCTTAAAGAAGGGCATGAGATACCTTGAAAGAGCATCACAGCTCCCATCACTCCAGCCCGTAACAGGGGATAGATTTGCTCGGTATTTCAAATATTGCAGTTATCCACGTACTGACAGCACCCAGGAGAAGGCAGGAAGGGAGGGTATTTCCTTCTAGGAATAAGTGCAGAAAGGTAAGAGCAGTTGCAAGGTATTCACAGACACATTCAAACAGATGAGGAATTTGAAATATTTGGCAGTCACTGCTCAAGAGAGAGCCAAACCAAGAGAATAAAATAGTATTTTGTAAGGCTCAGGCACAGTTGCAGCACAAAAGAAGAAACCTGCAAGAACTCATTTTGTATTTGCATCATTTAATATAAAATATTTCAAATAAATATGGTATAGAGAAATGTTAGGAGCACTTAAGATTACCACAAACTACAGGCTTGAATATTACATATCTAATATAGAAAGGAATTATAATTGGTTCAGACATTACACAAGAAGCTGCTGTAATATTTCACAAGCATGCGAAATCGCAACAGAAAAATCAGCCTACAAATTACAGAGTTCTTAATAATCAYTGCAGTTGTAAACAGTATTAAAATAATGAGATGAAATAACTAAGGTCCCCAAATATGACTCTCTGACTATTCACCTCTGCTAATGGGAATGAGAAAAACATGGAGATTAATTTAGAAACATTCATGTAAAAAAGGCTGAAAAATTGGTAAATTTTTGGCTTTGAAGCAAAAAGAATGAGAAGAAAATCCTTCCTCTCAAGATAACACAAGCACAAGTGGAATTACACTACAAGTGGAAAGAGATTCCTACTTTAAATAATAATAAGATTAACTCTGRGTGGTGTACAAAATGACACAAAAGGCATGTAACAAGCATATGCAAAGAAATAAAAATATAAAAAATATCTTCACCAAATACGGTGAAGAAACTCTTGAACAATTACTTGCATGTGGTGTAGATACTTAAAGAAGATTTATTTCTGACTGGATGGCTGGCTATACATATAAAAAAATATACCTTTTGCTCATCTATCAGCTAGCAGGAAAACAAAGAACCCAAACCCATATATACAATCTTATAAAAATAATTTTATACCATCAATCTAAAAATAATCCTGATTTTTAAAGAAAGGAAAATACATCTGGAATTTCAGCTATGCAAGCAATTTCTAAATATCGAGAGAAAAATCAGAGCAACAAATTACTGCTATTACTTGTGTGTGAACAACCAAAATCAGATTTTACAGCTGCCTGAGTTAGCTCCCTACAAATTCTGATCAAAATTTTCTCTCAGTGGCACTTGTTAAACCTSCATTTGATTTATTTTCAGCAAATGAGTCCCTTCTTTTCCATGGCTGTTACGCTCCCCCAGCATTCACACCATCAAGCATTGTTGGGATACAAAATACCAATCACTAAGTAAGAGATACATGTAACACAAGCACGGCCTTGAAATTCCATTTCCATGTTTTTGAAAACATGAGTTTTTTAAAACAGTTCATAAATAAGTCCACTATCACTATCAACTCATGCACTCAGTGACCAAAATTCAGAGGTTAACATGGCGACTTCATCAGGAAAAGAAAATCATAAACAAACTTATTTCTCAGCATCAATTAACAGTATTTTAATGTAAAATGGAACACAGAAAAACATCAAAGTTTTCTTTCATCTTCTACCTTTAGATTTTCTGATCTTTTTGAGTCTCTTCTGCAGAAAACAAACCCCTCTGTTCCTTCTATTTAGGCATAAGCAAGACTATCAAGCATAGGTACCTTGACCTACTCTTCCTTCATGAAATTGGTTTTGGGTTTTGGTGGGGGCTTTTCTGGTTTGGTTGGTTGGTTTTGGGTTGRTTTWCTTCTGCTTAAGAAGAKTTATTTCACATCACATTGATGCCTGTCAGATTAATTTTGGATCCATATTTTGGTTAAATAGGGCATCAATAATCATGGTGCTCATTTTGTCAGAGCTGAGCCAAGCCACAAGTTACTCGTTTTCTCATGCAAAACTTGACCAAAAAGAAAAAGGAAAAAAAAAAAAGAGGCAGCATTATATATTTATTTCTGCCATTAGTCATCTTTCTCCAGTGGGTTCAAATGAACCCCCACTGAGCTTTTCCTAACTGATTTCCTTTGTAATCAGTTTAGAATTTGAGTAAAATATTAACATTTTTTACTAACTACTTGTTCATGTGTGTACAACAAGTTTACACTCACCTACATGCCAATATGATCAAATAACACCAGACTTAAAACATAAGCAAAACCTTAATTTTACCTTATTTGGAGAAGTGTGTGTAAGCCAAGTTGTATTTTAATTGGAATGATTCTTCTAAGGAATTTCAGTGGGAACTACAGGTGTTTATCAGTGCAAAGAAAAAAATAAATTTAAATAAAAAAATCACTCCAAGTATAACACATTCTCAAGATTCACCCACAAGATCACTCGAACGTCACCTCTCCAATTCTAAATCCAACACAATAGGACAGATGTGGGGGTGCTGTGCACATGTATTTTTTATTTTAGTACTTTGCATGTAATTGAGACAAATCCAGCAATTTAAAGCTGCAGAATAGGCTTTCCCTTCAAGGGATGGATTTCTGTTAAGTCCTTATCTGCATATAGATGTTTATTTATGATCCTATTACCTGCAAAATTGTGACCAGTGCTTTTCAAATATTCCTTAGGGTTTCAATTGTGAGAGTTAACAGGCAAGAATAAAAGCAGCATTTTAAATAAACCGTGTTGAAATTTTAYGCTTACTGTGAATTGCTCTCCAAGAAGTGCCCCAAAAGCAATCAGGAAAAGAAGCTCCATTTGAGGTACAAAACTGCATCTAGAGAAAAAGCAGCCCCGTGACCCCGAGTCCTTCATCCCACAATCCCTGTCAAACACCACAGCAGCTTACCCTGTGATAATATCAGAACAGGAAACTTCAAAGCTGTGTCACAGCTCTGAAACTGCAGTTTAAGGGTAAAAGACGATTGCTTAGAAGGACAAGTTTTCAGTAGTACAACCAAGCAGAACAATAGGTYCAGGTTGGCAATCAATCGATTAAGTCCTAACCAGACAAAAAATCCTAAAACCAGTTAACACCACACACATCAACACATAATTTAACACAAACTTCTAAGCGGTTTTATAATTTCACCTGAATAAATACACCTTCTTTAAAGATGCAGAAACTTTCTATCCACATCCACTGTTCTATCCTTCAAAGTCAAAGTGAATACATGAAACTACAGAAGACTCCACTTATTTCAAAGCAAAGTCAGCTGGTATCCATATTATTACTATTCAAATATCAAAACAAACAAAAAAATGGTCACCACAGCTTATTTTTGTCTAAAAGATGTGATTCAGTGAAGTAACAATCAAGCAGTTCAGTGGAAGGTTTCTGTTTTAGCAGGATGCTGCACTCACTGGACAGAAGAAAACTACGCACCCAATAACATATTTATCCTCCCAGAAGTATTTTTCAAATCAATATGTAAATAAATGTTTTTAARGACAGACATGTTGTGACAGCAAGCATCCATCTTTTTAGTGAAGGTTTCACTATTTAAAATCACCAGAGAACTTTCTGCACATGTAACAGCTACCACTGAGTACTGCACAAGTTATGACAATGCTTTTCCTCTTTGAATTGCTTTTTCTGCTATGAYGTTTACTGGACGTTCTCACAAATGRTAAATCATATTTCACACCACTATGGAGGATTCAAGTACAGCTCCTATAGGAATGTTCTCCCACAAAAGCATASGTTCACACAGGTTTGTGAAAGCCCYTACACATATTTATCTCCACACAATCTATTTTTTGAGTTACACCAATGTGCATGCTTTTTATTGCCTTGAAGGTTATCTTTCCCTCTGAATTTCTTTCAAGTATCTTTATCGCTTTAATGCATCTTGGCAAGCCAGCTACTTCCTGGTATTTTGAAATACCTTTGGAGTTTGAAGATTCAAAAGTTGAGAGATTTTTATAACATCTAACAAAGGAGAATATCTTTAATTAGTGTCTGTCATCTGGTGACTGGAATAAACTTTGTTAWGAATAATGTACTTCTTTGCACTCTAGTTTTTAAATTGATTTCACAAGAGTTTTCACAAAATGAATGTGTTAAACTTTTTGAGTGACATCTTCCAACACCACAGATCTCCTTAATAGAAACACTGCCACTATCTCCCTTTTACTTTTTGAATGTGCCTACTGTATGTATTTCTTCTAGTATTTTCTGCTTATTCTATCTTGAAGTTTACCTTGAAATATTCTGATCTTTTAAAGAGGGTACTGTTAGGCACTGACTGATAATGTTTTGGTACCTTCCTGCAGAAATGCCAGTATTTTACATCATTACCCAAGTTCCTCTTGAAATGCAAAAGACACCAAGGAAAATAAGCACTTTCTGGGAAGTCTTGAACCCATCTCAAATATTAAACATTTTAGAGGCATCCTCTAAACTACCACTTATTCCAATTCCATCTGATTCTGCCCCATTTACTGACAGCAGTGTTAATTCTCCTCTAGCATGGAACGTGACAAGAAAGGAAATGAAGAATATCTCATGTTCTTGCTACCAGCTTCCCTACAAGTTGGACATGCTGGGTGAAAACATTATACACCTAAGCTTACCAACTTTAGGCTTTATTATTTTAATTGATTTTTTTAACTGATCCTGCTCAGTGTTACCTTGGTTTCAAYCACTGGCACTTTATACACAAAATAACCATCATGTCTTTGACTTGAATATGGGACTTTGCTTGCAAGTATCAGGATGTCTTTCCCAATCAGCTGTCCACTGCTACCTTCCCAGCTTCTTCTCTCCTGCAGCTCTCAGGCTTTGTTGCCTACCCCATAGTCAAGTTGCTTCTCTTTCAGTCCAAAGAAGCATTTCCAACCAAAAAAGGTCAGCCCTCATCCACTGGAGCAGAGTTCCAAATGCTCAYGCAAGATACATGGTAAAGGTACATGACACAAGCCTTCTCTTGCTCTTTTCAGAAGAGGGAAGAAAARAAGATAAACATTAAAACYCTCTRAATGGAAGTGTTTGAGGGACCCTAATTAAGCCATACTGAACCACTTACACATCATGCACTAGAAACTTTACCTAGCATAAAATTAGTATTTGCATTCAGCTACATGCACAAAAACACTGACACTCCCCAATGTTTTGAARTYCACATTGGTCTTGCAGGGTCACTAWGACTGATGGACTGTGTCTTCATAAATACACGAGCACACTCTACCCTTGAGACAGGTGGCCACAGAAATACTGCGTGCAAGAACATACCATCAATCCAGAATCTGAATGACTTCTTGCATATCTTTCCTGAAGTTAAAAYTGAAGACACTCACCATAGGGCAGACCCTGTAAAAGAAAAAAACCCAAACCCTCAACCTGTACATGATGAAGCTAACGACCATGTAACTTTATTTTCATAAGATTAGCACTAAAGCAGCATTTTCACATGGGACTGAATTTCCCCCTTGTAATTAATAGTAAAAACCACAACTTTCTGTTTTAAGTCTGGTAAAAATTACTGCTGCTGGATTTAGGGTTTTGCTTCTTAGACTTGTACTAATTTTTTTATTATCCATTTTTTTGCTGTTCACCTAATTTAGTTCTCTTACTGGTTTACCATTGATAAGACTATTTTTACAATTTTATTTTGATAGCTGAGAAATTATTTATACAATTTTATTTTTAKAACTAAAAATAAATTACTTTTGTGATATCTAGCCAACGTTCAGAAAGGCTTATGGTGTGATCTCACATGATCATAATCTTACATCCTACCCTATCCAACCCCTCTGTTCTGTGTCTCAGTGCCCCATACATCCAGCTACATATAAAACACAAAATTTCATACGATCTCTTRGTAAAAAATTCTCTGTGTGTGGATATATACATATATATGCACAAACACTACGTCTGTGTATATACATATGTACACATGTACAGACAAGATATGTAGATGTATCTGCACACATCTATCTGCACATGCAGGAGAATTCTTCCATAGGCCAATGACCTTTATGAGTCCCACGTTTTCAGAGCACCCTAAGAGAATACCAGGATTGCAGAGAGAATTTTAGGCATGAGGACGCCGCATTTCTGGGGCACAGGGATCTGAACAAAGAGCATAATAAAAGTATGGAACCTTGGAAAATACAGACTGAGGATTTTGGTTTTAGTGTTTCACTAACTTCCAGCTTTTTTAAAGGCACCCTAAAATTAAACTTATGATTTAACCATTGTGTAGGTATGCATGTGGAGAAGACCAATACATTAGATATTACAGTTTTAGAGATGCAGCTCACAGTGGTGCTAAGGAGAAGGGCTCTGCCTTGCAAATGCTAAATCCCTCGTGCTTGCACTTCTGCAGATGTTCAAGTCAAGCCACACAATAGCAGGAGAACAGAATTACTGAGCACTGCTGTGCACAAAGCGTGAGGCACAGTGAGATTTCCTGCTACTGTAGAAAAGGCAGTGTTAAATGTAATGTAAAGCTATTCTCCATATCCTCCATAAAATACAGCTCCTTCTTAGTCTGTATTAACTGCTGTCAAGTTGAGCACAGGGATTAGAGAGGACACTCAACCATTTCACGTGTGAGCAAGCATGTCAGACAGGAGCCATCCCTCGTATGAGAGTAAAGCCCTGCACCAGCATTCATCATYTCCTGACTGACAGCAGCCAAACCCTAAACCCTAAGCCATATATCACATTCAACAAGGAAGAGACTCTGCTTTCCCATCTTAAGTTGCTAAAAAGCACAGAGGGCTGCCTCCTCTGACACCCTCCTACTTTCTGCCACTCAGGAAAGCATCCCATCTCTGCATCAGACAAGCAGCAGTTTGGCAGCCATCTCTCCGCTACACAATTCCTGCTGAGAAAAGAGCTATGACAGCAAAATCTGAATAGATTTTTCTATAGAGCTCCAGTAGTGCATTCACTTTGCAGTGTGGAAGAACTGAAAACTTGACATGTCAAAGCCATTTTACTACTTTGCAGCTTCCAAATATTTTTCCCTGTAATTCTTTCTCATTTTTTGTGCCCTCCTGCACTGCAAATATTGTAATCCACAGTGACAGGACTTAGGGCTGAAGAAAGTGTTTGCAAGCGATGACAAAAATATGCTCAATGGCACACAGYTTGTAAGGACAGATCTGCAACAGAGAAGGAAAATAATTTGTGAGCATAACCAGCTTTAAATTTGAAGTAGAATCATTGCCTTCACTATCCTCAATCCATCAGGAAAGCAAATAATTGTAATTTCAGATGGDACACAGCTCTTGCATATTTAAAATACTCAGTAATTAATTAAGTGAAGGAAGTCAAATCAAATGCAGTACTTTTTTTTCTTTCCACACACAGAAATGAAATAGATTTAATATAATCCTTGTCTAAAATTCATCCAAGTCTTTAATATTTGTTTAAATTATATTAGYCTTTAAAGAAAAATCTGACTCCTACATTTGAAAAAATAGCTGCTTTAGACAGATTTAATGAACTTTTACTACATACTTTTTTTTCCCTTTTTTTTTAAAATGTGAGATTGATGGCACTTTTTCAATCTAGGCACTGTGCCTGTGGGCAGTGTGCTGGCTTCAACAATTCTCCAGCTACTACAGCACTCTCTTAGGCACTCTGCCAGACAATGCCTCATCCAGAACAATTAAAAACGAGCTATTGACTTCACTTTTATTCTTGCCCAAGCTAGGCCACAGCACTGGCTTCAAGACAATCCTGTGGCACAGCATGACACACAGTTCTTGCAAAGGACAGGCTCTCTRCAATGAAAAGCAAACAAGCCATGCTGCACGAGATCTGGTGAGGCTCAAAAGCTGCCCACAAACTCATCTCTGCTGGCAGAAGAAACTTTGATCAAGATGAAAATATGAATGAACACTAGAAGATCAGTATGGAAAGGAACTTTGCTTGGCAAGCCCATTCTCTGATATTTAATACAGCATTAATTCCTCTGGATACCTCCTGTACTTAAGAGCGCTCCCTACCTCTCCATCACACCAGATGACAAACTAAGGCAACTGCAGGTCACTGCATAACCTTTCCATCACTTCAATCTCTCCAGAAAATTTAATAGGAACATTACCTCTCTGAAGCTTTATCCCAATGGCAAACTTGGTTGCAAATGGCCAAAAGGTAAAATCAAAAAGGATGACAGGGGACCGCAGGTGCAGAGCCAGTCCACTCCTCTGCCAAAAGGATCAGTTTTATCATTCCTTGCAGTTGCTTGAATGACCTCCAGAAACTCTCCAACTATTTTCATCCCACCCAAATACTTCTTACTGCAATTYGTCTGGTCCCTCTTTGTCCAAATATGCCTTTGGAGAGATCAAAAGAACACAAATTCCTCCCTGATTCTTACAAAGCATTACGTCTGACCCACTGGCTGCTCTTCTGGGAGCTGGGACTACACTCAGCYGGCACATTTCTTTTGTTGATTCAAAACTGGATTTAACCATTTCAGCTCATGCCTTCCAAGCAGCACTCTTTATTTCACACTGAAGGAACTAAGGGTAGAGAGGAGTTTACTGATTTGCTCCCTTTAATGACTCACACYTCCTGCTCCATTGAAACCAAAAGCACAAAATGAGCATTTGATTCAGAACCAAGCTCTCCATAATCTAGTCTGCCCATCACCATCTGCTTGGAGYCAATTCCCTTCTGGTTTGGCATTCCTCTTATAGTGCATTTGTCCACACCACAACACTCGGTTAAGAAGCTGTGTGAAAAGGCTTAGCACAGGGAAAGGGAGAAAGAAAAGATGCTCCTTGTGAAGAAGCAGCAGATATCAGCCAAGAACAAACAGCAAGTTCACTGCTACTCTCCCTCATTCAAGGATGTGTCCAGGATCTTCTCAGAACATCTGTAAGATAACCAGAATGTAATTTCTCCTTTCAGCCTTTTAAGAGGTAGGCAGTAAGTCAGGCTTTTTTCTAATTTACACACTCATGTAAATTACACACACATTTACACACAGAAACACATGCATTTATTTGTAAAAATTCCTGAAATGAGTGACAGTTACTTAGGAATCACRAAGTGCTTCCCTTTCCAACTCATCACAACAAAGAATCAAGCCTTGGAAATGTCTTTATGCTGTAATTTCTGAACACAATTAACAAGTTTTCATGCTAACAATCATAACTCATAATAAGACAATCCTATCTTTTTAAGCCACTAATGCTGTTGCTTTAACCAAAGAAATAGCAAAATACGATTTGGTCTATCAAATCCCACACTAACTACTTTGTAGTTGACTTTCTAGTAGTTGACCCTTCTCCATCCTCATCTGAAAACTGGGAAGGCATCAGAGCAGATAAATTACTTTTTTGTTCTTTTAGTTAAGAAAGAAAGTCAGAGTATGCAAAAGACCATTTTGTGTACCCCAAAACCCTTCCTAAAAAAAAACCCACCTCATAAGAGTTTACCAAAAAATGTTTGATTATCTCTGTTAATACTTTTGTTTTCTACTTTGAACCTCAACCTAGAGAGGCTCAAAACAACCGAGCCTCTTTACCAACAAAGGAAGAGCAGGAAAATGAATGAAACATCCAGCTGAGGACTATCCCTCAGGAAAGCACTAATTCCAGTGAAGTCAACTCTAACACTGAGCAATGGAAGAAGCAACAAGCAAACTTGAGCATTCTAATTAAACAAATGAGAAGAAAAAAAAATTATAAGCCTGCAAGTTTTCCATCCCTTTGCTTTTGGAATCAATGAATCATACCCAGTACTGAAATTAACTCAAGCTAAGACTTCAGTAAAAACAGTATCTCATTGCAGCACTGCCCATTTTCTGGGATTTTTTTCTACAGACTTCATGTGTTCTGATCTGTACTGAAGTTCCCTTTTTTTTCACCAGCCAAACCTGGAAATACTAGTGATGAGCCACTTATGAATTCACCTAATTTAGGGTTCATGTAAAGTCATAGGCACTTTTGACATTTAAAAATGTGTTTTAAGCCTTAATTTGACAATAAATGCTTTGAACCATGAGTATTAACAATACCATAAAGACAAAGCTAACAGATAAAGTAACAGTGAGTTGGTCAGAAATGGGAGTATTTCTCCTAGTATAACCCCCCTCCAACAGAAAAAAAACAAAACAAAAAACCACCCTCACATAATGTGTGGGAATGACAGATCCGCTCTGACTAAAAAAGACAAAGTTGACGTGCCTAAAGTACATGTTTAGGATCCTAGACTTGGCTTAACTCAAACAACTTTGATTGGATGGGGTCCCTCAACAGTATTAAAAGTGCTCTAATTGCATTCTTCAAGCCAGCTGAAAGCTGACAGCTTCCGCTCTCCCGCTCGCTATCAGGGCACATCAAGGACTTYGGTTATGAGAGGAGCACCTGGTCCAAATTTATTTCAACGGCCCAGAGCAAAAAGGGAAGGTGCTTAATGTTCAGCCACAATGGTGACATTTTTACGATACGCCCAAAGTTCAGAAACAAACAAATGAAGGATTTGAAAGGCGCACGAACAGAAAGGGTGACAATAAAAATTCAACATTAATATATCAATTTTAAAACACATACCACCCATATACTTGAGGGCAAGGCCAAAAGTTCGAAGCAGAGAAAAGAAGAAATCTCCATGGCTGGCTGGAAGAAAAAAAACCCTAATTCTCTGTAACTGTTTGCAAGAAATGTTGACCTTTTACTGAAAATGACACATTTCATTCCATCCTATTTTAGAACACTGCAAGTAGCACACTCATTCCTCCTGAAAGTGGTGGCATATTTCAGTTTTAGCAGAATAATAAGTGATATGGGCAGAAAATCTCTCCACATTTTATGTTACATTGTCTGATTTGTGCCCCTCCCCCTGCCCCATGATTAAAAATCAAATTATCTGGAGGAGCAGGAGATGCACACAGGCTAGTACTATAAAATCTTCAGATCACCAGMGATGACTGAATAATTACTGAGAAATTTATCATAGTGTTAAAAAGGATTTAATAAATGTTTCTCAATTCCTTTGAAAAATACCATTGCTATTTTTAATAGAGCCTTTATGAACATGACACTCTTGTTCAACTCAAAATTAGGCCAACTTTATTTCTAGAGCTACAACTAAACTAAAATTACAGTCATTATGTAAATTTATAGAAGATTTCTCATGTACAGAATGACTGAAGATTAGACAATTTTAGRCATTAAAATGCTGAAATTGCCCCACAATAATCAATACCTATCCACACAGTAAAGCAAAAATGACAGAAGATCTCACATCTATGCAATGACATAGGAAGCATCAATTAACTCTTTATAAATAACAACATTTAGGAACTATTTTAAATGTGTGTTACAAAAACAGGAAACAGATTATTCCACATTAAGCAKTTCTGTTGGATATATAATAAAGATCGAAGTTCTGTGCCTTGGCAATGTCTATTTAAGTATAAAAATAAAAAGAGAACAAGTAAATTCTTWAAGCAGTATATTGGCTTTCATATTGCAGCAGAAAGAATATATTCCCTCCTTACTTTCCAGTCTGTATGCATGGCCAGATTTTCTGCCACATACGAAGTTATTAGCATGCCCACGTGGTATTTTTATTCAGTAAACAGACAAAAGTGTAATTTAGTACCTGACTGAGAGAATCAGCAGTACAAGCTGAAGTACTAAAAAAAGATGTCTTTCAAGAAAGACTGAAATACATAACTACAAAGGCAAAACCACATCATCTTTCAAAATGAATTCCAAGTAACTTATTGAACAGTAAATACTGCAATTTCTTGCAATTTTATGCTGCAGCTCTGCCTTCTCACGCAATTTCCCCTGTATTCTGCAGGGCAAATTAAAGAACAACACCCAAGCACAAACTTTTCTTGATGGTGTCTGCTGATGCCAATCATGAGCATTGTTGTCACTGTTGTGCTTGATCAGGAGCACACTTCTCAAAAATACTCTCCTTCTGCTTGCTTGCTATTAACTGGGAYAAGCTTCCTTAAGGTCTTTCTCAAGAACTGCCTGATTTTAAGAAACAACACATTTCCTTATTTTATTTACTGAATACTTACATTGACTTTTTCAGATAGCAATTTTTAGTGCACTAGAAGACATTTTCTTTTCACTAAGCAAGTAATGTTATTAAAAAGCTGTCTGTAACAGGATTTAGTGATCTTTAAAAACCAAAATCTCAWCCCCACTTTTCCCAAAATCTGCTAATGAAATAAGTATTTTTTAAAAGAAAACAAAAGGGAACAAAAGATGGAAGAGGTGTAGAAAAAATAAATGCATAGTGGAAGAAAGAGTTAAAATCTGCAGCATGCCTCAAAATGAGCTATAAAAGTTCCATAATGAACCTTCTAGTCCTGAACTATCTCTCAGGCGCATTCACTTATATTTCTTTATGCTGCCATCTCTCACTGCAAGTATAACAAGAGAGTTAAAATGTAATTTTACATGTAGGTATATCACCTCAAATTAGCAACATAAAATTACTGACATTTATTCTAAAGAAAGCCCTACTGGCTAGAGGTAAAATGCTGAACTAGCATCTGTCAGTACTGCTAATTGAGGTAAGGTTGGGAACTATAAAGTACTATTAAAGKAGTAAAATAATACCAAATGGAAACGCTGAAAAGGTACACTACCCTTCTGACACTCTAAATTATTATCCCGATTAAAGCAGCTAGTATGTTTGACTCCTAAAAGTGCCATGGACAGTAATGTGCTTCAGAATTGCAAGGAACATTTTTACGGGCCGCAGTACCTGGAAAAAAACACATTAAAAAATTCTCGCAATATTAATCTGCATGTTTGATGTATTTTTAATGAAGTATTCCATCTTCTGTATTTTTAAAATAAAATAAAATTTTAKAAAGTGCMASYTTTTCATAYCTCCAGCTTCAGCASTTCYACCCTGTCCTCTTCCAAAGCCTAATCTTTGAGCAGATCTCTGGACTACAAGCTACTTGCAAGGTTCTTGCCATCACCTTACGAATGATGAATGACAACAGGATAAAATGCAGCACTGGACCAAAAGTAAATAAATCTCTAGAGAGTATTAATAAAACGTACTCAACTTCATATTTTTTGGAGTATCTACTTATTTGACCCATCGTGTACAGCTCTGTGTTTTCATTTGGGAACACAGTAAATTTTAATAAAGCATCTAGAAGTCTTTAAATAAATTCCATTTAGGAAACAGGCATTACTGCTTCCTCTTTCGGGAGGAGGAGCTGGGGAAGAGAATCCAATTTGTTCCCAGGCACAGCTTTTACAAAACTCAGAGACTTACAAAACACCAGTAGCCATGGTACAAAACAAAGGCAATATGGAGAACATTCAAAGATGAGAAGAACTATTTCTCATTTACTTCTGTGTGAATAAATCTGATAGGTAAATTTATCAGCAGGTACCTGCTCTTGGAGAAAAATGCTGAAATCTGATGGTAGCACAGTAACAACAGTATGTCCACTCTGCTTGAAAAATATTAAGGTTAAAATACTAGGTTAAAAGCAATTATTTATGGCCAGATCCTATGGGATTTGTTTTTGTACAGACTGCTCGCATGAGGAACAAAACACAGKGTATATTTCTGACTTGATAAAAACTTTCATAATAGGACGAGTTACCAAAGGAMAGTTAATGCCTGCCCTTTCACCCCCACAGATAAACTGAAAAATTTCAACTGGTTTAACATTTGGACACACTAAAATGACGCCAAATAGAACATAGTTTAAGCTGGAAATAATTTGCAGACTCAGCTGTATGAAACGTATGTAGGTCAGGCACAGAATCCTTAAGCTCACGAAGTTCAACAGTGGGAAGGACAAAGTCCTGCAGCTGGTAAAGAACAACTCTAGGCATCAATATATGCTGGGGGTCACTGCTGGAAAGCACCTGGGCAGACAGGGATGTGAAGGTACTGGTGGACACCAAGCTGAACAGAAGCCAGCAGTGTGCAATTGTGGCAAAGAGAGCCGATGGCATCGTGGGCTGCGTTAGACTTGCCAGAAATGTTGAGTAGAGGTGCTTCTCCTCTACTCAGCACTGGGGAGGACACAGTGGGAGTGCTGTGCCCATTTCTGGGCTCCCCAGTACAAGGGAGACATGGACATACTGGGGTGAGTCATAAAAGGTTCCACCAAAAAGTCAAAGGAACTGGAACATTTCTCCTGTGAGTAAGGGCTGAGAGCTGGGACTGTTCAGCCTGGTGAAAAGGCTCAGGAAGGTCTCATCAAAGTTTACAAATATCTGAAGGGAAGGCAGAAAGAGGACAGAGGAAGGCTCATTTCAGTGGTGCCCAGTGACACCACCGAAGGTAAAAAAAATGCAGGAGATTCGTTCTGAACAACTGGAAACACTTTTTCATTGTGAGGGTGGACTGGTACAKGTTCCCAAGAGAGGCTGCTGAGACTCCCCTTTTGCAGAATCTCAGAAGCCATCTGGACCAGGTCCTGGGCAGCCWGCTCTAAGTGACCATCTTTGAGAAGGGGAGTCGGACCAGATGACCAACCTGCAGAAGTCTCTTACAACCTCCAGCCCTCTGGGATTCTGTGGAAGAAGCTCCACAATTTCTGTGTGCATTTTACAGTCACCAAAGAAGTATTTTTCATATTCTAGATGATCTGAAAGTCAAGTTTTTGTGTGGGAGACTGCATGCGTGCACACATGCATATACATATATGCACAGATGTCCTTACTCCTTTGAAAGGACAGAGAATCAGTTCTTAATGTTTTTACCACCTCAAGAATTCCACATCCCAAGACCTTGCAAAAAAAAAATACCTAACTTGAAAAGTCATGGTGACTCTACTGCATACCGATAGTTTTTAAGAGGGGAAAAAGGACGCAGTTCTTTTTGAGTTAAGAATGTCAGAATAGTCCATCAAGCTAATTAAGGTGTTACCTGCTGTAAAAAGTCTCCGATTTCACAAAAAGGAATAAAGAAAAGCCTCAAAAGCCACCAAAGTTCGCCCCGGTATTTTGTCAGCATTCAAGTGACATCCACAGATTTAACTGAACTTCACCAGTTAACTGGGGCATTAAAGCAACCTCTGCAGAGCTGGACAGTTTGTAAAGTTCATTAGCACCCAGATTACTTTCCTACAGACTCTCTGAGCCCCTCACAATCATTTGAAAGATCATTAGATTCTGACACGCTGTTCTTATAYATCTAAATGACCTTTCAGATACGCTGCTCAGGTTCTCACTCTTAACACTGTATGCCAAATGTCACCAAAATTTTTTTGAAGTGAAGTGTCACCAGAAGACATTTTGACAGGCCATTTTGTTGCTGCATACAGCAACAGAATTATGTTACACTGAGGTGAGGGRCTGAAAGGGAGGAAAAGCATCTGATCCCTAATCAGATACACCATTACTTCAAAGTTACCCTCAAAGAAACTTACGAAGGAAGGAGAGGCCACTACTCCAAGTAGCTCAAGGCTCCTGGAATCCTCATTCCCTGGGGGAATTTTAAAGAGATGAAGGCAGCTGGAGAGAACAGGCAGCATGGGATGCACTAGAGGGTACCTCCCCAGTCTCAAGCACCAGCTGGGTTCCCAAGCACAGCCAGCTTTTCTCAGTGGCCAGTTTCAACGAAATGCACACTGACAAGCCATTTTCCCAGGCCCACATGTATTTTGGTATAAGATGATTGAGTAATTTCATATCTTCTGAGAAGTGGGCTCAGCTTACATCTCATCATGTGAGCAAAAATGGGGGCACCCAACACATCATGCACCAAGATAGCTCAAATTGCCAGAAGGAATATACTGCTCCTTTCTGCAAGCCCACTGTACCTCTAGGTGCAAAGAAAGCATGCCTCYAATGCTTTAAGAGGATTAGGGAAGAGAGGTGGGAGGGTCAGGAGACACATTTTTATAGGAGAAGGGGAAAAATGAATTGTTTCGTCTGTACCAGATGTGAGTGTCCTTGGTTTGTCTTGCCAGTCTTTCCTATCCAAAGAAATTCACAGCAGTAAGATGATCCAGTTCAAACAAACATCAGAGCAAGTCTGCCACATTATCTGAGTCAATCAGTACAAGTGAAAACCATTAGAAACTGCAAGTGAATGAGCAAATAAGCAGGAGTTCATGCACCTTCAACTTCACAGGGACAGCCAAGAACAATTTTCGATAAAAGGAGTTCCTAGTACCTTCCAGAGAACTGAAAAATGTCTATAAATTGCTCAGCAACTGAAAGAGAAGGAGGCCGTGGGTCAGACACACTTTCGAATGCGTGGCTCCTATCCCTTTTGAAACTGTCTTTTGGCAGCATTATCTGGTGCACCATGAGCACTCAGGACCATGGGCTTATGTGGCAGGAGTGGAAAAAGTTTGCCCATCCTTAGGAGCAGGGCTGCACCTTCCAGGGTTCTCCACTGACATCAAAAGAAAGTTAATCTGACTACCACCAATGTCACAGGAAGATCACTGCACTGAAATAGTGTTAGAAAACCGTAGAATTCCAGAGAAGTCAGWCTTCTCAGAGCCACACAATTCACAATGTTAACCTGTTATTAGACAACGAGATTACTAATGGAATTTTAACAAACAAGTAAAGAACAATTGTGACCAACCTACTGATGAACAAGCTACATAAAACTTTTTTTTTTTTTTAAACAAGCAAGCAAAACATAACGTCACAGGACTTGCATGAAATTTCACACCACACACACTGAACACATGAACTAGACAGTGGGGTGTAGGGGCTGTGTATCTCTTCTACATGCTACCCCAAAAAAAAACCAAAAAAACCAGCAGACCACCTGCAGCTTAGTCAGGAGGAGACTTAAAAAAATACACATGATAAAAGGAACTGAGAGGGTGGTACAAAGTARCTAGCTTCTCCAAATAAATATTCTCTGCAGCTGTAAACTAGATTTTGAGTTCCTGGGGAAGCAGGAACAAATCCTCAGATAAAAATGCCACACTGACTTAATTAATAGGTATGTGGGAGCAAAGAAAGGCTGACACTTCTATCGCAACAGAATTAATGGTGCATGGAAGTATTTAATTCAACATTTTCAATTACATTTTCTGGCTTTCACTGGGGTTTTCTTGGTATTTTTTTCTGGTTGGTTAGTTTGCTTAGGGTTTTTTTGTTACAGTGCAAACTGGGATATTCATCAGGGTTTGGGAGTACACAGATTTGAGAACTCAAGCAATAATGTAAGTGTAAATCAGCAAAACCAGCTTGACTTTATTCCATCTTTCCCCACCCAGAAAAGTTTCCAGAAACATGAGCTGAACCTTGAAGTTTGTTAGATGCTCTTTCCCAGCCCTTTATAAACCAAAAGCAATAAAACATTGCAGGCAAAGCATTCTGATCTTAAGACACCATGTACAGTACTTATAGCAACCACCCTATGGAAGTCTTGTTATTGSAGCCTATTAAAGAAAGAAATCTGAAAACCAGAAAGTTAAAGCCTTACTGCTGTGGAGTAAAAGAATGGTCTTTTTATGGTGTGCTACTGCTGCCTTAAGGGGTAAATCCTGTTTAGGGCAAACCCTAGAAACAAAAAAGCCCAGCATCMCTGTTGTATTAAACAGATCCCTCTTTTTGCTGATTTTATGGCACACGTAGAGCAAAAAAACTCCTTATCAGAACAAATGCTCAACTACTTACTCAGAGCCAATTAAAAATGATTGTAAGATGACTTTTAAATTAAGGCTTTCAAGATATTCAACCAGCCAAGTAAACTGTGAGAGCCGGATGCCCACCCTCAAAAGTTTAGTGCTAGCATCCCACCACCCACTCCCACTCCCTCTTGTTTCATAAATRAAGTTGTTTAAGATTCCAGGGCCCTTCTTTGATATACGCAAGCTGCTTTTTGGGTGGATTGGTCTTTTTATTTGCAGACAGAGTGAGGGTAAGGAGAGGAGGTAGGGAGAGAGAGGAGAGAATCAAAGCTACACAGCTTCAATTCGTATTACAAATAGAAAAACTGTAGGCTCCTAAAAATCCCAGTCATTAAAATTTTATGCCAAAAACCTAAAAGCTAACAAAGTGAGGAAGTAATATCAGTAAATCAAGTGAAAGTATCTGAGGTTAACTTGTACCCTTAAATAAAAAGCTTAGCACAATTCTTTATCAAAAGTGGTAGAGTGTCGAAGCAGTGAGACTTTTGGTAATAGAAACAACCCTCATCCTAGGCTCAGCTAGATTTTTTAAAGGTACTTAGAGAAAGAAATTAAYTCCTCCTCAGCTATTTCTCTCTACAATTCATAAAAATGATAGCTAGCCAGACATCTTAATTTTGTTTTAACCAGCAATGGGAAAGAACCAGGGAAAGAAGCAATGAAGTTTTCCTTCCTTTTTTCATCAGTCTTTGAAATGCAGTAAGAAAATGCACAGTAAGAAAAGATTAATAAAACTTWAGACACATTAACTAATTAAATGGTAGTCAGCCAGTTTTACACTACKTGCAAATACAGCCCCATTGGAAAGAGGTGTCACATATTAAGATCCAATCACTATCCACCATATCATCAGGATGGAGTATGGAAACAGACATTACCAAGTTCTCGTTATCATTTCAGTTCTCTTTGATGTCAAAACACTAACTTTACAATGTGCAAAAGCAAGGAAAAAAGTCAAATCTAACCACAATGTGTATTTAAAGAAAAACCCCAAAACATAGAAAAGATTTAATATTGAATTAATGACTAAGAAAAACAATTTAAGAGCATTTAAACTCTACTTTAAGAAAATTCACATCTTACAGTGCTGTTTACCATCAACAGCACAGAAACCTTTTTAAGACTGTTCTACTGCATTAGACAGAAGAAACACAAAACAATRCTAAACCTCTAGATAATCTCACAGTATTAAAAAAACCCCCATATTTTAAGATAATATCAGAGGCTGTTTAAAACAAGCTTTAAACAATTAATCCTTTAAAAAAAGACCACACAGGGATCACGTGATATTTTGCTCATAGAAGTCTATATACATTTACTGAAGTTAACTTAGCCCAGGTGAGGTTCACACCCAAATCCCTTTATTTAACTGAATATGTTTTTAATGCTTTTCCTCTTGACCTTCATGCTCCATTGCAGCAATTGTATTTTATCTATAAATTGGTGTTTAGTGTTGGCTTATGTTACGGATAAAAACTTAAAAAAAAAATCTTGTAGTATTAATACCTTGAAGTTATTGCACACATATCATGTTTTAAAAATATTTATGACAGAAGTATATACACGTATGTATGTGCCTACACACAGACACTCACACAGACCCTGACTTCCCCTAGGGAGCAAAAGGCAGAGACCTTTCATCTCAAAAGTGAAGTAATTTCTCAGCTACAGAAAAAACATGCACAGATGAAAAGATTAGCAAGTCTGGAGTTTTTGCCTTTGTTCACCTGGAGTTTTTTTTTTAGTATATCTGCATTTTCAATGACTTGCTTACAGTCTAGAAGCCTATGGGATAAATTTCATCCTAGAGTGAATTTTTATGATGGAGTTATAAACCCCTAAAGAAACACGGTTTACAATGGAAGTGCTGACATAACTAACTATAGCAGCACTAGCAGTGCCTCTGTAATCAAGGCACATTATATTTATGAGGTAGGTAAAAGTCTGTAACCATCAATCACTGGAATCATATTGACAGATTCTAAGTTTGAGGTCCAACAGAATTAATGTATTCAGTTTCTCACACCATTGATATGAAGAGGAGAATTTGCAGGCACTTTTATGGGCTTAGGCTTTGACATCTTTACAGAAATCRGTGAGGGGCTGTCTTGCTGAAACATTTCATTAAACTGTGGCCTCAGCCTCAGCATTTCTAGGTTTTGAACCATCTTTCACAAAATTCTAGAGAAGAAGATTGTCCAGAAACCAAACACGACCTTATTCACATAAGCATGCTTCATGAGCTGGTCATTACAAATATTAATTCTATGTATATCCAYGAGACATTTAAAATTATACCTAAGAATGATTAATCACCCAAAGAATAACCAACTCCTAAATTATAACTCAACATCCCTATATAAAACAATCTAAAATGTCAGCACCTCTCTCTTTATGATATCACACCGTTCCAATAATTCTGTTTTACAAGTAAATTCCTATTATACATTAATAAGTGCTGTTGGTGGCTAAACTTCATGCCTTTGAGTAATGACCAGGTTGAAGGCAATTAGGCTGGCCAGGTGCAGCTGGGTTAGGTACTCATAAAAAGTTTTTAAATTTTACTATTTCCGTTTGGATTTTGGGGATGCATTCCAATCTGCCCAAATTAGGGAGGAAATTGTTTCCATGTTTTCAGCTGTTCCATGGCCTGACTATTACTGACCGATAACCTGCACAGATTTCTTTTCTTTAACTTGCACTCTTACATACTCACAGGACCTATGTCTTTATTTTTCAAATTGTCAGAGCAGTACAATAACAAAACTAAGAAACTATTATATAAGATTGCAGAAAGAGTTTCCAATTCAGTCACAAGGGTAGCGGGGTGAAACTTGTCTGAAATCAGAAAATCTGAGATGGTTCTCAAAGTCTTTATACACAAATGCAGGATAAGAATTTAAACGCAGCTATGYTATTTATTCTCCATTCCTCCTAAATTCTAGACTGTTGTGAATATGTTTTCCACAGCATGTTAATTTTTTAAAATCACCTGACAATTTTTGCGTGTTTGTTTTTTTAATCAAGGTGGCTTAACACCATTTGCACTGATTTGAAAAGCRATGTTTTTATTGAGATGCATGTAGGAAAGCAGTGCTAATGTTGGTGGCTTTGGTCAGAGGAGGAAGGCTTTCTCAAGTGACACCACTGCAGGCAACGTGTGAGAGTCTTCTGTGTGTGTCCATACACACACTTATGTGCACTGTCCTGGCCTCCTGCCTTCTTACGTGTTTTCATGTGTCAATCTTCCTCCAAAACTCAGCCTAAAGTTGAGCAGAGAGAGCAGCAACACACTGTCTGTTTCCCGAGGCATCAGGAAACCTCCACACCTTCTCACCAGAATTTTCTCAGAAGGCAGTGGTATCACCATGGACCTGAAGAACTGGGGGACAAAACAACTGCCCTGTTCTCCCCACAGAAAAGTCCTTAGATCTTGTATGGCCCTGAGCTTCTCAAGCACATTRTAAACTCATTCTCCCTCATGAGGCTTCACTTTGGAAAAATGGGAGCCAAGGGCATAGGTTCTTTTTACGTTCTCACAGCAGCATTTGTTAATTTTCATTCCTTACAGAGATAACGCTTGGTTCAGGAAGGTCCTGAGCCAAAAATTGCAGGTGACTGTAAAACTATTCTCCAGCAGGATCAACGTTTTCCCCATTCCTACTGCCCAGAAAGGCATCCTCAATGATGCCTGTGCCAAAATGCTGTGGAACAGTGACTTCCCACTGTCACATGCTGGCAGTGACAGCCACTTTTGATGAAAGTTTATGTCAACCGACCATGCCGAAAACACCTCATCCAATGAGTGAGGGAGTGTAGGGACACACTTCTCTGCTTCCCAATGACCCCAATTCAGCATAACAAGCACTTCAATCAGCACATTTGTATTCTGAACTCTTTAAGTCCCAGCCAGAAATTTAACATCTGTAGAAGTCCAACAGGATTAACAAGAAGGCATCACTGGGCAGGATTTCAACACAACCAAGCTGCAACCTCTGTTCATTATGAAGCTTTTGCACAGATTCAGAGTTTAGGGGAAAAAAAAACGCATGGATTTCTGAAACCAGAATAAAAGAAGAATTCTATGTGGTAATTAACCCTGCCCCCCAAAAAATAATTAGTTCCTATGACTCTATAATCTGAAATTAAACAYGGTAAGCTTTTACTTTTTTGAAGGCATTGCTTTGCAGGGAAAATGAAATAGCAGTGCAGCATGCAGATAAGAACATAAAGGGAGCTCAAAGAAAATTACTTGCTTTGCTTCCACAAGTGAGCAGTGACCTGAGGAGGGCAACACATAATCATGTTTTAAATATGCAGAAAACTTGTTCTGGATCACATGCTTTGATAAAACTGCCTTGTCTTTCAAGGGATTAGTGAAGTACCATATACAAAGTCAAACTTCATCATAAAATGTAGGTAGAAAGACACAGGATTAAGACAAAGCTCACTAAAAAATGTGAAAGCCCTTTCTTTCATGAGTATCAGAAGTAGATTCTTAGTATCTGCAATTTCTCACAATTTCTTGACTCTGAAGTATTGCCTTGATTAAAAATGTTCTTAAATGAATTGAGACATTCAACAAACAAATCATCAAATACTGATTACATAAGTGAAATGGAAACAATTGTCAAAATCAGAAAAAAACCACATACCTATTTTAAAATAGCATCTTCTCTTAAAATGATTATATTTGATTTGCCAGTAAGTCAGTTTGACAACATAAGTGATTGCGTGATACAAGCAATACATGGTGATCTCCAAAACCCTCCCCTGTAACTCTGCACTTTTAAAAACTCARTTGCTTAGTCAGATTTGGTCAGTAAATTTCACGAAAATAAATCATGCTAATAATAACAATAGTAACAAAAAAATTGTATCAGCTTGCAGACAGTTTCTCCAATTACTTAAGTAAATCTCAAAACCATACTGTTTTAAACAGTACATGAAAGAAGATGGTTTCCAGTTTAAAGATTCTCAAAGGTGGTTACAATACTTAGAGAAAATAAAACTACAGAGAAATACACCATACATTTGGCTCTCCTCATGAACAAACTACAGGCATTTTAAGGCTTTTCACAGGGCACCATCCTTAACTGCCCAGTCTGCCTTATCCTACCAGGCTTACTTTTGTCAGTGATCTCAAGATTGTATTTTTGAGGTGAAAAATAAAACTGGACTGTAAACARAGCGTTGGTGTTTTTTTAATGAACAACTGCAAATTATTTTTAGAAGCCGCACAGAAAATTGTAATCTGAGCAGCATCAGCGCATAAACAGAATTGCATTTTCCAAGAGAGAGTTAACATAATTAGGGACCAGAGTAGCTCGCAGCACTTCAAAAGCTACTACAAGATTATGAAATAATATATAATTATTATAAATTATATAAAATAGAAATGTCACGTAGTTTTTATTACATTAAATTAAAAGCACATAGTGTGTAACAGCAGCGAGGGAGCAGAGCCATCCCCTGCCCTGCAGCGCCCTCTGCTGCTCCGCCCGCGGAGGTGCAGCCGCYCCGCGCTCCCGGCGGGAGAAGCAAAGGCGGGATGGGATCCCTTGGTCAGGAATCCCRCACCTTCAACCTGAGCACACTGAATTCGAGCAGCGCCAACTGTGGGAAAAGAACYAAACTGCTCAAGGAGTCGCTCAAATGAAATCCCACGAGGGAATATAAACCTGCCAAACAACTGGTGCCCCGARAAAGGATAAGCCGGCAAATTATCCCGGAATATAAAAATATACAACGAGGGAAGGTCAGAATTTTATTTCCACCTGTTTGCGAGACTCYATGTCCCATATTTCTTTCAGTTTTYGGAAGCTACAAAGAATGCTAACCCCCATAACCTTAACCACAGAAATTTAGGAATGCATTGTTTTAATTAATGGCAGCAATGTTGTGATCCCTCCCCCAATAAAAAAATAAACGAGCAACACAGACAGATGGATGCTTTCAATAGAACACTCTCACCAGGACATGAGATGCTTTCAAAACAACACAAATGAACAATAAGAAACTGCACTTGACTCCAAATTGAAAACATCATGGAAGCTTCTCCTCCTGAAAACCCTTCAGTGTAGTTTGAAAAACTTTATTAAGCAGTCCACATGCAGTGTGCTTCCCACACCCACGCACTGGGGCTATCTTGCTTTGCTTTGCCTTTTCACTCCACAGGCACATGCCACATCTTGAGGTAAGCATCCATGGCTCTGCAGTCCCAAGTGACCATGTCACCACCTGTGCACTGCTGCTTACCCTCAGCTAATGATTTCCATGCTCAAATTTGGGAGCAGCCAGCACTGGCGCTTCAGCCCCTAAATTACAGGGCAACATTGTGGTTAGATCGAGGATGCAGAGCTGTGTGATTCCCAGATTGTACATGCAATCTGCAGGCAAAGTGAAATCAGCCCCAGTGCTCATGAAAACACCTCCAGTGTTTCATGAAGTTTTGTCTCAGGACTGCTATTGGGAAAGCCCTCCGCCCTCCTCAACAAACAGCGAATGTCAGGAATCATTTGGGCCACTCACTACATGACGGATGTTGAGATGCTGGTAATAAATCTGGTGAAGTGTCTGGAGTGTCTGAGGGAGCTGGAATAGTTTAGCCTGCAGAAAAGGAGCTCAGGGGGACAATTTCACTCTACAAATAACAGAAAGGAGGCTGTAGCCAGGTTGGAGTCACCTTCTTCTCTCAACTACCAAATGACAGGACGAGAGGAAATGACCTCGGGTTACCAGGGGATCTTCAGATTGGATATTAGGAAAAGTTTCTTCACTGAAAGGATTGTCAAGCACAGGAACAGACTGCCCAGGGAGGTAGTGGAGTCACCATCCTGGAGATATCTAAAAGACATGGAGATGTGGCACTTAGGGACATGGTTTAGGAGTGGACTTGGTAGTTTTGGGTTAAGAGCTGGACTCGACTGAAAGGGTCTTTTCCAACCTAAATGATTCTATCAACATTCAAACATTTTAACAAACTGAAAGGTCTAATACAACTTTCMTCCTTGCATCTCTCAAGTTTTCTGTAGCTATGTGGGAAGAAGAATGCTCAACAYTGAGCCAAGTTTTGCTACCTATGCYGGAGCAGAGATATTAGACATTAATCTTTAGATGGTTACAAATGACTTTAGAAGGCTAAGCTTATTACCATGAACAAGCATTTAAAGAATAATRTTTCTAAATTTAGTTACAACAGACCATTCTCAAATGACAAATCATATSCACTTCAAGCTGCAAGCAGTGGCAGGTGCAGGTACTTACGGTATCAGGAATAATGAAACTGCTCAACCTGAATCAAGTATCAATTAAATATTTTAATATTAGTTCTCTTCCTACACTAAACAAAAACGTACATCCTTTCCTAAGCCATGTGCATCTAGTGAAACATGAAACACGTATTTTAATTACTGCCACAAATACTTTCATTAGATGCCTCTTCCACTTCAGTGGAAGCTGGTCCAGCATTTTCAAGTAATGCATTTTTATTTTAAAACTATTTTCAATTGTATTMTTTTAGTGTTTCTTCAAAATTCCAAACAGCAAAAACACCTTTGTAAAGAAGACAATAAAACTGCTAGTGATGTCGCATGTATTTCAGTTGCTGTATTTGTATTTTGTAACTGAACATCCAGGCAGCTCAGTAACAGAAAACAGAACAGAACAAAAAATTTTAATAGAAAAAAAAAATTTTAATAGAAAAATTTTAAAAGTAAGATACAAGAATCCATCATTATTACACAGCACACTCATTTTAAGATATCAGGCATGAAAAAAACATGTTTTCAAGATAACACTTAGCAGAACTGTGCAAAAAGCTCCCCTTCTGAACAACAAGGTGCAACATCCAGCACCTTGGCAGGAGCCACCCACCCCGGCTAAGCAGAGCAATAGCCTGGAGAGGAAGGCAATGATTGGAGACACATGGTCATACCTCACGGAAACATGTTATCCTAAAAAGCACAGGAAGAGATTTTTCTTTGTTTTCCTCAGAGGACAGTAAATRTGGGAAAGAAGACCTGTATAATTCCTTTTCTCCTCTCCCACAAAGCTGAGGCTATCAGCTACAAAGATRGTCCAACATTTCACATGAAGAATAATATTACAAAAAGGAGGAGTTGCAAGCAATGTTCTTAAACTTTTAACTTAATAAAACTAATGCTGTGATAGCCACAACCATTAGAAAAGGAATTTAATTAGAATACATTTCAATGACTAATTGCAACTTGAAATATAAAAGCTGGTTAAGTGACAGATTATTCTCCATTGCTCARGATGACTATCAGACCAGGAAACACTTGGTCTTCCAGCACAATTTATTCTTTGGCAGGAGTGTTTTCAAATCCCACCTGTTAYTCTAGTCAAAGACACTACTGTTAAGGTATTTGGGAAGAGTTTATCCAAAAAAACCCCAAACTCACAGCAGCAAGATGTTTTTCACTCTTAATTTTAATTACATCACCTTACAGTTCATGTAAGAAGTCATAGATAGCCGCATGTTTGTGCTGTGAATGCTTTATCACCATGGGTCTTTCTATCCTCAAAGTTGCAGTAACTTTGCTACAAAGAGAATTAAGTGCAATGGAACGAGAGCAAAAATAAGACTAGCATTACGCACAATTTAAAATAATACATTAAAGAAAAAAAAAAAGGAAAGAAAAAGAACTGCATGTGTTACTGGCCCAAAGCACCTTATGTCCATCACCTGAATGTCACAGCCAGCCACGTGCCACTACAGTTAGGGGCCATCAGAGATGGGATTACAAGTACAAGATATAYGGATATAGCCAAGCAAAATATGGCCTTGCTGGCTGAAGTAGCAAGCCATGAAAAGCCAGAGGCACAAGCATCTGTGTGCCTGGTAAGGCCCCAAGAGCAACCAGAGGAAATGCTGCACAGAAATCTTTTCCTCCACAGCACTGCTGGTTTTTATACCAAAGAAGGATGTATTAAAACTGTGTTTAGCTACTTTATTCACGCAATACTATCTACTTCCACTACATTTTGAAAGTGCACTAATGCACATTAAATGGTCCAAAACTCAGACACCTAGTATTTCAACCCCMAAACCTTTAAAGCTGCAGGTAATTGTCCCCATCCCTGCAGAAGTACACAGTTTTGCTTTTTTGAAATGAAGCTGTTCAAAAACTACCTGGAAGTATACAGAAAGCACTTTAACATATCAACACAGCACAATTTTATCTGAGTCTTTTTTTCTGAACTGTGTAGGAGGCAATTTGAAATCTCTACTTTCACATACTGCCACAAAGAACAAACACACAAACTGAGGAGACAGACCATTGACTAGTCACCTGCTTCTGAACACCTCAGCTATCTTCAAAGTTTCTCTTCCCTGGACAGGGCACATCTTCTAAAAAGACCTACGTGACCTTCATGTCTGAACCTGTAAGAACCGGGCTTCCTGTGCTCTACAGCTTAAAAATTACAAACTTCATTGAGATGAACCATGATCAGACAGCAGTTTAAGCTGATGGAAAAGAAAAGGTTTTTCATTGCATTCAACACCTCAACTGAACATCTGGATTTTTTTTTTCTAGTTGCAAGTGTAAATTCATGAGATGAATCTACTTGCTGTTATAATAGGCCCATTATCAGTTTTTGTCTGCCAGACCCACTGCAGCTGAGCATCTGTTTAGACAGCACTCAGGAGCAAAAGATATAAAAATATCCCAAAAAAAGTCATAGAAAATGGGCAAAGGGAGATGGGGGTAAGGAGGTAGTGTGGCAATTCAAATAATCTTATGTAATTTAAAATGTCATGAGCCTTTCATAATMCTCCATCATTATCAAAACAGTAGCAATTAATAATGTTTTGAAACAAGGAGAAACAGAACTAAAAATAAAATATAAATAAATAAACCTCCCATCTTTTAACTCTCAGAACCTTTCTTTTATTTTGCTGCCCAATTAAGTTGAAGAACATGCCCAATATCAATTCACRGGGTATTTCTTAAAATAAGAATTATAAATCACTCAAACAAAAGGTTTAAAAGAAATCAGTAAAAATAAAAAAGGAATTTTTAAACGGCAATATGGCAAAACCTGAAACAGACAAAAATCTTCATATAAATGCCTTAACAAAATATCTGTGAGCTTTCTGGGGCAAAGTTATTTGATAATTGTTTTGGTTTTCTTTTTAAGAAAATGCATGTGARTTTCTAAAGATTACTAATATTTAACAGTGACACAGAAATTAATCTTATTAATTCCATTGTGGATGGTATTTTGAAGTTTCTTTTTTCAAACAATGTYAGTAGACTAACTAAGCCATTTCAGATAGCATCCACTGGTAGGAATAAATTAGAAAGACATTTATCCTAATTTAGTTGAAAAATAAATAATCTTCAAGTATTTTCAGAAAGTAATGGGTACATGTCTGTCTGAAGCTACAGAAGAGAAGTGTGCCTATGTAAAGAACACTTATTTCCCTGACAGGTGAAATTTCCCTGACCTCCTGAATTTTCACAGCTACAGTAAGATTTTGGCAATGGGACATGTGGCTGCTCTTAACTCTACAATTATAAATATGAATGAATTTTAAAACCACACTTTCTTAAAGCTGACAAATACAGYAAGAGTTCTCCTTGGTCTCTAAAGCTGCACATTAAACAGTGCAAAGCACTCATGTTCTTGAACACTGATACAAAGTGAAGCAGTGGGATTTCATTTGTGGTAAAGCAGGGAGCAGACAGGAACACACAGGCCACAGAGACTGCCAATTCCRGTTCAGTCCAGCATGCCACACTACATCAGGGATTAAACACAAAGTTAGGAGCAGTGTGACAAATCACCCCATGTGGCCTGACACACACCACCTCGTGTATCAACACGCGTGGGTATTGCCAAGACATGGTGTGCCAGAAGATCTGCTGAAAGCTGTTTCATTTTAGAAATACTTGTCTTGGTTTGAAAGGAAGGTGTCTGCCAAGGAATGTGGGAACCTCCCTTGGAATAGAGAATATTCTATTCTAAGTCTAGAGACCCCCCTCCTTCCCTCTGAATTATAAGTTTGAAATCAAGGGGGTGGTCAGGTAAGGATATGGGAAAAGGAACAATAGTTCCTGACTAGTATTCGTAACAAGGCAAGCAAGCAATTCTTCTGCTGTTATCCAGGGATGCACAACAGGGAGGTCAAAAGGAAAACCAGCAATCCCCAAAAAGTACCCTCCTTGTCTTAAAGGTGGTATATTGAAAGGTGGAAGTCTCTCTCTTCGATCTTTTTGATGAGCAAACAGAAGTCAAGATCTGATGGCACAGATACTGTCCTAAGCCAGATATACTGARAACTGCAGCAGTCAAAGTAAAGCCTTCCACAAGCAGTGCCAGAACAGCCGGCACAATTCCGACACCACCAAAATGCAGATGCCAGTTGGTAAGTGCCTAAACACCAAATACCACCTTTTCTCCCTTTCACCTGCAAAAAACTACCTGTCCATCATGAAATCTTCAGTCTTCTACSCTGACATTTGGCAATGCTAGCTACGCAGTTAACACCTTACCACAGCATATGTAAATTTTTAAATAGAGTTTTAAACTCAATATTCGCTTCATCAACTGAATGAAAAGAAGGAGGGTTGCAAGTCTAAAATGGTTCTTTTAAGTCATCATGAGCAGATGGGCTTCAAGTAGTATTATTGCTACACCAAACCTTAGACATGTATTATGTAACTTTTAAAGATTTACGTTATTAAGCAAGTTACTACTGAACATATCTGCTGAAGATACAAAACCTGAGATACAAAGAGAAATGGCAGAACGCTGCTGATGGGAATCAGCATGAAAGAAACTAAAACTGGTCTATGTGACAGAAGCCACCTCTGGAATGACTGCAACAAGAAAAACAGCAGAGAGGGGAACATTTTTTTGAAAGACTAAGGAATCAAGGTGGATAAACTACAGGGATGGGGTGGGAGGGCTCTAATAGAAAAAAAAATCATATTTTAATTCATAAGAGTTCAAATTCTTGATAAAGTGCATGATTTTAACAGCAAGAATAAACCACTGGAAGAGTTTAGCAAGATATAAGATGACTGGATATTAGAACTGTTATGCTCAAAATCAGAAGATACATGCTCTCAGAAAAGTATTAGGGCAAAATCCTGTAACCAGCACTGTCCAAGAGGCTTAGAGCAGATCAACAYAGTGAAGTYCTGTAGYCTGCAARTMMAATTTTAGTATCAGTATTCTATTAKCTTCTTTAAAAAAKGAAAATTTCAAACTTGAAACAGCTGCTATATTCAAAGGATGAGCAGACAGCTGCCTAATACTAAKCTGAGGCCTAAACATCAATCACAGCTGTACAGTCACTTTTATCTGTGCCTCTGAGTTGAGATTATCTACCAAAGCAAGTCAAACACGTGAAACTCCTGCTGCTCAAACCCACTCTCAAGCCCAGGAAATTCTTACCCCACAACTCATTTCTCTGGAGCATAGGGTCAGCCCTGGAAGAGCTGAGACTTCCCTTACGCAACAGGAATCCAAAACCAGTAAACTAACGAATCAATAAAAAAGGCTTTGCCATTTTAAAGCAAACCTGACAGATTAGGAAATCCCACTGAACAGAGCAATATTACTTGCCATCCAGTTGCAACAGGCAATGGTTTCTCTTGATGTGAGGTATCACCACAACAAAAAGAGTCAGAAGAACCCACATCACACAGGCATGAAYRTCTTCCTCCCTCAGTCTGGGCAGGCAAAACCCACCCAACCTCATCACATTTCTGAGCTGTTCCCATGACACTGATGACACATGAATGTCWGCACACAAGACAGCAGTACCTAACTGCAGATGTTTATCCTTCCCCTTGTRCATTCCCACACATACCCAAGTTCTCTGCACACACTGTTTACCTGCCTTTCCCCAGAAGTCTCACAAATTTTGGAGTGAGTGAAATTAAAGCTCTAAGCAGATTGTACAGATTTTTCTGCATTCACAGGAAGACATTTCAGTGCATCATTTGCTCAAAATCAGGCAGGGTTTGTTTGCTTTTGTTATATGCTGTAAAGCTTTGCCGATCATTATCGACATGGTTTAGTGGTGGACTTGGCAGTGCCAACTGAACTGTCAGACTTGATGATCCTGAAGATTTTTTTCCAACATAAATTATTTTATGCGGGCAAGAAGGATTGTCTAGGTTGGCAGCAGCTCAGTTTTGGCACGGTGAAAAACCATGCGCATAAAAAGAAAAAATCCTCTAGAGATGCACCTGTGCTTGTTTACTTTGACAGCTGTCACTGATAATAGTATTTAACAGTRTAGATGCTGAGGCTGGGAGCCCTTCTGATTTCCATGCCAGGTTACACACAGGAAGCAAGTCCCAAAGCAATACCTAACCCCTAGCAATATTTGAGGAGTAGTTAATGTTAGAACAGAAGACCACTTCAAGCCAGAACATGGCAAACCTGGAGTCTTTACACACACAACAATCGCAGCCAAGGGTCTTCTGGGCACTGAGCCTTGCTGTAGTCCTGTGTGGAGCACAGTTACCACATGATTCTCCTGTCATCCCATAACCAATTGACCAAATTTTCTCTGTAATCTTGTCTATACACGAACTTCAGGGGGAGCAAGCTGTTCTCAAAACTTTTGCCAAAGACAGAGTAACAGAAAACAAGGCATTAACTTGGCCTCTGAAACCAGGCTCCAAGTTGAGACTATAATTATTATTATTATTGTTCCCTGGACCTACTGGATAAACTRAGGATACCACCCAGGTCTTTTCTAAGATGCTCATTTTGGGATTAAARTCAGGACATGGACTCCCACCGACACTCCTTTACAAGTTACGTTACTGCCAGTTAAATTTGTCATACCAACCATGTAATCCAAATGAACATCAATAACTAGATCAGCACTTTCTTGAAAACCATATATGAATTTGTTTTTTCCACAATCAAGTAGCCATGGAGTTCAAAGAGCAYACATTTAAAATACCATGACTGCCATAAAAATAATCCTTCAAAGACAAAAGTAACAYGTGAAGTGCAACACCAAGAACAATGTTGCTCTTCATGCCAAATGAAGACTGATCTTGAAGAAGAAAARGTGCTTTTATATGTGTATGTACTGRAAACRTTCCTGGTGCCCACAGTCAYGACACTTTACCCTGGGCTTCCAAGGAAATGCTCGCTGGCAGCATTCCATCTGATGTACGAGACTTGGATGCAACCAAACATCCTCAGAGTAATCAAACCAAAACTTTGACAGTTACACTTCAACAGGAGCCTGGTACATGTCTGAATGTGCATGAAAATGCAGTCTGTGGGTGTACCTGGGCATTCTTAYCTGGCCCAAACGCAAAGCAAGAAGCCGAATAAGAAATGAGAGACACCACTTCACTAAAAGAGAACAGAAATACCTGAAAGGACTGTGTGGCTTACAGAGTGGCAGCCTGAGAAAGGTCTGCTGCTTCAACACCATGGTCATCAACAGTTGCTTGAATATAACACCTTCGCTCTTTGGTAATGGTGTTGGTAAGGAACAGAGCTAAGCATGGCAAAAGCTGAAATACAGGCGTGCCCATTCCAGCTCTTGAACTATGAAGAAATCTTTCCCTTAATCAGCAGCGATGGTAAGACTACTGAAAAACAGAGAGATTGTTTTCTACATGGGAAAAAAAACACAGAACACACAGTTCAAAGAGGTGAAACACTGTGAAGGGCATAAAAGGAAGCAGAAACAAAGGCAAGTGAAATCAAGTGTTATTCATGCTTGCATGCACAGTAAATCACCTCACTGCAATCGAGGAAGCTTTGCAAATTGTACCGAAATCCCAGGTAGCTGCTTTGTCTGTAACCAGGCACGAACAAGAAACAGCAGCTGGCAAGAAGGAGGGGGGGAAGGAAAAAAATAAAGAGAAACTTTTAACCCACACCTGGGGGAATCGAGCCTAAGAATCTTAATTGAGTCAATTAAATCTGCAGAGAACAGAGATACTGTAAATATTAGAACTAGCTTGAGAAAGGGAAGGAAAAAACCCTCCAAGGCAAAACACTCTTTTATTCTATGATCTCCATTGTTCCATGCAATTCAGAAGACAGAGGTTTGCCCCAGGGCTATATTAAGGGTTACGCATTGTGGTTTACAATTTTGATATGCCATTTCTGAGGTTTCTCAAGATATCTCATGGGAGAGCAGGATTATGGAGTATGACAGAAACACTTGTTCTGTTACAGAAGTTCAAATCTGAAGAACACATAATATATTGAACTGTCAATCCATCTGCCTATTTTTTTCCRGTAAGGGGGGCACAGGAAAGCAGAGCCTTTACTTCTTTTTTTTAAGCTACATGTTGTGATTCTGTTTGATAGACTCCATGAGGCTTGTCTCCTTAGTATGTTATCAGTGTAACTAAAGAACTGGGGATTGGTGTGTCAGTTTTTATGGCGGTACCACAGCTACGTAAACTCCACCACAATTCTAGTACTTGGCCTTCTGACCAAGTGTCTGGGAGAGAAACACCTCACAAAATGGCATCACAGCTAAGGAGACAGAAAGTACTAAACACCCAGCAATCCCATTCTCAAGGGCAACTTCATGCCACCCAGGGAATTTTAATGTTTCAGCTCAAAAAACATACACTAAAGCCATGACAGAGCATACGAATACTCAACAAAATATTCCAAGTGTCGGCCCACTCAACAACAGAAGTCAAGACCTGAGTTTAAAGAACCCATGTGTAGTTTATGAACTGTACAGTGAAAGTTTAGCCCCCAAAAAAACCCGTTATCTAAAACAGATGTTGCCTTCACAGTGCTCAATTTATGATAAATTGTTTTAATATTTATACCTAGAACAGGCACCGCAATAAATCAGACAAGGGCAAAATATAACGAGCATTCCAAAGTCCAGAAACKACACACTCCCGCTCTGTGAGACCCGTTTGTTTGGAAAGCTAAGGGAATAAATCTCCAACCGTGTTTTTCTTCACTTGCCGCCTCACGAACTACGAAGCCAAAATGGGGAAACCAAATCATTATCGGCCMCAGCTAAACGCTGGGTTAGGTGTGGAAAGCGGGTGGAAAGCGAGCTCCCGGCTTGATTTCTTTGGCGCGGAGCGGGAGCGTGCACCGAGACCGGGATCGGGATCGGGACCGGGACCGAGCCGAGCGCTGCCCGCCGCCGCCACGTGGGGGCGCCCCCGCCCGCAAAGGGACGGCAAAGGGACCGCGAAGGGACCGCAAAGAACCCGCAAAGAACCCGCAAAGAACCCACAAATAACCCACAAAGGGACCGCCAAGGGAAATACGGGGAGGGACAGGGACACAGGCGAGCACGACAATCGCCACACGCCGCCTGAAAGGCGCGTTACAGCGTGATACCGCAAATTACTCAAGCGCCGTTCTGCTGAGGACACTAACCTGAGAGGAGCTGCCCTCAGCCAAGGCAAAGAGCCCTTGCAAAGAGAGCTTGCCAATGAGGGTTGGGCAGTCGCCCACCGTGTCGCGTTTAATTAGGCTGTTTTGCTGTCAAGAGGCTTCACTTCCATCCCTTTCCTCACCTCTCCACAAGTTCAGATGCTGCCAACATCTTAAGTGGGCAGCTTTGGCACCGCGTGCTGCAGGGAGAGGATACAGCAATGGACCAGCACATTAAATCATGCAAGCTGCAACAAAGCTTGTTATATAGTACGTGGTGCTAATACTTAGTCTGCGTATGTAAAAGATGTCAAACACTAGTTTCTGCCTGAAACATCTTGCTGACAAAGAGGGCAGGTACCCAAGCAGAAACACAGAGCGTTCACCTYCCCAGATCAAAAAGGACGTGAACTATTTCACAATGACGAACAGAGAGTGCCACAACTGTGCTGCAGTGCTGTTTCTGATAAGCGGGATTCTGGGCAAGAAAGTGGACAGCTTCCCATGCTACCCACTGAGCACAGAAAAAAATCCAATGGGTCGTAGTGAATGGAGAAAATAGCCTGAGTCAGCTGCAGAAACCACTAGTAATTTGAAGAAGTTCTTCACTTTTCAGTAGTGTCATCACAACCCTGGAGAGGGCCAAGCCAGCTCTGGTTTTGGTACACAGTGGACATCTCATGCTAACTTTCACTGGGCATTTGCAATAGGACCTATAGTCCAGACAGCCAGGGAGTCACAGCAAGTAGGGGCAGTGCCTACCTTTTAAATGTAGAGATTTTTTTTTTTTTTTTGTTTTGCTGAAACAATTCCTTTAAACAGATTTCTTCTGTGTTCTACAATCAGCTTAAAAAATGTTAAGAAATCCAGCCACAAACAGAAAAACATTATCATCCTTCAACAAAAAACAGCTTACATGCTGTTGGAAGCCACAGAGGAGCACAGACTTTATATTCTAGGTGCTATTTGCAATGGCCTTTCTCAATGACAGCCCAAATGAGTGCAGAAAGATCAAAATAAAAGCAGCATAAAATCAGAGCACTCAAGAATTCCCCACAGTTCCGTTTTCTCCAGTCAACTTGCACTGTTTTGCAACTCCTCTTATTATTCCTATTTACACAAGTGGCAGCAACAATCACCCACAATTTGATTCTGTCTGTTACTGGATATTTGAATGAACCAGAGCACTAATTTCATATTAAAAAAACCACGCAGAATCGAAGTCTATGTTCAATTTGTTATCTGTGACCACTCAGGATTCCCCACCTCAGGGCAGTGTTTTACTGGCAAGCCTGCTAGGGATAACATTTGCTGCAGAGCGACTCAGTTTAAGGTGTAAGCAGCCTGGCCAAGGAAGCGGAGATATCACAGCTGACATGTCACCTTAATAACCCGCTGTCTGTTAGTGACATGGGCACTGGAGAGGGCACTGTGCTTCTGGCTRATTTTGAGCTCCTCACAGGTACAACCACCACCGACAAAACTCAGATCTACTAGCAAAAACTGAAACAGACATCAGGCACGGGAGAGTACTGCCAGAATTAAGTCAGAAAAATATCTCAGTCTAAATGTAAAACTTTGTTCAAGTAAGTAACCTATATGAAACTGCAGATGTTGCTGTATTACATTATTTGCTAGAGCAAGCAGGCAGTGCATTTTGTGCCAGGCCACCACCAGTTTGAAGAACACTTCAGCTTAGAACAGGACCGGTGTCAAAGCTTGGCAATTCCTTGATGCTGGTATTTTGCTTTTACATTCAGAATTAGCAGCAGCAGGCAGCCCTGGGTGCAGACACCAAGAGGTCTGAGGGATGTGTTTTAAGGCAAGAGGTACAGTWCTTTGAAAGATTATTTTCACCAATTTAGAGTGCTACTTCAGTTTGGACATCACCATAATAACCTCACCTGAACTCTGTGTTCCCTCTGAGGAAGCTGGACCTACATGAGTTCCCAAGGTTCCTTCCAGTACAAAGGACTGAGCAACCTTAATAGCCTGTCATGCTCCAATGGGGACAGCTTGAGGAGAGGCAGCTGACACACTTCCCAAAAAAACAGCCAATTTTCCACAGGTTCCCAATTTCCTAGGTGCCTCAGAGTTCACTAGCTCTTTCCAGGCATGACACAGGTCAGGAAACCCTACCTGCCTAACAGATACTTTTCTTACCTTCACAAGATTCAAAACTTGGTTCTCAGAGGCAGCAAGCAGCCWAGGGAGGGAGATGTTGTTTCTACAACTCAGTTACGCAGCTTTGGACACAATTAGCCTTAAAAGGTCTAGAAGTGGTAGCTGTGCCAAAGSCTTCAAGGTTACAGAGGTCTGGCTCAGAGAAGGTGTAGAAACTTGGGTCAGGAGAGAGGATGCAGAGTAACAAGCTCCACCACCAGCTTCCYGGGACTACTCTTTCAGCAGACAACAAGCTTTAACTGGTGTTTCTGGGCTGAAACAGAATTTTGGAGAGTCAATCCAGAAGTAAACGCCATCAAGTACAAGTGGAGATAGTTTGACAGGACTGTTTTTCTTTTCCTTAAGGCTTTAGGCCCTAGCTAGCTCTGCTTCACAGGCCATTCATACAGATGGCACAGCTGGCAGTTTAGCAGATACTCTCCTYACACTTCTGAAAAACAGCCTAAGGAGGGAAGAGTTTATGCAGCTAGTTAAAGGATAGAAAGTGATGGTGCCAGCTCAGAAGACTTCCACCTGTCTGAGATTAGGATCTCCTATATATTCTCATACATACGAACCAGACTCCAGAGTGAGGATTGTTTGCATTTTTCTACTGGGCTGGAGATGGAAGGTATCTGCACAACTGAGTAAAAATTTCATTGACATGGGAGCTGTGCCAGCTCCAACACCAACTACTTCAATAAACCTCTTTTTTCCAGTTCATTCAGGAGACACACAAGAAGTTGGTTTTAGAGGGAACAAAAAAACTTGACTCATCACCACCCTAACCAAGCATTAGGAAAGTGAGGCAGTACAGTCATGAGATGATGTCAGGCACAGTGCTGGGGTCCAGTTCATTTCCATAGCCAAGACCAGAAGAAAAACATTAAAAACTTTTTCTGTAAAATAGGGATATGTATCAAAACACAGGGAGCAGCCAGTCCAGAATACAGAGGGATATACAGGAGACAATCTGCTGGACTATGCCCACCCCTGCTTCTGCTCTTCAAGTGATCATCCTCGACTGAACACTATATTGGGCCCTCCAGCCACAGAGTCATATAGGACAGGTCCGTCCCCTCAAAGCCTGGAGAGGCATTTATAGGGACACACTTTCTGTGGAGGAGTTGTGGCTTGGCATTCATTCTCACACTTCATGTTCCTGCCATCCTTTCACAAACCAGAACCAAGTGGGCGACTCAAGTGCATCAGCAAGGCAGGAGGGACAGGGAAATGTCCCTTYCCACCAATGCAGAGGCAGGGCAGGCAGCAGCCCTCCTCATGAAAGACAGCTCCCAAAACAACAGGTAATTGCAAAGGCTGCCTTTTCTGCTACATGGGTATGAAAATACAATTCTGTCTCCCTTACACACACTATAGGGTGTTTCACCTTTGCAGTATGCCTTCAGACAGCCTCCTATAAGAACTGGATATAAAAATACTGTTAAATAATAATTTTCATAGCAGGGTGCCCAAAATCACTCTCTTGGAAATACAGCAAGAGAATGACAAATAATGATCCAGCAAAATCAAGTTCAGCAACCAGGTCAACCTCTCTGTTCCTCTTAAAAAGAAGTTCAAATTCTATTAGAGCTCCTACAAAGGAACAAATATTATTATGTTSACTTACTATAGCATTATGTCATAACACACACACACATCTAGCATTAAAACATAAGTTGGCAGAATACACTTTTGAATGAAGCTGAAAAATTAAGTTTTGAATAATATCTTAGGGAGCCAAAATAAAATGTCACATCAGTGTTTGAATACAGCAAACACCTGGTGAGCAGTGTTTTGCAACTTCATGAAAAGAAGAAACACAGAACAAAAAAGTCCTCTTTCTGTCCACTCCCCTTTTTTGAGCCTAGTCTCAGTACTTACAAACTATCAACCATCTTCAAGAACTTGCGCTGCCTTCTGAGGAAAAGGCTGCAGTGTCACAAGAAGCCCAAGCAGATTATTAGAACCTATCAAGTGTACATTACTAGAACTGATATAWTTTTCCTTGTTATCTCATCCATACATGGAATTCCATCATTATAATGGAGCCAACATGCCTACCTTAAAAAATCAGCCTTCTTCCTCTCCCATAAAGTGAAGAACTTGATGAAGCACAACCTCCCTGTAGTATTAATGGTGTATATGAGAGCTTTTGAGAGGTCAGCTCTAGGCTTTATTGAGATTTAAAGTTTTTTCTTTTCTTTCTGTATACCCTGAAGGAGCGGTGAAGATGAATTCTACAGATTTCTGTTTCTAACAGAAATATTGATGTTGTTCCATCAGAGTTAGGAAGGGTAAACTGTGTCTTTCATACCCATAAAGCTRCAACATTTCATGGGGATGGAAGTTGGAAATCCCTTTGCTTTCACATTAGACTGTGCTGCAGCCATCCAAACAAAATATGCTGGATATCCCAAGCTGTACACAGTTCCAGGACATGTCTGCATCACTGTTGACAATTAATTAATCAATCACCAAGTAAGATGAGTATCTGCTTTTAGGGCTACCCAATGATGTTTATGTCCAGTGAAGAGGTTTAACATAACAGAATACTCTGATGAAATACAAAGATTGCATACACATAAAAAATACTTTAAAAATTGCTTCCCTCACATTTAAAGTACTGTTACAGTAAAATCCAATAGGTCATTACTCTTAAAATCCAATAGGTCATTACTCTTAAAAACCTGAAGACTGCAGTAAATATTCAAGACTAATTTTTTCCACTGCATTAGGAGTCCCTTTGGCTGTCCASTGCTGCTGTACTTGTATTCGTTCTRTGAAAGGATAYCCACAAAAGAAATCAGACTTACTRAAATCATGTAAATTTTGGGCTGTCAACAGGTAGCAACTGAACCATCACTGGAAACGCTCATGAAGGAGATGCACACAAACACTGGGAAATTTAACACAATGAACGCAACGATACATTACGCACAGGGAGAAAGTAAATCCCTTAGCATCACTTGACTGTAAGCAACCTSAGTAATACAAGGAGCGTTCTCTAAGACTAAAGAAAAAAAGGCAGCAAGTAATAAAATAAATGGCTCTACAAGTACATAGTAATTTATAATCAGTAAAACAYGCRTACCAAGTCCTGGGCTTCCTTTTGMAGATAAACCATAGTGAACACATCAGTTCACTATGCTTTGTACTCCGAAGAGCTATGAAGAGGTTCAGAGATTGTACTTAGATCAGCCTTAAGAAAAATTGCACAGGGAGGCTTTACTATGAATACAAAAATTAAGAGGTGAACTAGTAAGCTTACCTACTTARTAAGACTCTGGAGGGTCAAGTAACCTATCTAAAGAAGATTACAACACAATTTCCATTTGTGCATCCATTATTAGGTTATCCTCTCCCTTCCCAGAAAAGCAGTGACCAACAGACAAATAGAAGTATGACAAAAAAATACAATCCAGGACCCAGAAAAGCTTGGCATGCAGAATTATCATACAAGAACACTTTTTGTGTATTTCCGTGACTGCAAAATGAGACAGTGCTTCAATCTATAATATAAAACTGTCCAGGGAAAAAAACAAAACAAAACCCCACACCTGTTAACAGAAGTGAGTTGTAAGCATCCACTTAGCACGAGCCATTAATACACTTTTGTGTATTATTTTGGGGTGATTTTATGATGATACTATATTCCTGATTGTCYGCTTTATGCCCAGAAATGTAGCTTTCAGGCGCATCCAGGCAGAGGGGTGGAAGCCAGGGGAACTCTGGTGCAGGCTCTCACTCCTGGTGTGCTCAGCTTATTCTGCCAATTGGAGGCTACACTGCTGCTTTTAGCTAGCTCTAGCTTGGTTTTTGTTAGCTTAAGCAAGAAGTTTTTCCTGGACTGTAGCAGCAATTCTTCAGTGGCTCCTGTTGCTTTTTCTTGATCTCTTGGCTTGGTTTTTGGTCTGAATCAGACCATTGGCGGGAACCGGTCAGTACCGGCAGGGTACTTCCCAGACCAGCAGGGAAGCTGCAGGGACACTCCATCTCAGCCCAGACCTCGGGAGCAGTTGAACCAACTAAAGAAAGGGCGCTAAATCCACCACCTTCATCTGCTATGAACATCGGAGGTTCAMCAGGTTCCCATCTGTTTTTCCCCCATAGCTCCTCCATGGACTTTTGTACCCATCCCTGACACAAAGGCACCTGCCATTTTGTTCCTTCTTGCCACAGGCTYGGTAGTTTTCCCTTCCCCTGGAATTTTGGGTTTGTTTGTTCTGCTGGGGGGGACGTAAGGTTCTGAAGGTTCAATATCTAACAGTTACTAATTTTTTCCCGTGCCCTTCTGACACCTTGTTTGTTCAATAAAAAGGTTTTTTGCACTTTCATCCAGAAAATTCATTTAGTATCGGTGGGAAGGGATTGCTAAAGCCCTTTTCTTTAGAGAATCGGTTCCTTCCAGACTGTTTTCTCCTAAAATTGTCTCTAAACTGGGACACCTTTCACTACATGATTGCATTCTACAGATCATAGATTCAATGGACAGCATCCCAAAAGGCAACCACATATGCTTTTTGAGTTTTTCACATAAAACATAGGAGCAGTGGAAGGTATTAAAGTTTCCTGGAAAATAACAATCACTTAAAGTAATGCTCAAACAGAACTACTAGATACCTTTGCCAAGTGATAGCTCCTGCTTTTTGTTATGCATCCCACCTGAGACCCTGTCTACATCTTAAGGCTCTAAGGTTTCCTACACAAAGATAGCTGTACACAGGAAATTTCATGCTGACAGATCTGAGTGCATTCAGTCTCCACCAAGCCTTCATACCGAGAAAGCTAAATGAAGTAATGTCTTGAAGAGAGAGGAGGCAGGACTGAGACACTCAAGGTCTCACCCGTGCATGCACAGCATGCTACACCTCAACCTCCACCGCAAAGTCCTCAATATTCTGTTCAGATTTGCTCAGTTTCTTTCCTAAAGTCAGAAGCTCCAAAAAACTGCTGAAGAAATGCATGTYCAACGCTTCCAACACATGCAAATTAGGAGTATGCAAATGAGAATTAGCTGCCTGAGTTCTCTTTCCAACCACATTGCACCCCAGAGGCAAMTATTTTATTAATTTTTTTTAAAACRCATATAAAATGAGTTGTGAGAAAAAGCTATTTTAATCAGTATTTTCCAGTAAGGAATGCAACAGGTGCCAAATACTGAAGGAAACCCACATCTGCTCCACTGCGGCTGTAGGCCCTGCCTGATCAGATTTTATAATACGTATTTTGCACATGCACGGATTACTTAGAATCTAAGGAATGCAGCCCATACCACTGGGAGACCATAAAAATATAAGGAATCTATGGTCTTTCCTGCAGCCTGGATCTGGAATGCCTRTACTGTTTAAGCAGTATTACAATAATAGTAGCCCAAAAACTACTGTCAGTATGATTAATGCCAGTAGCTTTCTTACCCTGGCCAGAAAACTGTAAGGTTTGTATGTCAYGCTGAGACTTTTAGCCCTGCATACATGGTAAAAGCCCACCTGCCTACTTCACTTGACCATGAAAGAGGAAAGATTAAAAAAAACACTGCTTCACTGCTTTTGGGAGGGATTAAGAAGGGATAGTATCAGGCCAGCCTTCTTCCTGGGTTTGCAGAAGTTTGGGTGCCCAGGGATRCTCATGAACTCCTGACGTAACAGCTGCTGTTTTTATCTAGAGAGCTCACCAGCCTCTGACTGACTGCCCTGTGAAAAGCTTTGGGGGACATGAAACAAGAAGTWTATCTACAGCAAAATTTTATTCTGTCTGGTTCAGAAGGGTGATAAGGCAAGAGAGCCTCTATTTGGCCTTGTAAGGAGATACATTCCTTCAACTGCCTTGTAGCAAGTTGCAGGGGATAGCCACATTTATATGCGCCACACAGATAATGCACTTGAAATGCTTCGGGACTGATATGAATAGGAACTATTCTTCCCTTTAATTAGCATTTTTGCCAGATGAACACTGCTGCGAAGTGCCAAACAGTGGAGTCCTCCTACAAGTTCCAGGAGATACACAACCGACAGCCAGAGCGTATCCAAAAATCAGAAGATTTCCTTTTGCAGCCACAATTTGTTTTGCCCACTTGAATGAAAATAATACAGTTATCAAAATGATCACCAAGATAAGGACAAAACCATTGTACCACACAAACCCCGAGAGGTGACATACAAAACTCTGCTGAATTCTTGGGCAGCTGTGTGATGTTCTTTGAATGGTGACTAACATTATAAATGTTGACCACAGAAAAGGAAATGCATTAGTGTACTTTAAAAGAGATAGCTTATCATAAAAAGATACAGAATTCATGGGTTTTTTAAAACGTCAAACAGCTGATCCTAGCTCTGATCAGACACAAAAAGTAGTCACGGGTGACTGTTAGACTATTTATAAATTATTTCTACAAAACTTCACCTTAAGTTATAACTAAGTAGGAAAACCATAAACATAGAAATACAGTAAAGATGTAAGTTATACTGTTTGGGTGTTGGTGTTCTTGTATTACCAGATGAATTGCCAATAGAAAGACAGTATAGATTAAAGAAAAAAAAATACAAAAACATTGGCTTGTTTCCTAGCAACAGCTCAGCTAAAATTACTTAACATTTCTACTCAATCAAATGTAAATTTGACTAYGTTATCCCTTAAATGTTGATTATAACAGGCCTTTTCAAATGCAAATTCAATGTGTAAAGTGAATGTAAACGTTGACAAAGCTGACACCAAAATCTCCTGATTAACATCATTTGCATGTACACAGCAACATTATTACAAACCTTCCAAAGACAGAAGGAAATGAAAATTGGATATAGAATCACCTTCTGCATCATCTCATTCTGTCCTGCTTTAAGAGCAAAACAGACAAAAATAAAAAGCCCTTTGGATTGCATGCAAAATTCCAACAGTTTACAAGTGCAACACAATAAGCTGTACCTGAATACTATTCCTTGTGTTGCTASCAAATACAATGGAGTGAAAAGCTCTGGTTTATTTCTTAGTCACAGAACTTGAGAATTACATACAGCACAGGCAGACAGTAAAGACTGGAATGCGACGTAGCCATTGGCACTTGCAAGTTTTTTTGCCTCTTTTACCTGCAATTCTTGCATGAGAAATACAGGAGGTGGTGGGAAAATGAATAAATGTCAAAATCTAGAAGTTTGTTCTTTGCACAGTCAATCAACTCTGCAATTCAACCACCTTAGAYATGCAGACATTTTTTGCTTAAAACACACAGAAGATGCTTCAAAGAAGATGTCAACATGTTTCTTCTTGTTGCAGCATTTCACAGTAAGGGTATTAAAGCATATTGTTTTACAATAACATGCACTACACATCAGGCTGATTTACCATTAGTTAACCAAAAGTCAGCGGGGAGCTGAGAATAGATGCAGTGTTCCTTCAGCACGAAGTAAGTAGCCAGACTTAACTTCTTAAACTGAGAGTATTTTCCAGCAGAAAACACAATCATCCTTCTTAATCATCTCAAGAAGAGTACTGGGCTAAACCACAAGATTTTACATCTGCAGACACTAYACAGACTTATCTTTGGCAGTAGAGATTTTATTTTCCACGCTGATGCAGACAGGTACCTTGATAGCTTGCTGTGATACACATATCCTAGTCCAGCACATTGACACAATGAGAATTTGCACAGCATCAGCTACATCACTGCAAAAGGAACAATTTAGCATTCACCAGCCACCTTMTAATCTTTTATGGTGCTATGTTTTTAAAGAAAAGCAGAAACACTTTCTTCCTCCACTTCACAGCTTCTTAATAGAGTTATTACAGGCCTCTTGAGGATTATCTTTTCTACCCTGGATTAGAGTTGCCACGTAAAATATTTTAGACAGGACATAACCCACTCCCCTCTATACACACAAATTGCAAATTTTAGCCATGTCAGATCCTAAAAGTTGAAGACTTTTTAAGAAATCAATGAGCAAAACAGATGAGTATTGGGAAAGCACAATGAGTAAAATGGTTACCACCATACTAAGAACAAATCGTACCAGTCCCAAAAAGCTAGTCCCATTTCTAAATTATGGTTCTGGGACAGAGCTGAAAATGAATTTTGGACTTGGCTTAAACAATAGCAAGGGACAGAAAACATGCAAGAACACTTCATCCTCCCGTGCCAACTCAAGTCTGCCACCCCACTGCTTACAGACTTCTATGTGCCAGACAAGGTTCAAACTCACGTTTGGAACAGAGTCCAGTTCTAAAGGAGAGCTCATATCTGGAGATGCATTCTGATGGCATATGAGTTGTCTTTCTTCTGCAAAGCCTAATGCAGCAGGAGCTCTACACCTTACCTCATGATCCTCCACCCTTATGCTGCACATTTGTGCTCCATTCAAATCCAGCTTCCAACAGGAGAAACAAGGAGATGCAGACTTCAGTGAAAATCTTGAGAAACTATTTTATTTTTGTTTGGAAACTTTCCAAAGGCACTTTTAGTGCCTTTTAGTATATACACATGAAAATGAATACTGTTCCCTTATTAATACATTCTTTCAAGTGACTTTTACAGTCTGGAACAAAGGTCAGTTACACTGAGTTCCAAGAATCCACTGCACTAAAAAAGTAACTTTATTTGACCATATGTTACTATAATTAAAACATACAGGAAAATACKCTTTGATCTTATGACTCTCTTGGACTAGATGGCTAACAATCCCATTTTTTCAAACAATGATTTTAGTTGTAACCCTAAAAAAAAATCTGAAATAACTACATCATTGATTTCATGACTTACCATTAAAAATACCACCAGGGTCTGTGATATGGCAGCTGTGTGTTAAAAGATCATTACCTAACTGGACTCTCTCTTCAGAACCCTGACACAAGAGACTGGGAGCTCATACCCATGACAGTGGCTGAAAGTGATGAAGCAGTAKCTGTTGAACCAGCAAGACATTCGTAGTTAAGAACTAAGATAAATTACTCCCATGCAGTATACATGGAGTATGGAGAAAAGGCTCATTTACATGAGAAACATTTGCTACAGAACAAAACTATGTAAACAAAGCAAAGGCGAGACATGCACAAAAGGTTATCCATTACCCTGCACCATTTGGCTATTACTGCCAATAAAGTTCCAGAGATTTTAAACAACTGGAACTTAAAAATCAGCTAAAATTAGTTGAATGCAGACAAGGAACTAACAAGCAGCCTTTACTTCTGTAGAGCGAATGTAATAGAAAGGAATAGTCTCATAGGAATTCTCAAAGGAATTGTTCAGCCTYAGGTGAGGTGCTATGGGCACGTCTAAAAATTGAGAGTACACTTATTCAAACTCTGTGATGCACTAGGATCCCCATACTTGAGAAAAATTTAAACGCCCTAAAYTAACCAATGGCAGTATTTTACAGGAGAAAACCCAAAATTTATTCTGAATGAAACACACCTGAAGTCCATAGCAGTACATGTAACTGCCTCTAACATATGCTTAGTGGGAGCATTCAATTCAGTATACTTCCAACAATGACAGATGTGAAATCCAAATTAAGAAAGGTTTTATTACCACTCACCACACCCTTTAAGAGCAGGTGAAGCTAAATGTTTCTCCTTGAGTTTCATTTGTAGCAGAGAAGTGCAAAAAACATAAGCTTGATGCTGAGAGAAAAGAGGGAAACTATAAAAAGAAAAATGAGAAGAAGAACTAGCTCAGATTTAGACAGAGTATTTGAGTTAGATTTGGAAACATCACAGAAAATTAGTTTTTAAACACTTGGTATTCTTAGTAGGAGACCATATCAGCTCTTTCATCTTGTAGGCAAACCTCCCTAGATTTAAGAGAAGAAAAAAGAAAAAAAAAGAAACAAAGCCCACACACCTCTGACTGTTGCTCAGGAACAGAATGATGACACAGAAGCATTGTCCTGCCTCATGATGGAGACAACCTCAGAGTCACTATTCATGCTTTCAACAAAAGGTTGGGAATCTGTGGGGTTGGGAGGGGCCAAGCTTAAAGTAAATAAGAGCAGTCCTCATGACATTTTTCAACTCTACATGGTGGCCTTCAGCCAGACCACAATGAGGGTTTGATTTATAGAAACTACAGGACATCCRTGGCCTGTGATTTCTGCCACAGCTTCTTTTATGAACAGAAGATAAACTATCTGATTTAAGACTAAGTAGCTTCAGCAAATCTCTTTCATTTAATCAAATACTACAAATACACTCCTTTCCAGCTACCCCACCTAAGATAGGCAAATGCTCATCCTGCATTTATCTCAGGGTGCATTTGCATAAGCACGCTACAAGAGTACAAAGATGTAGAAAATGACAGTAATTAAGGGACAAACTGCTCACCAGGGCCCACTTTGATCCTTACCAATTTGAAAACTGAACTTGACACTACTTTCTGGGTGAAAAAGCAATTCATTCAGGAATCATAGAATGGTTTGGGTTGGAAGGGACCTTAAACATCATCTAGGTATCCCATCGTGAGCAAGGATGCCTTCTACTTGACYAGGTTGCTCAAAGCCCCATCCTATCAAGTCATCAACACTTCCAGGGATGGGCCATCCTCAAGTTCTCTGGAAAACCTGTTCCAGTGCCTCATCAACCTCCCTGCAAAGAATCTCTCCCTAATCTAATCTCAATTTAAATCTAAATCCCTGACCCACCTGCAGAACCTTGCTTGCACCTGACCTTTTTGAACTTKGCAAGTTTTGCACAGGCCCACCTCTCAGGCCTGTCAAGGTCACTCTGGAACCATCCCCTCCTTCCTGTGTGTCAATGTGATGAAGCCACCTTACTGTCTGGAGTGGCTGCAATTCCTTTGTGCTGCTCTTCAGGAGCTCTSCTGCTGACCTGCAATCCATCTCCAGGCTCATGGCATCTCTTGCTGGCACTGGCATCACACTGGTAGGAGTAGCATGGATGGAGGTTCCCCTCCCCCAGCAGTTTCACTTTAAAGCCCTCTTCACATCTTTTAAGACAGCTCTGTTTTAAAAGAACTAGCTAATCTGTTCTTACTAGCAAATGTAATCCTTTACCCCAGCATCAAAGACTCCATTTAGCTCAGTTCTTGAAGTTTATAAAGAACTGAGAGGATACATGAGGCATGGAAATTAAAAACAAAATAGAAGAGAGGAAGCAGGCTTRCTAACTGCAGGAAATAGGACTTTTTCTACAGCATCAGCCCCACCACTACTTATGTTTTATTCATYAATTCTACTTGCAGTTTTTCTCTTTACGCAAAGACAACCTGGCAGCACCACATTTTTGTTACTCCAAGTCAAATATAATCCCAGATCATTAAAAAAAAGATAAAGTACTCCTCAGACTCAAGTAAGAGAGTCAGAAACAGTGTCTTGTTACCCACCTAGGGCGCCCATCTCTCTCACATTCCTAGGGTTATTTCTGGCACAGTGTAGTGGTCCAAGCACACATAATGAAAGGCCAGTCCTTCACAGGAGAGACAGAGAGGTGGTTTACTTTTGCTGACCTAAAACTCACAGGTATTTCTGAACTTCTCTCAGAAGCCATCATCCCTCTTGAAATTGGGTATCCCTGCCTTCAACATACTCCTGCCTACTCTGCCAGTCTCAGGTGTTTTGCTCACTATATACAATACTCTGCTGGTCTTCACAGTGCTAATGCACTGAAACTGCTCTCTCTGCTCTCCACCTCCTTCACGGCATGACTTTTAAAATTTTTCTTTTCAAGTCAAGTTCAAGTACTACTGACGCATCTCTTACAGCAGCTTCTGGTTATCAGTGTTAAAAAGTCAGTGATTTATTACCAAATCCATGGAGCCAGAAGTAATAATGAWTAAGAGTCATGAAATCCTACTGTACTCAGATGATACACAGTAAAGTTGTCCAATGTTTGCCACATCAAAAGCTGTACCCGGATAAACTTAAGGAAATTTCAGGAAAATTTCAAAAGAAAGGAAGAATTTAAAACTACAGAAATACAAAAATATGACATTGAAAGGACACCAAGARACAAACAGAGCAACTAATAAAAATWATAAATTCAGAAGTGGTCTCAAGAGACACTGCTCTGAAATTAAAGCTCTCAGACACAACACTAAGCTTAAAAGTTAAAATACATGGGCTACTGGGATATATATCTATGGCTCCCCTCACCTGCCCACATATCCATTTAAGATTTTTCTCCTACAGAACAAAATGATAGTGATCAATCTGAGATAGTTATCAAAACCCAAGCAGCATGATTTGAATTACAGAGAAAAATAATGTCATGAGCATAATTATTTTATCTGTTAATTAAAAAAAACCCAAAAAGAAAAAAAGAAAAAGGCCATCAGAAATAAAAGGTATTTAGCTATTCTTTCTCTAGAGTAAACCCCATTTTGAATTCAGTGATCTTGCCTCCTTGAACAGGAAATTGCACTTCCAAACCAAAACCAAAATATCTATTTACATGTCACATATTTACATGCAGACAAAGGAATTATAAACATCCTTCATGCTTCCATATGTTTGTTTTTATATATTTATGTATAGAATCATTTATGAGCCTAGGTCTTCTGATATCCTCATTGGGATCTTTGCAGCAGAGGAATCATCCATGTTCCATCCRAGCGTCACGGATAACCCAATTATGTGCACAAATCCTTCCTGCCCACACACCTCCCTGGCATCTTGCAACAATTCCTGTAAGGAGGAGAAGATCCAGCCCTGCCACCAGCCCARGACTGGTTTCACGTCTCCTCCATGGTTTGCTGAGCCATCAATTCGTTGCACTTGTAAATGGAAATAACACATTGCCAAACACTAATGCTTATTATTACAGTCAACCAATTAAACTGCAATTCTGCCATTGTTATCCACCAACACTCTTCCTGCTTAAGTGCAAGGTATGTTTACTTTATTACTGAGGAGCTCAAACATTTTCTTTCACAATAATGCAGTCTCTCCTCCTCCCACCTTAACCAAGGTGAATGCTCATGAATCAGACCAATAACTGGAACAACATTTTCACGTCTACACTGACATGGACAGAAACAKAAAAGCTGATAATTAGTATTTTCGACAATATTAGGATCAGTTATAAGATTTCACAAGAAAGGGAAAGATGGCAGAGATTTCAAAAAGCAACATAACAAAAAAACTTTCTACCCCCCCAAACATACCACCACCACACAGAGATGACATTTTATCTTCTCTTTTACAGTATCACTGCTGAAGCTAAAATTTCAAGATCTCTTATACCGAATGAAATGGCCATGAAGGAAGGAATTAGATGGCAAAACCAGTAACACAAATCTTACTAAAACCTCAGACCCATCAGCACTGTGTAGATAAAAATATTTTGGATTTTACTCCAATCTGCWCTGCAAAGAGCTTTTTCCCTACCCCACTAAACAATCTGCACCAGTAATGCTGGTTCACAGTTAGACACAAAAGCATGCAAATTCTACTTCTACTCTGTATTAACAGATTCTATCTGTATAAACAGATGCATTTCCTCAATGGTCCATACATACACAGAAAAGTGTTGACTACCTCTCACAGACAATGCTTTACCTGTTTCACTTATAGTCAGCTAAAGCGCAGTGGGAAATAGCAAATAAAAATACAGGACTGCTAAGCCTCAATCCAACTAAACTGTTTTTAAAACTGGATGCAGAGAAGTTATGGAAGTTGGAAACAATGTAGAAATCTCTATCTAGTGGTAAGGCATTGGTGATTTTTAGAGCTTATTTTTGGAACCTCTACTTCAGGAACAATGCATTATATGATGAAACATAATATCCCAACACCTTGTATTCACAGCTAAATATGGAGTGGAGTGCTGGTAACCCACACTCAAGAAACATGGAACACTGTTTTTCATTATCCTATAACCAGTTCAAAATAGCATCATTAAGCTGACACYACAAGTGTACATCATCAGGAAAAGACTATTTATTTGAAAATCTTTATTCTGCATCAGAGCACCTCTGCATATGCTGCTCCCTCAAATCTTGAACTGATAAGAATCAGTTAACCACATATATGCACWCAGCATGAGACTTGCAGATCACAAAATGTGTAGAAACGTGTTGCTTCACAGGAAATGTCTGCAACTGATTCTCAAATTCAAGCCCAAATGTTAAACCACTGAAAAATACCACTGCGCCGATTATYTAACTCCTTAAATGGTGACCATCAGTGTGGTTATCTAAGCACTTGAACACAGCTGACTAACATGCACTTAGCAGCATATCTCATTATTACATTTTTTGTGGCAAACAGACATTTCTCTGTTCTCCTCCAAAAAATACACCTATTGAAGTCTGCATCTGCCCAAGGCAGTCAATGTGTTATTGAAGCCATTATTGTAAGGTCACATCATTACAACACATCCTAAGCATCCAAAACAAAATTACATCTAAACAAGTTCCTACTACATTAAGAAGTCCAACAAATGACTAGGAATGCATGTTCTTAAACATGTTCTCCAGCACAGAAACAGCTCTGCACTCTCCTCTGCACTATCTCCAGAAACAGCAACCAAGAAGGGAGGATGGAGTCTCCTCTACTCAGATCTACCTCTTGCTACCACATCTTCTCTCTCCTCAAGCCATCAGATGGGAAGCGCTGCCAAGCTCAGTTTAGACTGTGAAAGTACTACACGTTAGTACMATGGATTAGTTTTGTTTAGCTAAACCATATACAGCAATATCACRCAGGACAAAAATGAGACACCACRAAAGACCACCAGTTTTCAGAAGGTRAAGAGCYCAGCACTTCCTAAATGTCAACGTCCCTACAAAAGTAATATTATACTTATGCAAAACTAGGATACATGTTGTCAKCCCCCAAATCACTGGGTTTACCCCCTCAAAGTAAAGAAAAGTGTGTCKCTACAGACACACGAGAGTGTTATGCAACAGTTGTGCTTTGCTCAGGGATGGACAGCCCTGCAATCTCCTTCACAACTGGTGGCACCAAACCCTCCCCATGTCTCAGCATCAGTGGGTCTCAGCATGAGTGGGTCTCTTTTGCCCATATGATGTCTCACCACGAGGCATCTTAAAGCCAAGCTGTGTTTCATGGAGCTCACATGGCTGTATACTCAATTAGAAGTATGTTCTGCCCACRTAAACTTGTACTGCTTAGGACACCATTACTCAGTAGTTCTTTTGTTTGCAGGAATYCTTTTCCACATCCTACCACACAATCATGACACTACAACACCTACTAGAGAGCAACACGACAGGAGGACTGAGAGACGTCAGCTTTATCTTCCCAGTAATCAACAACACTTCACTGTAAGGACACAGAGAGAGCAGTTCCTCCACCAYGCTCCAAGATACTTTGGGGTTCAAAATACATAACCCACAACAGTTCAGTGTGGTGCATTGTTTTCAAATGGGGGCTGTCTCAGACACTTGTGAAACAAAAGATCATATTGGAAAGAAATCCAAATCAGGTTTGTGTCTGACCCAAATTCAAGTGTGAGACCTTCTGGTAAAGGTCTTCATGTTTACATTCTGCTCTCCATAAAATGCCAGGGGGAAAAAAGCAGACCAAACCCAAACCAATAAATTTGCTTTCTTGAATGTTTATCATCTGCCCTGCCTACTGGATTTTAAAAACTGCCATCATGGAAGATGTTGGACTGCTTGACACCAGAGGTTCCAAGGTARGAAGCCTCAGTGGACTCACAGCACAGAAACCAGGAAAGCAAGTCCACATCAACACATTGCCTCCCAGAGAAGTTATCGTTAAGAAGTCTGTTCTACTAAGCCACCTACCCACAACAAGGTAGAAAGTAATCAAAGGGYACCCAGAAAAGAAGACCTTCATGATCGTGACAAGAAAGTTGGCGAGTTGTTCTACTGTGCAACCACTGTGAAGAGAAAAAAGAGSGGGRAAAAAAAGGAATCARAATAAGAAATAAAGCCAAAAAATATTTCTGCTACAATGGCAACAAATAGGAAGGATGGGACTGCAGCCCAACATWTAACAAATCCTCAGACTCACAACAGGATGGCTTTATAACTGACCTTAAGAGAAAGTTTATAGTCCTCTTGGAAGAATAGGAAGAGGATATATCATATCTGAGAAGGAAATTGCTTACTTCTTTACCAGGAGTGCTTCAGCACACACATTCAGCATCAGAACCAGTCCTTTGGATTGAGAATTCCGTGCTCAGTATCCTGAGCAGCAAAGATAAGTGAAAGAATTCAACTCTCCGATCTCTGCTTCAAAATAAAAATATAGAGAGGAGTTACCCACATGGAGATCATTAGCGATCATCCTAAGGAGCATGATCTACACAAAATGAGTTAAAAATCAGCAGTGTGACAGGCCACCTGCAAACAGGGAAATTCCAAAGAGGTACTGAGGTAGCTTGAARAGGCAGCTACAATAATCCATAGAAATGATCTAAGTAAGTACTTAGTAATATGAATAAGAGAGGTTTTCAGGATAAATTAGATAAAGACTGCAGTCAGTGAACTAAGGATACTTAAAATGCCCATTAAAAGCTCTGAATCTCATCAAGCACATGCCTCAAGCAGACTGCCTGAACAATCCCAAGCATCCAACCTCAAAGTGAGTCAGGAGAGAGTGGCCTGTATACTTGATCCAGAATTAGATATGTGTCTGACTAGTAAGAAGAAACATGGTTTCTACCCAGGCAGATACCTGTCCAGCTTATGAGATTCCAAAACCCCTACCAAGACTTCATTTTAGAAAGCAGACTCCTTTGTTTTTTACAAACTCCTTTTCTCCCTTGCTTCAGTTTCAGATTTCTTCATCTTTATTCCTTGTTTGTRTTGTTACTTTCTCAGAAAGGCACCTTCTGTATTGATATGGTTAATAAAGAGGCCTAATAGGAGTACAGTATATCCTATTATGCCTATGTTCAGTCACGTTCCTAAGCTACACCTGTTCTACAGAGCACCAAAAATAAATAAATTAGAACAATCAGTCTTCGCAAGAAAAGAAGGCTTTGAGACTTTACAGAACGAAGCGGTTCAGTGGTTCCAGGACAGAAATGCAGCAGCCATGAGAAAGGCTCCAATCAACCACTCATCTGTAGAGCAACGGGAGAACAGAACGAACAGTCAGAAGGGTCAGCAGCAGGTGAGCACAGACACCAGATGGAGATTTTAAATTTTTTTAAAGCAGTAACAGAATAGTAGGCAATTTCTGATCTCCCTACAAAGCCTAAATCAGGTACCCACCAACTGTATCACAGAATGCACACAATAACACCTATACACTATGCAAAAGGCAAAATACTTTGGGGCACCAAGCACCACAGTCTGGGGTCTGAGTGTACCTGCAGCAGAATGCTCAGCTGAGCATAACTGCTTATCAAAAGTTAAACACTGCTGGAGCAGTTTCCTCCATGTAGGCATGGTATTTATAATCCCTTTTCTTAAACTATCAGTAAGGGCTTGGCAGGTAAGAAAAAGTGGCAGGTGATGAGAAGGGTTGAATTTTCCTAGTTTAGTAACCAAAGCTAGTACAGAACAGAAGAAAGATGTAAAGATCCAACTTTGCTCCATGGGTCAACACAGACAAGAAAAAGAAATTAATTCCAACCCCAGGTTTGTATGATGTTTTTTCACCCTGAAAGGATGACTAATTCCTCACAAGTATCTTCCCAAAGTAAAGATACAGGAAGGTTTGGGTTTTAAATTCTAYTATCTTGGATCAATTTGCTAAAACTGAGCTACTAGCTGGGCTTTTCTTGAACTCCTCTCTTCAGTTCTCTCTTCTCCTAACTACCTGCAGCTCTGCAGGCTTCTGAAAGAAACATGAACCTGGTCTTCGATTACGATTAATATTTTTAAATTACATGCAAAAAKATCAGCATGAATTATTGTTCCTAATTATTGATATAGCAAGTCTAATTGCATACAATGAGGGCATAATAAATTTCAAATTATTACACCACGCAAGTAGACAGTACTTTCTAGAAAGCTGTATACTCAATTYTGTGCCATGGTTCTAGCCATACAACATCACAGAGATTATGAGCAAATACTAACAGGCTTTCAATATGTATGCACACCTGCTACTACAGAACAAGCAATTGCAAAACTGTGTGTTTGGGCTCAATCTTGGATTCATGTGGTATCAAATGTTTTTAGTACACCACTGCAGGCAAAACTCCAATCCTTTCCATTATTAAGGAGCTGTGCTTTGTGGGTCAGACCAAAGAGATTTGGTTTCCAAATGGAGATGCTATGGCTTCCACATAGGCAGTGTCAGAGAAGAGGCCTTTCCTCATTTCCAGAGAAGAGGTATTCCCTCATTTCCAGAATGCTTGGTGGTAGTAAGCAATCCTGTGGCTGGAATACTGTGCCATTWGCAAGAACAGAAGGGATCACTAACAGCATACCTACTATATTTCTGAGGTCAGTAGGATCAAGTAGAAGCAGGGTGACAATGGTACAGGAACTACATTTTCTATTTAAAAAAGAAACAAAGGAAGAAGTAAGGTCACCACTGAGAAAAAAAAAAAAAGAATCTATCAATCAACCCAGTATGTATCTGCAGAACATTCACTAAGCTTATTAATGTATATCTTAATTATATTTGTTTCAGTATCTGAAATGCATTTGAGGCCACACATACAATTCAGGTTTAGYAAGAGCATATATAGAAGTGCTTGCCCATCTGTTTCACAATGATTTCTAACTCAGTTATCAGTTATCCAAAGCATCCAAAGCTTCTCTAAGGTTCAGAAAGTGCTCACAATGAGCCCAAGAGTTCCTTAGAGTAATCCTGTGAAATGAAAGTACATACAAAAATTGCTCCAGAAGTAAAATTCTTCAGGTAAAAGCTGCTCAAAGGCATTTTCTTTTCTTTAGATTTCATTAAAATCCAATCAGTTAATGTTAAATTACAACAGCACAGTCAAAAACATCTACAGAAGGTAGCAGCAATAAATACCTTTTCCCCAGCCTGTGCATTCAACTATTGTTGCATACCTGAACAAACTCTTGGTATTTACCCTGGCTCTGGAAGCAGGTTAAGCAAGCCTCTAAAACTCCCTGGCATATAACTATGTCCCAGCTCACAGTATCCAACACAGGYTTATCTCCCCACTCAATCTGGTCTAAAGAGAGCCCTGGGTCACTGCTCCAAGACAACTGCCAGCAAAGATGAAGTATTTGCTTTGTTCTGATGACAGGCTCTTCACAGTCACCCCCCCAACAAAAAGCTGCCAGGAAAAAAGGGTTTATTCTGCACACATGAAATGAGAACACTAGGTACAGGTAGCTAACTCTCCAGATAGCTYTCCCAGGACAGAGACCAAAGTCTGGAAACCTTGTCAAGAAAGGCTGCTGAAGATAAAGCACGAGGACTGATACTGCTACAGTGTCAGCATTTCTCATCTGTTAGAGAGTATTTAGTCAATTAATGAGATTTTCTCAGGTAAAAAGAAAGTACAGTTATTACCAGTGCTAGGACTGTGTGGAAAGAGTCCTATTAGCACAAGTACAAAGCTTCTCTAAGGTTCAGAAAGTGCTCACAATGAGCCCAAGAGTTCCTTAGAGTAATCCTGTGAAATGAAAGTACATACAAAAAMCTCCAGGTACCACCATTTTCCCACCCTCCTCACACTCCACACCACACCACTACCTTGTCTTGTGGACCATAGAGCACTTTTAACTACAGTAAGGACCACAGTCTTCCTAGTTCCTCCCTGGAAGGATTTGCAACCATGGATTTTATTTTAAACACTTTCAAGCTTTCCTTTTTCCTCCAAGTATCATATCATAATAGTTCTAGATAACTTTTAGTGAATTTTTTACTGTCAACTGCCTGGTCTACCCTGCCACATCCATGGCACTCTGCATTTGATGACTAACCCTTAGCCTGGGCTAAGAGCACATACGCTCTGGCACATAGAGCAGCATACTTCGAGGCATCTGCACCTTTCTGTGCTGCCACTCCCATGGAAATTTTTCACTCCCCTTTCACAAATCCATCTTTTTCACATGAATATACTAATTAAGTGACTAAATGAAACAAATTTATTGGAAAAAGCAGTTATTTGGGGTTTTTCTTAGTGKTTTTTTCGCACAACTTTCTCCATAATCTACTCTATGCAACAGAAAAAAAAAATTCAGATAATGAAAACCTGATGCCTCAGGAGGAAGGCTCTGCAGATATCACCAGAGCTTAACAGGATAGAGAGCAAAGCTCCCTGGTCCCAAACTGAAATAGAGATGAGAATGTGAGTGGTTCATCGTTATTTTTTGCATCAAAATTGAGATCCTAACAACTCTCACATCACACCATTTACCCAGCAGAACCATCAGGCAGCAGACTCCTCAACTCAACACCAAGTTATAGAAGTTGTAACACTTCTCCAACATATTGCTACAAAAACATGKAAGCTGCAAGGGCTTCCCTAAAAGTTTGTCATCAGATTTCCTTGTGTCAATGTCAGTTCTTTGATCTGAAGACAAAGGAGGCAAGGGCAGACCTCAGTAATCTGGAATGCAGCTTTTACCTGCCAGCAGGCAAACATCTGAAATCTACATGAAGCCTATAAATGAATTTTGAGGTCACTTCCACAGCACTAATACACACACTCTGATGAACATACACAGYAGGATTATATCAAAATAAATGACTGAAATAATTAAATAGTGTTGTTTTTGACACTGAATGCCCATTTAAGGGGCYGAGTTAACATTCATGTATCCACGCCAGTCTCATATAGCAGTGAAACTGGATCTCTTCCATCTTAAATGTACCACCTCCCTGCTTCCGAGTTATGGCTTCTACTGGGATAATTACCAGAAAGTAAGATATTGACTACATTACATGCTGCCAGAGAAGCAGGTGATGCTCCTTTCCACTTCATACTCAGGTATTTAGCAGTTCRGATTTTATTCACAGAGTATTTACTATCTGTCAAAATACACTGGGGAAAAAGAAATARCTTCCATAAAAAGAGAAACATTTGCAGCTTACTCAGGTTTGACAAAGTACTTGGGGCAGGTATCTCAGAAGTGTCCAAATATTTTCTAAAACTAGAAAGAGACTGTGTTGAAGCAGTTTCAGCATTGCCCATTGCCGGTATTTCAAAATGAAAGTGCTCAGCTTTTCACAAAAAAAATTGTAATAAATAAGATGGCCTTTATTAACCCACAGTAAAATCTTTCTAAAAATCAGAAGACATGTTTTACAATTCATCCACAATTAAGTTCTCATCTCTTTGGTCAAAAAGACCTGACCAACCTGGCTTCAAAATCCCATTCAAATTTTCCCTTAAGCTGATAAAGTTCTTCTATGTCTACTCCAGCCTCCCTTAAGCTGATAAAGTTCTTCTATGTCTACTCCAGCCTCTGTAACACAAAATGATACAAATAGCACCTGTATTTAAGAGTGTTCAGTCTTTAATGAATTGCAGTATCTGAAATGAAACTGCACAGTAGTRATGTACTCCATCCTGTACACTTATCAGAGACACAAACAACTGCAGTGTCATCAGCATTTCTGGTGAAAAATCCATTCCCCTTGTTTATCACAGCACAAAGTTCAGAAGGAGCCTTCTAAGAATTCAGGGAACACAAATATTAATAGCAAAGAAAAATCACTAAACCATAAACTGGAATATTTCTTCTATTCTGCAGCTCTGAATATTGGTCCACCATCTCATAACTAAAGTGTAAGAAACCGTATGTACTCCCTCAAAGCATTTCTGAAAGTCTTAGGATTGAATTAGGCACTGAATAACAGGAATTGGTTGTTTAATTTTTTAATGTGAAGTTCACTGAGACAGTCCTTTAAAACCAAGGACTCTTTATTGTTAAACACAGCTGATTTATCAAATCAATTCTCTAATTGTCGCCATTTCAAATTAACACTAAAATCTTTGTCTCAGCCTTTCTCAAAGTGTACAGAGCAGCTATTTTCTTAGATGGTTATCATCCAAATTTTGAATTACTTGTGCTTACTGGAGATAAATAAAATTAATTCTCAGTGAAAAACAGCTTATTCAAGAAAAAGAATTATAAAGAAAAAAACCAGCACATTCAGGAGCAACATAAAATGTACACTGTAAGCAGCAGGCCTGTAGTGCTTCTTTCTTTTGCATTAAAGTGTTCTGCAGCTTGACACAAAATATTTTTGATTACGTGTTTGCATTTGCATTATATTTTAGAAGAGGAAAGAATGGTAGGTAAGATTTTGTCAGATTGAACAGATGTTTCTTCATCTTCTGGCATCACCCCTTGCTCAAAATTATTTTTTRCTATACAATTATTATTTTTTATGATACAATTCACATTCCTCAAAAAATGATGAAGTAAAAAAAGATAATTTGACTGGCAGYCACCTGATTATTTTACAATTCTCTTAAGAACTGGAGATTAGCTATGAAAACATCCTCTCAAGGYCTGAAGTGCAGACATGATAATTGCTATATATTTTGCCACAAAGGTAAATATGCCCTACACAAGTGAAGTGTAATGCCAGTGGTACAAGTCAGCTGATGTTTCTTCAGGTTTTCATTTTCCAACTCTTGTRTAYATCTGCTGACATACAAGAGMTGCAATCCCTGCCAGTTGTATCAAYACAGCCCTGCAATGGGCCTCACCCAAAGCCACTCCAGCTACCAGAGGAAAAAAGGAAAGATCCCTATTGGCTTTGTGTGAGACCTTCAATCTTAAAAATTAAAAATCAGTCTGCACCATGTTCACATATGTTTCAGCCCTTTCTTCCTAGAAATCACATGACCCAGGCTTTATGCCATTAAACACTTCACATCTTATCCTCCATGTACTTGGTAACCTCAGAACAAGAAAAAATTTCATGTCACAGAAGTAGCAAAAATTATGTTTTAGTCAAGATTTAAYGACAATTCAATTTTCCTCCATATGATTAACACATTCTAGAATTTGTTACAAGTGTTGCATTTACATTTTATCCCAATTTGTATTCAAACCCAAAGAGCWAAAGAAGCCATACTTGTAAGTGGAAATTAATCCAAAAACCTGCTCTGCTCAAGATTACATGTGGGGGAAAAAAAGTACTGATTAGAACTTCTAGTCAAAAAAATACTTTATTTGATAGAAARGCCTTCCTGAGATAGAAGGGCCTTCCTCACCACAGCAACTTGCAAAGCAAATAATCAACATCCTTGGAAAACAGAGCCATCTACATCACTGTGAAATGCATTTTAAATAAGAAACAAAAACTACAGCTGCAGTAGTATTGGGCAGAGGATGAACTTAAGCTAAAWGTAGCCATAAATGTAGAAAATTGCTTTTCATGAACAATAATTAATATTCCTGCTGAGGTAAATACCATAATTGCTCATTTATTTTTCAAGGACACATATTCATGCACATTACTGGCAACTAAGCATGGGTCTGTCCTCTGTTTTCCAGATGCTGATGAGACCATTCCACGTACCCAGGTGCCACATCATTCCTGGTGTAAAAAGCCTTAGGTTAAGATCYACCACCTTTTCAAAACAGCCGTTCTCAACTCCAAATGTTAAATTACACTCTTAGCAAATGCTAAGAGAAAGTTACATGACGGTAGCCACTTAAACCATGTTCACACTCTTGTGAAGAGCTCAGCTTGAAGCAAACACAATCTGTCATACAAACTTAGGTTTCCCAGGCTCTCCATAGATGTCGGTGTGTAGCCACTCATCCTCATCTTTACCAACATACAGGTTGCATCTTCTTATGCTTGTTTCACACAACACACTGTCAGCTCCAATATAGAAGCCGTCGCCTCTGCCAGACTGCACTTTATCCATGATGCTGCTGGATGTCTGGGGCACAGTGGTGGGGAGCAAAGCCCACATTTTAGCAATACCAAATGCCATTTTACTGTGCTCACAGCCAGCTCATCATTCAACACTTTAAACTATCGAAATGAGGACACCACACTGTTATTAGCATGTCTGGGAAAATATTGAAAGGGACAACTTTAAGAAAGCTACATGAATTCAGCCAACAGCTTATTCCACTACTTGAGCTCTTTGCTGGGGAATCTGGCCCCTTGAGTGCATAATATTAAGAACYGAAGTCACTGCAGGCAGCAGATGTCAAAGCCACCACCAGACATGGAAATTCATAAGCCTCTTTCTCCCTCCATATGACCTGAACTTTCCAGATGGGTAGTATTTTATATGCAAGGTTTTGGTCTGTCTTCTGCAATTATTCTTTTATGGAGGAAGTTTTATTTTTCCTGTTAATCCTACCACTTACAAAAGCAGCTGCCTCTGCTCCCCCAGCAAGCACTGTTCTGTTGCAGGACCCATCCTAGTATTTGGGAATCAGTCAAGTTTAATGAAAAGCTCCCAGTTCCAACTGCAATACTACAAAAATACTCCACTGAAAGCTATCCAGTGTTGGATAGCTTCCAGTGGGGTATTTTCATAGCCTTRCTGTTGGATTTCATGATTACTATGATGAAATGTTCAGCGACAGTCTATCATCTTTTTGTGCAATTACTGTATAAGCAGATGGTCTTTTTTTTCTCCCCCTCCAAATTCTAGTAGTTTTGATGCAATCCAATTATCAAACTCTACTTCCACTCAGAAAAGAATGTCTTCAGATTTATCTTTTGTGTCTCTTCCTATCCACTCTTTGACCTCTTCCAACCCACCGCCACATGTCTGGACACTCATTTCATTCCCATCTATTTCCTTAATGCTCGATGAGCCTCAGGAGAAGCAGGATTGCTCATATCAGCCACAGAGCTACACARGTGCATATACCATGTCAGCACTTACCATAAACCAAGTGAACACATAGCACCTCATACAAACAACCTCATTTAGCAACCTCATTTAATAGCATTGAAAAGTATTTTACTACAAATACCATGCAATAAAATAGAGTAAATTAACGGATGTTGTCAAAACCTGATGAAGAGATTCAGTTTAAATATTGGCTCTTCAGCATCAGAATTAACTTCACCTTAGCAACCAAGGAGCTACCTCACCCACCACTCTAAAGGTTGCAGTTCAACAGGTAGTATACACTGAGGGAGAAACAAGTCCGGGGAAAGGGGAGAGGAGCATCCTCTGCTCAAAAAAAAAAAAAAAAAACCAAAAAAAAAAACCTACACCAAAGGTGTGGCCCTCTGGAACCAGAGGTGTTGGTCCCAACATCATAGCTGAAAGTGCTACAGGACTGCAGAAATGCAATAAAATTTGCAATGTTGCCACAGCTGAATATTTTACAGTTCAGAATTGCTGGGTTTGGGGTTTTTTCTCCTCCTCTCTTCACATTACTACGGGGAATTGAGTCTATTCCATTCAACAGTCTGAACCTGGCTAATTGTAGTAAATTTGGCCTTTTGCTCCTGGACTAGAGATGCCAGAAAAGTCGACCAAAGTTCCTGCAAGGCATCAGAGCAGACAAAACCAAGAGGCAGGGAGACAACCTAGCAAGGTAGGCCAAAAGCCCCCCTTCTTAGCACACTTGCAGAGAAGGTAACAGAACTACAGGTTGCTTGRACAACATGCTGGTAGAAAAAGCCAATGGAGAAGCATTTACAGCAGATTTAAATCAACATCCATTTCCAGCTGTGAGCCACAGAAAATGTGAATACGCTGTTTAGCAGTATTGCTACGGAACTACAGAACACAGTTTCATTGCAGAGGACACATCAGTAGGGCCTGGCCTCCCTTATGAAAGGCCCCAAAGCAGTGCTTCTGAGCCAGCCCAATTATTCACAGCCTTTGTTCTATAAATGTAAAAATCAGAAAGAAGCTGATGTGCTGATGCGCACCCAGCAACACCTTGAGAGTTGAATACTTCATCCAATGGCCACAACTCTCCCAGATTATATTCACTAAAACTTTTTCAAGTAACTGGTAACTTCTCACTTGGTCACTAAGAGGTAGGTTGAAAAATCAGATCCAACCTCTCTGACTAAGCAGGGTCATCCTAGAGGAACATGGCACAGGACTGCATACAAACAGTTCTTTTGAGTATSTCCAGTGAGGGAGACTCCACAATCCCTCTGGGCAACCTGTTTCAGTGAGCAGCCACCCACATGATAGAAAAGTACTTCCTCATGTTCAGGTAGAAATTCCTGTGCATCACTTTCTTCCTATTGTCTTGTGTCCTATTTCCTTATGCTAAACTGAGCTTTATTCCAAAGCTTTGATAAGAGTTTGTTCCTGCTTTTCAGACACACAGTATAGCTCTGAAAAACAACCACTTTCCTACCAGCACTCCACAGATGATGTGAACGATTAACCCATCCTGTGAAATGTGGCAGGGCAGCAGCACTGCAGCAGCCAGACCACCTAGAGCCTGTGCCAYACACGCCTCCCCACACACAGCTGTTTGCAGCAYCAAGTTTGTTATCTGTGCTGTAAYACYGTCTGCCCAGCAATCACCCACTTCMGTTTAAACTAATAATGGAATATAACTCAATCAAGTTTTCTTTACTCCTGCAGCACACCCTGAATGTCCAAAGCAATCTATTTCTATGTGGCTTGGTCCTCTTTACTTCRTACACCAAAAAAATACAGTCAATTTTTAAAGCAACATGTTTTAGCACACATTCCTAGGCCTGTATGATGGCAAAAGCTGGACACTACTTGCATCATCTTTATGAGAAAGTAATACCAACATAAGCTCCTATTCAGACATTTAGTCTTTTATTTCCCAGTTGTCTTCAGAAATAATCACCTTTTGGCTGAGTGCTCATCCTGTGAGTTTTCATAGATAATCACCCTTTAGGMTGTGCCAGGAGGTCCTTGCACACACCAAACCACAGAGCTGAGCCTTCACGTCAGAACTGGGATCTGTACTCGGTGTCAGCAGTTCAACTCCCTACTGATTTTAATACAGGTAAYGTAACATTGCCACATCTTGTATTCACAAGCAGGTCAAGTTCAACCTGCCGTCATGCAGAGGTGAAACATTAAAAGTGAAGCACAAGCAACCTTGTGTCATACCCCACCCGTCTGTACTCAAGTCAGCTGCTTGTGTGACACCATGTGCAGAGCCTCAGACGAGTGTCCCACACATCTTGGCAAATGACACACTCCACCAAATGTGCGCATGTTCAATCAGCAATGCTCTAACTCTGAGAAAAGGAAAAAGTAATAAATACTGGCTATAGAATTAAATATATCATTATTAAAAATTTACAGTATTTCAGTATAAAGTTCTCTTCTCTGTGAAGAAGTCTCAGAACTGATTGAGACCCAAACAGCAACGCACAGACCACATGAGCAGGACTATATCTTTTCTAACACCCTGTGAGCTGTGGCACCTAAGGGCTGATAATCCAATCAAGGGATGCTCAAGATGATTTATGAACTTTCATTTTGGGGAACTATTTCCCCTAAGCTTTGCTGGAGTAATGTAATGCACAGTATAGCAAAAGTTAAGAATCTGAGATTAAAAAAAAAAMCCCAACAATATCACAATGGTATACCTGCACCATGTCGAGTCATAAATTACACAGTTTTGCGGTATGTGGTTTTGTTACCTCAYACTAAGCATCGTGATAATTATGAGAACCACACCTTTCATCCTGCTGACCTATAATGCTGCATTAATGTAACATTACACTCGCAATCTAAGCTTCAGTGATTTTTTTCAGGTATTCAGGCAGGCTTATTAAAACTTTAATAAACTGAAATGCATGCTAGCTTCATCGTTTTGTAGCAGCACTGTTTCCTCACGCTTCTAGCGAAACACATCAGTCCCTAGGTACTCAAAACTTCTGTATTTTTTCCGGTAGTTTTAAAACTTGGTCTGCTTCAAAGAACTAGCTCGTTTTTTGAGTTTCAGCTCTGTATTTTATTAGCAAAAGAGAAAGTCGGGAAAATGCAGACGGGAAGCAAGCGGCGCAGCAGCACACCTGCCGAGGCGGGAAGGTGCGGGGAGGCGGCAGTGCCGTGCCCGGCCGGGGCCGAGATGCTTTGCCGGCAGCCCCTGCGCTCCAGCACGCCTGAGGCCCGGCCGGGCGCGGGCAGGCCGGTCCCGCCGGAGTGGGGAGAGGGAAAGTTGGCGCCCGCGGCCGGCCGGGAGCCGCGCCGCCCCCTCCTCCCCTGGGCACCGCCCGCACCGCCGAGGGGCGGCCCCTGCGCACGCTCCCGCCCGCCGCCCGTGAGGCGCCCGCGCCGGGAAGGCACTGACGAGTCATCGCCCCGCCGCGTCCCCGCCCCCGCGGCCCTGGCGGGACGGGCGGCGGAGGGGAGCGCGG
>NW_026623285.1:2181467-2192995 GCF_030028575.1 Malurus melanocephalus
GGGCTGGGTGGGGGGAGATGAGGCAGCCGCAGCTGGGAGGAGGGACCAGCGCGGCTCTGTAACAGCTGTGCTGCCCCGGCGGCGGCCGCCGGCGGCGGGAGGAGCAGGGCACCCGCGCCGCCCTCCGCCGCCCGGGGACACCCGCGCCGCCTCGTCCGGCCCCGCGCGGGGCTGCGGGGGAGCGGGGAGAACTTTCCCCCTCATCCTCTCGAAGGCAGCGGCGGGGCCGGGGGCTGCTCCTGCGGCTGGGGCGAGAGGAGATGCTCCGGGGCAGTCGCTGGGGCCGGGAAGGTGGTGCCCGCCCCGGGGGGCTTGCCCAGCCGCCGAGAGTTGACTCCTAACGTGGCCGTCACCTCCACCTTGCTGGGGCGGTGAGCAACCATCCCTCGCCGAGGTCGCTCCTTCCCCAGCGGGTGCCGAGGCCGCCAAACCCAACCTTCACCTGCTCGACGAGCCGCAGGCCCCGGCCACCTGCTCGGGGACCCGGGCTCTCTCCGACGCCGGGTGGGCTACGGCCCCCCTTCCCCCGTGCTCACAGATCCCCGTGCCAGATCATTCCCATCTTCGCCTCCCGCTGGGTCGGCTCAGGGGTGCGAGGCTGCGGCCCTGGGGAGAAAAGTTAACCAGGAGTTGCACACACATCGTTCCCAAATCCTATTTTGACTTTGTCTCCAGAAAGCTATTCAGCAGAGAGGCTGACTGATTAATTGATTTTAATGAAGGTCTCCCTAGGCTCAAATTCGCAGACAGCTTTATTTAAAATTGAAAGAAAAAAAAATCACTTGTCAGGAAGGCTCTCTTCTCCCCCCCCCCCTTCTGTTTTATAATAATTTTTTTTCCATAATGATAAAATTCTATAATATTGTTAATAATTTTGAGCAAAGGTGTGGCTACAAAAAGCCTCAGAATCTCCAGGAGTCTGAATTGTATGGACATAAGTGGTTACACTGATTCTGCTGACAGATTACAGTAGCAAACTGTTATCTCTGTAAAATCAAATGTGTGCACAAGAATAAGCCTAGCCCTTGCATATCTTGTTACCTGTATAGCAGGTAAGGATGTTCCTAGCATTGCTGTAGGAGCCAAAGGATAGCTAATGCTAAAAATGCAATAGACTTGCTAGTGAATGAAAAGAGTGTTTGCCCTTTTCCTTAAAGAACAAAAACTCTTGGAGCTAGTTCCTGGTGTTCTGTATATCAGAGAACCCATCATTTGTGTTGAGAAAACAAACTTCATCTTGCAGTTTATTTTAGTCATTTTCTTACGTCTTCACTTTAATATTTTCCTGATGTTTTGCCCTCATCCACTTGGATTTTTCTTGATGTATAAACCCACTCCTTTTAGTTTACATCATAGCAAACAAAGAAAGCACAGAACCTTTCCAGAAAAGTACAATGTTGAGAAAAGCTTTCTCTTGCTTAAACACTCCACCCAAGCTTGAGTTTGTAAATAGAATTTGCATAGCCATGAGATGCTGAAACATAGAACTGTAACAATATTGTAGATTTTACACCTGAAAGAGTGGTAACATGGACACATGATAGTCCACAGTATGTTTTCAAGGTTCACTGTGGTCAGCATGTACTTTAGAGGCTTAGAAAACAGCTGCTTTTAGGCATTTCATGGAAATGCATAATTCTTTTGAATAATACAGAAGCACATCTGTTGTTTGGTCCACCTGTTTCAAGCATAGCTACTTCACATTTAGCTCTTCTTCTAATTTCTCCACTGTCTTTCTCATGTTATACAAGGAACTTGCTCATTGTGAGTTGACTCAGCCAAGGAGGAGTTGTTCATACCTATGACAATAATTCTGAAACTCATGCCACAAAAGCTGCTGTCATGAATAATACCACAAAATCAGGTTTGTGCAAGTGCCCTTATGGCCAAGACATAAACCGATCGTGAGTGTGGAAGAGAAGTGAAAAGGGAAGATAAGCATCTTCTCTAATAAGCTGCAGTTTTAGATATAATTTGTAGAGTCAAACACACAGGCCTTTTTAAACCTGTATCAGAACTGAAGGTATTACTTTTTTGTTTATGTATGAGTAAAAATTGCCTTGGTGTGAATAACCAGAATAATTCAAATAGACATTTTGTAAGGCAGTAAATCAAGACTAATCAAAATGAGTATTAAATATGAGAATTTAATGTGACTGATCTATCAAAGTCAACAGATACATGCTTTAGTCTGAAACAAAACAAAACTTAGATGGACATTGGGTTGTTATCAATAACTTTTAATAGCTATTAACAAGGAGCTCTGGTCACCTACAAAGCAATCAAAGTACATTTGTAGCTGACAAGTAATAAACATTCATGGTTAACCACCTGCTAGTAACATACAATGTAATGATTGCTTTCTGATGTGTGAACTTGTCCAGTTAGCTGCAGGCCTCTTTTCATTAATTGTTTGCTAAACTCTTGGGATTTTTGAGACACTTTGAGGTAGGGAGAGAACTTAACTCTTGCAGCAGTCAAGAAGAGCTAGAAGGCCAGGATTTGCTTGTGTACCATAGGGATTCCAGTCATTATCTTTTGATGAAATCACTCCTATTTCCGTAGGGCCTGTTTTTGTACATATGCAACTTTGATGGCTTCAGAAGTTAGGACAGTTAAACTGCAGGATATGTTGTTTCTTATGATTTAAACACTTGGAACACTCTCCCGGTTCTTCTATAGAGGTGGAAAGGATTTCTTCCCAACATAAAGGAATTTCTGTCCCTGGTTTTTGTGTCCGGGCTCATGATAGACGGGCATGAACAGACCCAGTGAAGAATTCCCCCCAAGTTACCTCTTCCCATCCCTGATTCACTGTTGTTGTCATGTTACCATTTGCGTATTACAAACAAAATACATGATGTCCTAATAATAAGGGGTGCTTGTAGAAAGAACACCCACTCTTCCTCATGTACTTGTTATCCTTTCTTCTAGTACCTGGGAGATGAGTAATTTTACCAAACTTCTTATCAGTAGTTTACCTGATCTAGTATGTTTGGAAGTTCTTTATTATGAATGATGACAGTGTGACGGGTAATGTTTTGTCACCAGTCAGTGTTTGGACCCGCACCGTCTAACATCTTTGTTGGTATCATGGGCAGCGGGATTSAGGGCACCTTCAGCAAGTTTGCCAATGACATGCTGGAGGGAAGGTTCACCAGAGGGACCCTGACAGGCTTGAGAAGTGGGGTGTGCATTCCTCAGGAAGTTCAACAAGGCCAAGTGCAAGCACAAATGCAGTCTGGGCAGGGACTGGATTGTGAACAAGCCTGCAGAGAAGGACTTGAGGATGTTGGTGAATGAGAAGTGTGAATGACCTGGCAATGTGCGCTTCAGCAAAGAAAGCCAAATGTGTCCTGGGCTGCATCCTGTGTCACCAGAAGGTCAAGGGAGGTGATTGTCCTCCTCTACTCTGCTCTCCTGAGACCTTACTCGGAGGACTTTATCCAGCTCTGGTATCCCCAGCACAAGAAGGATGTGAACCTGTTGGAGCAAGTGCAGAAGAAGGCCACAAAGATGGTCAGAGGGCTGGAGCAACTGTCCTATGAAGACAAGCTCAGAAGTTGGGGCAGTTCAGCCTGGAGAAGAGAAGGCTTTCAGAATATCTTCCAGTGCCTAAAAGGGGCTTAGAAGAAGGTTGGAGAGGGACTTTTGGCAGGGGTATGTAGTTATAGGACAAGGGGTGGTGGCTTTAAACTGAAGAGGGTGGGTTAAATTATATATTAGGGAGAAACTCTTTTCTCTGAATGTGGTGAGACACTGGCAYAGGTTGCCCAGAGAAGTTGTTGGGATGCTGCATCCAGGAAGTGTTCAAGACCAGGTTGGATGAGGCTTTGAGCAGCYAGGTCCAGTGGAAGGTGTCCCTGCCTGTTATAGGGGGGTTGAAACTTGGAGATCTTCAAGGTCTCTTCCGACCCAAACCATTCTGTGATTCTATGAGCATTTTCTTATTCAAGTTTCATTCGGATAGAGAACTCATGTATTCATATGACAAGCTGCCAAAGTGCTCTGAAGTTGCCTTGTCATTTTGTTCAGTGGGGAAAATATAAATGGAAATTAGACCCAAGTGATTTGTCAAGCCAGAGCTAACTGCTGAGTAGATTCATTTCAGAGGTGTTAATAGCTACWGTAAAGGATATTTTGTATAAATGGAGCTGTGAAAAAGCTCAAATGGCTGGTGGCACCATGTTTTATTTGTTTTAGAAGAAGTTATTTTGAAGACTCCATAAGACCCTTGGTTTAACAATCATTCCATCTKGGGTAGACTCTTAGGCACAACTGAGAGCAGATCTGCGTGTGAGAAGGATGTGCAGCTACTCAGACCTCCTGTACAAGGCTGAGGGCAGATTAACTGAGTAGATTTCTAGATTGTCTCATTACCTGCTTAAAAATGCAAATGTTAGAACTGTGTTTTTTCATTAAGTTAGTATCTTTGTGTCTCACTTTCAGTCCATTTTATAAAGTCAGGAACATGTTTAGAGTAATTTTAATTCAGTTCTTCCTTACACTGATGTTTTATGGTCTTGGACCCCTTATCTCCTTGGATAGTCTGTCTCTTAGGCCCTTTTCAATGCCTTTTGACTGCTACTCTTTCTAATAAACAATTTTTGCTAATTACTTAGTMGTTAGATTTTGGTAATCAACCACTGTAACTGCTGGGCCTTATCTGTGGGTAAGTTACTACCAGCCAGTCATACTGTTCTGGATTCCCAAAAGCCAAATAGTTTGTCCTAATGCTTTCTGAAGGCTAGAGGTCTGAATTTGAAAAACTTGGTAGTTGCTACTCTTGGTGCTTTGAGAGTGATAAGATTTTTATTGAAGACACCTGCCCTCTGCCAAATAGTAAGGAAAAGCCAATATTTTCTTTGGAGTCTCATTTGAAGCATCGTTTAAACACTTGTTTTCTGCTGTATTTGTAATAGTTGACAACACAAATCTGTGAAACTTAAAAAAAACTCTGTCTTTTAAAACTACATGTTCCGACTTACATGACTGAAGCCATACTTGAAAATATCTACTTATRGAGGAATTAAACCAAGGGTAATCGGACATTACAAGAAATGATTGGCCTCACCTTCCCTTAAAAAAATTACTGATTCAGTCTTCAATGAGATTTTTAATAATTTTCGTTCTGCTCGCCTCTGTGTACTGTCCATTATAAGAAATGTCGCACAATTTGAGAAGATTTCATAACAGAGACATATCACTGCTGCAAAATAATTATACAAGTAAACCATACTTATKCAGTTTGTGTCACGAGAATCCTATTTTTAATTTATACTGCTGAATTAGTTTTCTCTTGGCAGTGTACTGTATAGCTTCAGGGTGCAATGGAAAAACAAAATGTTAAGCTGGGAAAACACTGTATTCCCCACTAGTTCCAGATGCCCCAAAACAATAGCTAGAAATCCTGCTTAGCTGAACTTTCTGAGAGACTTCACATTTTCAGAGGACAAAGCTTGAGATAAACAAGAGATCAAACTGCCTCTGTATTTCCAATTACCTGTAGTCTATAAAAAAAGAAAACTTTATTCTCTTTACTGCTTCAGAAAATTTGAAGCTAACATGATGTTATAGCATAAATTRCTATTACAGTGTTAATCTGCCCTGGAATTATAAAGGCCATGTTTCAATGGTCTCTTGCAAGAGCCCACAATTACATAGGTATTGAATAACCTACTCTACTCTACTCTCACTATGTATTTTAGTGGAATACTTTACTAGAATCTTTTATGTTGTTTCACTCAGACAACTGGGGATAATTAGCACGTCCATTTAAAAATAACTGGCTAGAAAAGTAAAGCAATTTTGTAAGTTTATGTTAATGAAAGGTAAACTTGTTCTTTAATGAATATTAGTGATATGGAGTRAGGCTTTTATTTTAATAGCTTTTACAGCAACCCAAAACTGCAGAAATCTGTAATTTTTACATTTTTGCCTTTTCCACTTTTACTTCCTAAATTGACTCCTCAACTTCTAGCCAGATTTCATCTGGCATCTGTTGACATAATAATTTGTGAAGTCAATTTAAAAAGACAAATTCTTTCTAAAATATACTGACATCTTAGTATCATTTAAAAAAGTCCTAAATTAGAATGTGTGTTTCTTAGTGTTCCTTTGGAGTAGAAGTGTCATCACAAATGACGGAACATCAAACTCTCTTATGCTCTGGCTCTGAAGATCATTTATGATGCTATGGTTAAAGGGTGATTTCAAGCAACTATAAGGCTCTAACTTATATCAGGGATCTGGAATGCAAAGGCATGGGACACAAATCCCACGTGGTTTTGTGCTGTCAAGTTTTCCTTCCTGTTCTCCTATTCCTCTGTCCCAAATCAAAGTTTACCTAAGAGGATTCAAGTCCTTCATTTCTGAATTTCCCAATCACAGACAGCTGTGTATTTTAGAGCCTGCAATTTCAGAACAGACTCTCTTCTGTTTGGCCTGAAAATTCCCCATTTAAAAATTCTTCACTGAGCCAGGCATACTGGTGACAGGGAGAATTCTGCACTGAGGCATAGATGCCAGAAAAAATCCACTTGCTGAATCACATGTAGAGTCAGAGAATCCCTGGTGTTCAAACAGTAAATTACTCAGGGAATTTTCCCTCTTCTTAAAAGACATGCATTTTCTCATTCTTAAGTTAGGTGGGAGAAAAGAAGGCTTTGGCATWAAGTTAACTTGCAGCACTGAGGATGGATGGCAATCTCTAAGGAAAGGGAATCAGGTAACTTTGTTAGCAGGAGGCTTGGCAGTTTTTGRCTGCAGAGCCTGACATAATTGGAAAGGAGATCCAGAGTTCAGAATAAGATTCATTTGCAAATGAAAGAAAWACTCATCTTAGTAAACTACTCAAATGATCTTCTGGGCTGACTGAACTGTCAGAAGCTGAGTTGCAAGAATATTGCAAATCAGTTGCTATCACCACCAAGAGGGGATTGTCAGATAGACATGTATTTCTTGTGACAGCTTAAATCAGAGCTACAGATAGCATGCCTGTTATCATCTCATGGATTGTGAGGTGTGAATATGGACACTTCAATTCTGAACAAAAGAACAAAAGAACACCTGCTAATGAAAGTTCAGGTAGTTCTCCAGTAGCAGCTGAGGGCTTTTTGTAAACATTGTCTGCCCTCCACTGAGCAGATTGCTACACATGGTTTATGTGGAATCACCTGTTCAAATCCACAAAAACATCATATCACTGGAATAAAAGGAAACAAAATCTTTGGAAAAATAAAATGGAATATTAAAATTTTGCCATGTCAAAAATCCAGAATGAGAAAAATTGCAGGTGAATAGTACAGTAGTTATAAAAAATGAAAGGGAATGGGGAGAAAATACGTGAATAGTTAGAGAAACATGGGAAAGATGATGAAGAATGGAGATCTAACACTTTCACAAAGGCAGTATTTGCTGTCTGCCATCCTAGGCAAAGGGTACAATTCCATGTCGTATCAAATATGAATGCTCATTGAAGAAAGRTGCCAAACAGACCCAAAGGCTCCATTGTTTTCTTCAGAGGAATACAYGGTTTGGAAGGCTTCAAGGACTCTTCTGATACCTTTCAATGTGTATTACATAATAAATCTTACTGAAAAAAATCCCAAACCCAAAAGTTGGCATGCTCCTACAACATTTATCCTTTTCCTCATCTTGATARCAATGTGTAAGGTTTGTAAGGTGTGAGATACATAATTACTTGAAACCCACATTAATTTTGTGTAGGTTCTGACTTGTGCACACACACTGACTTCAGTGTGATCTTAGGTATTCAGCACTTTGCAGAATTTTGTCTGTAAACAGCTGCAGAAGCTCCTGCTTTACATAAACAAAAAACTACTCATCATAGTTGCATAAAGTCACGGGTCTCGTTCTAAACAAAGTGCTTGTGCATAATGCACTATTTGGAAACAAACTTGGACATTACTCACTCTTCAGAACATMTTCTGATTTAGAGATTTCATATGAATCAAAAGCCCTCCCTAAAGTATCAAAGAACACAGTGAAACAAGAATCCTTATCCCTGATTTTCTCCTCTGTATAGACCARACAGAACAGATATTATTTACAAGARCTCACTCACTTCTTTGTGCCCTTGYTTRGAGTTCAGATTACTTGTGCTTAATTCATTGCATGTACCAATCCATCTTCCAGTACATAATTTGAACACCCAAACCCAAAATTCTACCAGAAAGAARAAGTTTGGTGAGCTTAATAAACAGAAAACCTGAGTAGCTCTTTTCTGAAAAAGAATCATCAATGGATACATGTGCTTATTTTTTTTATTCTACAAGTGTTTTTAGTACTTTGTTTTATGTAGTTTTGGGGTATACAAATGTGTGACGGTAGAAGAATAGAATTAGACTTATGTGTTATCTGTTAAACACATATTCTTATGTGTTTAACAGATGTGACTCCTTGGGATGATAGTAAAAATACATTCAAGCACTGGCAAGCAAAGTTCATACTTTGTCTTCCACTGGTTTGTGTAGCACATTTCCAGTTTAGCTGTAGCTTGAGAAGTATTTTCATATTGTGTTGTCCTGGAATTATATAAATATCACCTCAAACAATAAGCCTAAAATGATTCTTTGATATACAAACATAAAAATAYATAATTTAATTTAATTAAATTACATAACAACATTAAGTAGCATGTAACAACATTTTCTTTMTATCTCCTCACTGGATTAGTAATCAGAAATTCCTGGCTGGCCTTTTGTTTTGATAATTGCTTTGTCCTTTGAACATTGTCACTATAATTTTTATATGCATTAAAAAATAATTAAATCTTTAAACTTYGTGTATTATGTAGAGTTGAAAGACTTTCATCTGAAGTAAGCTAGAGAGAGCCAGAAAAGTTGTTAGGGCTTTAATTTGGGGTAGGATTTCAGAGAAAAGACTAGATCAGTYTATGCAGTGTGTAGCTCTGGCCATGCCCTAACCTCCACTCCACAGTTCTCCACTGSCAATGTAGGCCCTGATCACAGAAGGCAGATGGATTCCTTTCCTCCACCACTTGACTAACCCCAGCTGAAGTCAGAGGGGTTCACACCTATGTGGTTTACATGAAGTTCACAGCTGCTTTGCAGTGCCAATGTTTTCTGTGTACAGTTCTTCTGTCAGATCTGCACTGTCAGACTTCACAAGATTGGCAGTGGCAAATTTATGATTCACTTTGTTTTGGTTTTGTTCTGATTTTTTTTCTGTTGTCTGGGAAAGCAAGAGCCAAATTCCTTTTCCTTCTTGCTCCAGGATGCTGTTCTGTTTGATTAACATATTCAAAGAACTATTAGCACTCAGGCAATGTCTTCAATTCTGCAGTGAGTRTCTTGTGCACCTTTGATCTTGCACAACAGTGATGATGATGGCTCAACTTTGCTCTTGAGAGCACAATTTCTTTGRTGAAATGATGGGGATAAGCCTTGAAAAGGGTCTACATGCCATGTTCCCCCACCTCCCTGCAATGCATCTAGGAGAAAAAAAGTGAGAGGAAAAGAAAATCCCTGGAGAGACACAGGAGGTGAGTGTAGGTGGTAGTATTTCTCAGGCTGCTGCAGATTAGTTGTTTTCATATGCCAGGACAAGTCTAGCCCAGAAAGAAGCTCAGTTTCTTGGTCTACAAGAATTGTAGATAGTTTGGTCAGTTGGAAGAAATTGGCTTTTATTTTAYTTACCACTGTTGAAGTTCCAGAGGGAAGCATTTGACATGGTACTGAGTTTTAAGGGTATTATGGAATCTAAAGACTATTTATCCCTGAAAATGACTKTTAGTATTGATTTAAGCATATTACCACATCCCTTCTTAATTTTACAAAGTAGAGTTGTGCAGGCTGTTTTCAGGTGACAGATCTTATTTCGTAGAAAGCTCCAGGCTAATCTATTTCTGGAGCCATCAGGCCAGACCAATGCTTCTCGTGCTAAACTTTCTGCTCTCACCACAGCACTTGCCTAATCACAATCAGCAGATCTAATATGGCTGGACAGSGTAAGTCAGTCAAAACCATCATTGTTCAAGCAAATTGTTTGAATATCCTTCACTGTGGGGAAGGTGCCTCTACTTCATGAATGATGCAGCTCAATTCTGTCAGGAGAGGAGTAGAATGCAAACAGGGTCACATTCTCATTGCCAACATTTTTCACTGGAATAATAGAAGTTTTGGGGGTATTTCTAATTCCCTTTAATGTTTGAGATTCATCTCCTTTGTACTTTTGGCAGTGTTTGGGAATGACCATAAACTGTCAACTTGACTTAATCCATTGTTAATTATTACCCAATACTCATTACCAGATGTAACTTGGTGTTATCCTCATTTTAGTTTTGAGGCTGTATGGGGACAGTTAACACACCGTCTTTTGGCCTCAGTGCTCCCTGATCCACGTTATTTTGTTTGTTGAGTGCTAGATAGAGCAAAAAAACTCAAGCATCTCCTCTTGGAAGTGGATTAAGATCTGTGCTGATGGTATTAATCCTCTCACTGCCTTGGATCACAAAATTATTTTGTCTACTTTGCTATTAAAATAGGATGAAGTACCCCTTGGAGGGTCTTATTCTTGTCTGGCTGAGCATTTCCAGTGGCCAGATTGTCACCTTACTGAGATSCATACAGTACCTGTTGGTTTCCCTTTGTTTAATACATGAAAGTGATCATTTGAGAGTACATAGTCACTGCCATTTGTACCCCTTTTCCACACTTGGTGACCAAGCTGGATCTATTAGCAGGAGAAGGTGGTTGGGATGGATAAGGACCAGCAGCTTTGACTTAGTCAAGGCAAGGGCAAGGTTGTACAACAACTGGAAGAGATAATGATGGCTTCTGTCTAATTTTTTCAGAAGATTTTAACWCCTAGCTGCTCATTCTCTGGTGACTCTCTTGTCATCAGGGATAGAAGTTGCCTGAAGGATGTCAAGGCTCTACTTTTTGGGGGGTGATCAATCTCATGCCATTATGAGACATGAGCCAATGGGACAGAGAACGCAATGCAAAGGGAAGCAGACAACTGGTACAAAGAAGATTATGAAGGTGTTATAAATCAGAACAGTGTTTTTTCATTATCTATTATACACGCTGATCATTTTATGTGGACTACTCTGTTGAAAAACTTAATGTCTAACAGTTTGGAGCCACTGCAGAAAAAAATGGTGTTTTTGCTTACTAGGAAGCATTTCTTCCCAGCTGTGTTGCAAGTCTTCCTTATGGACAGCGCTGTCTGCCTTCTGGTTTCTGAAGTAATTTTTGGCTGTTAGTTGTGATCATCAATGTCGTGGGTTTAAACCTGATTTTTCCCAATCCAAGTCATGGCACCAAAAATGTTGTGGTTTTGGACTGTGCTGAAAGCCAAAATGCACTGCACCCACGAAGTTCTCTCCCTTCCCCCCACCTGAGAGGCAGAAGGGAGAGCAAAAGCCCAATTAACACGAAAATTTATGGCTTTCAGATAACATAACATAATTGAGAGAAAGATACGTATGTGCTCCAGAGAATGGTCAGACAGGCTGAATAACTTAAGTTGCAAAATAGATT
>NW_026623285.1:2194049-2206386 GCF_030028575.1 Malurus melanocephalus
AAACACAGGGGGCAGGACTCCTTTTGCTGGAGAAGAAGGAGAAAGTTTCTAGAACTTCCTCACAGGAGCCATCTTATGTGGTTTCTTGGTCCCATCCCCCCACCACCAAAAATTGGACCAAATTTTTGGTCCAATGACCAGAGCTCTACTTAGCTGAGATATTTACTCCAGCTCCATGATATACTAATGCACCTGATGCCAGGTGAGATGCCTGGCTTGAAACCCATCATTTTTTTGTGTTTGCAGATCCCTCAAAGCTTTTTTAGCAGAGGCACAGACAAAGACCTTGTTTTTTTCTTTAGGCTCACCAGAAGTAACATAGGGATTCAGTGTCATGCCCACATTCAAAGTAAGTTGAGAGTGATTGGTCTAAGAAATGAGTCAGTCTTCTAGAGGCCTGGGCCACTGGAGCTTTTTTCCCTGGTTTGTAGTAAGTATTATATTTCAGGTCTACCTTTTTTCCTTGCGAGTGTTGCTTGACCAGTGATTTCATGTTTGGGATTCTGGAAATTATTCATAAAGTCAGTTTTTTTATGTTGTTTTTATACACACACATTCATATATACACACACCCATGCATATATATATATATATATATATATATATATATATGTGTGTGTGTGTGTGTGTGTGTGTATGTATAAAGTATGCACATATACACACACGCACATACATGTTTACATTATTTGTGATAGGGTTTCAATAGTTGTGCTTATCTCCTTAGTAGAGTGCCTTGGTTTTTGGACAATATGGTGTTTCAAGAATCAATCTATTTAATCTAACCATTTAATCWAACAGGCAGAGGGGATCAGAGTTTGTAATTCTGGACTGCAGARCAGTGCCTTGTTCCATTTCATAGTGTTGACTTTAGAGTCAAGAAAGAATCCTATTAGAAGACTTCAATAATGTCACCTAGGAGAATTTAAAAAAAAACAACCCAGTGTTTCTATAAAGCAAAAAGTTGAAGGGTATAACTTAAAAAATGCTTGATTATTTACAAATCTGTAAAAATCTTACAAATGCATTTTGGTGTTTTAGATTTATATGTTGCCTAATACAGAGGAAACACCTTAGTGATTGTCTGAGAACCTTTTTTTTTTATTTCGTAATAAAAAATTCCTTATGGATGGTCTCAAACTCTTAAACAAGAAGCAAAAGTAACTAAATCTCTGCAAACAGAATTTAGTTCACCTACAGCTGAAGCTGTTCCTTTTCAATTCCATCTCAAACAAAAGAAAGGCAATCAGGTTGCATGGTCATGAAGCAATTCGTTACAGCTGCACAACTTTAGTAGTAGGAAGGGGTGTCTCCTTCCAAATATGATGCTTCCTTCTCTGAAAATAAAACTTGGGTAAAAAGGGGAATTTACTAGGTCTGATTTACTCAGAAATGCAACTGAGTTTCTTAAAATTAACTTTTGTGGCTTTAGAACAAGTTTTTTGTTGTCACTGCTGTTTTCAGTAAACTACTTAAAGTGTATATAGTTAAAGATTTAAGATTATCTAAAAGTTTCCAACCAGGAATTTGTACTGACCTAAATACATTGTGRGTTTTGTTGTTTTTTTAAAACCCATTTAACTCAAGCCAATGCAACTCCTTTGTACAAACAATCTTTGTATAATCACTGAACAAGAACAGGCATTAATAAGCACCCAGACAAGGTGCAATRTCCTTTAGAAATCTTTTCCTTCTAAAATGAATGGAGGCTAGATTACTGCTGTGATCAGAAAGAGAAAAAGGCATAAGAGAAGTAAAATAAAKAACACATACAGAAGCCAGAATTCTGCATATAGAAAATACCTATTGTACTATCTCAATCACATCTGCAAATACCTGCAGTATTATTCTGGCCCCATTTAAATCTCAGGGAGGCATGCATGAATGATAATCAAAGGAACAGAGAGGTCCCTTCAATTTTGAAGTTGTGTCAGGGAAAGTTTAGATTGGATATTAGAAAAAAGTTCTTCATCCAGAGTGTTTTTAAGCAGTGGAACAGGCTTCCCAGGTACGTGGTTACAGCACCAAGCCTGACAGACTTCCAGAAGCATTTGGACCATATTCTCAGACATGTGGTGTGACTCTTGAGGATGATCCTGTGCTGGGCCAGAGTTGGACTGGATGACCCTTGTGGGTCACTTCCAGCTCAGGATATTCTGTGAGTCATGAAAAATCTCTTGAAGCTTCTTGACTTTTTCAAAAAGGCCCCTTTAAAAGGGTCCTGATTCATAGCTAAGCTGACTGATAATAAATAAAAATAATTAAGAAGAAAAAAGAAAGGAGAAAAAAACATGGGAGGAAAATAGKGATTTTCTCTAAAATGCATCACCCAGCCCTACCAACAACCATTTGTGGTTTTATTCCACTGTTTGAAGTTTTACAAAAGTTTAGCCTGCTGTATTGTATCCACCCCAAACTGCAATTCTGCAGCTGCAAACCTCTACCTACTCCTTTATTTGGTATAAAGTGGTTTGGTTTCCGTTTGGTTTCCATTTGGTTTAAGCAGTTGATGTAACACAAACTGAAATAAGCCCAGCCTGGACCAGAATAAGTCTGACCTCATCACTTTTTGCACARGGTAATTTATATCACTTAAGAAAAGGGCTCCCCTCACAGCTGGGATAATAATTCTTKAAAATATAGTAACCACAAAATTGAAAGCAAGCTCTTTGGACAGACCTTTTCTGCAGAGGCGAGAAGCCATCCTATCTTAGAAGGAAATAAACTTCAGAAAGGGCCTTCTCTCTACAAGGAAATGTTCTGCCTTGTCACTGCCAGCCCACATTACTGCACATTGGTGGTTTTTTGGTTTCATTTGTTATGTRTGGTGACTGTATGAACATTCACTCTGTGTGTTCTGGAATAATGGTGTGGTTAAGGCTAATTTCCCAAACACTTAATGGCTTTTTAAATAATCTGAACATTTTCAGAGTTTGGCAAAAAAYGTAGTTTCTGCCTTCAACACACAAAAGCAGCTAGAGTGTGCATGATTTTTCACCCAGAATTATACGTGCTTGCATCTTAAGAGCCACAAATATGTCCTTCTTCCCCCCCATACAATAAATTATTAAAATTAGTATTAAATGTAATTAAATTTAAGTGAAAATAATTGTATAGAAGTAATGAGGACCTAAAAATGAAAGTCTAATCAAGACAAATACTACTTGGAATGCAAAGGATTTTTGCCTTTCTTCTCTGTCTTCTTATATATGTATTCACATGTGGTATGTGTGTAGTAGCCTTTACTTGTCACTTGTGAGTTTCTGACTCTCCAATACAAGGATGCTGAATAAGGACATACTGTGGAGGGAAACCAAAATGACCAGGGGCTGCTGCACACGATGTACAGGGAGAGACTTTCTGAAGAGCTGAAGAAAAAGCTACGAGGAGATCTTACTGCTCTCCCAACCCACATTGTGGGAGGGCACAGAGCCCACAGAGCCAGACCCTTCCCAGCAGRATACAGGGACAGGAAAAGTGGCAACAGGCACAAATCAGAAATGTTGATTGGATATTAGGAAAATCCTTTTTTCCATGAGGGTGGTCAAACTTTGGAGCGGGTATCCAGAGAGTGAGCAATCTGCATCCTTCTGGAAGAGCCCAAATTCGGTAGGACAAAGCTCCAAGACACCTGCACTTGGGTGAGTACTGGACTAAGCAGAGACCCCTTCTGATCTAAATTATTCTGCAATTTTGTAGTTTTAAAGGTGCATAGCACATTATGCATATTCTAAGCCATAATAATGAGGCAGTTCTACCCACCTCCTCTCTTCTTGAAAAGTTGTTAGAAATCTCCAAAACTAAAAAACAAAAATAAAAATTGTGACTCTTCCCTACAGGTAAAGCTTACCCAGGAAAAGTTATGAGCAATAGTTGACAACATACAGAACAGGATCATTATATTTAGARGTATGGTTATTATTTTTAAAACTCCTGTTATGAGTCATATCTATTAAAGTAACTTTTGTCAGTCTGGTAATGAGACGGGTGATGGCATCATTTAGGTTACCTGGCCAAGGGTTCTTTCATGAAGTACTACTTTTCTTCAGACAAACTTTTTCTTTTCCTTCCAGTGAAAAAGCTGGCCTATGGAATTTTGAGATGTCTGTYGAAATAGTACATTTAGTGTACTTTGCATTCCTTAAGTGTTGTTCATATTTGTAGTCCCTGGAAACCATGGGAGTTTGGGTTGCACTGTGGCCTAAGAATATAAGTTYAAACATTTTGTAAGCATAGATTCTTGCCTTTTGTATTTTCATTGCAAGTATCTGTTTAAACTAGGATCCTGGCAGGCTTTCTAAAGAAGGTAAGACTATTGCTTGTAGCATATATATATTTGAATCATCCTTTRTAATATAGAAACTGGACTGTAAATGTATTGAGTAAAGTCTTCTTGACCTTCAGGATTTGCCAAATGGCTATGCTGGATTTCATAGACCAGTTCCTTTAACCTCCTCCTTTGTTCACCTAAGAATGGCAATATGATTGAAGCAAAAACTGTAATTTATCTTAAGTAAGTTCTATAGCTTTTTCAGGTAATTCAAGGCACATGGGAGCTTTCAGCTTCTATGCTAAAATACATTTTAAATTATTAGTAAAATAGTCTTAACTATTTTATTTTGSTTTGTTTTTTGTTGGGGCTTAAATGTGGCTTCATTTTTGTGCCTGAGGTTTTGCAGATAACTGATGATGCATAAATTTTTCTGTGAACCATTTTATTGTTTAGTGGATTTGCATATAGCAAACTTTACCTTCACTTGGAAAAGAATGAAGCTTTACTGTTGAAGAATATGGTCCATTTTTGCTGCAAGAAGGGTGAAAAGAATAATCAGAAAAAATTATTGATGTAATCTATGCATGTGAGATGACTTAGGCATATTCAGTGTTGGAGGGGCAATAGSAGATAATGCAGAAACAGCCATTATTCAGGTTTCTCAAGGACAGCAGGGGGTACTGCAAACCCAGGTTTGTCTGAGTGAATAAAAATATGTGCCTCAGAGAAAAAAAAACCCCTCTACTGTTACAGAGGGCTGCTTTTCTGTGGGTTTAAGTCCCTCTTGACAAGTGTTGGTGAAGATACCAATCCCTGAAAATATTGTCCTCTATTTATTTATAGGACAGCTGTTGCACAAAACTCCTGGCTACACTGGCTGCCTTGTAGCATGCCTGAAGCTCCTATGGGAATTGTTAAATCTCTGCAGAACTTTGGCCTTTCTGCTGCATATGTCAGAGAGTTCCAAACTTTATGTGTTAAATCTCTTTTTTGGCTCYTTCGACTCTCATATCGCCTGGATGGAACAGAAAGCACCAAATGAACAAAGTAGCCTTGTTGTTCTGGCTCGACTCAGATTAGCAAATTATACCTCACTTGCAGTACTTAACAAATAACACCCACACATAAATGCTAACTTTATTCTCTCTGCATTGCTTTCTTGAAATACGAGTCTATTAAATCAAGGTTTGCCTTTCTATTTATGCTTACAAAATACACCTCATGGATACATGACCTGTAACTTGTAAAGTACATCTGTTTTATGTAAATTAYTTGTACAATCAGGTGTTCCATCTTAATCTGAAAGAAGTGGATTTTGTATGTGGCATGAAATTACTYATAAAACTACAAATTCAGCTATTCAGTATTCACTCTATAGTATGTTTTTTAGTCAGTATATGCCTCACTGTARCTTCAAAAAGGAAGGCTACATAAAAAATAGAAATATAAACAGAAAGTTTCCTTGGAAAAGTTGCTARCCTAAGTACAGTCAAAMAGTATAATTAMARAATTAAATTTATTTTGGTTYAGACTCTAGTTCTGCTGTAACCTCCTTTAGAATCACMGGAAAGCATGGCATCATCTTATTTTTCCTTTCATTCATACATCAAKAATATAAACTGTTTGACAGGAGAGATCATGCACTTCAATTCCAATTTTCACTTTGATTCAATACTCATTGTAGGTAATAATTCATGAACTTATAAAGAAACATGTTTTGTAGGGTTTCTAAATCCCTGAAGAAGTTCTTTCATAAGTTATGTGAAAGAAAAATATAATTTTTAACACTCTGGCTAAGGTTGTTATAAATTGTCATAAGTTATACTTTCAACCTGAGATAAATTAGTGTTCTGATATTCTCACAATAATTTGCCATGGCTTTGTATATTAAATATAAAATTGGATTCCTACAGGCAAAATACTTGACTTAACTCAGGGGAGTGAGAAAATTCGTGGATGATGAGGCAGCAGGTGGTGAGYTCCATGACCAWTACCTGAGGGCTTTTCTGTSTAAGTTGAGCTCAGCMGATGTAGGTGGATAAGTGTTTGCAYTACAAATTGCATAACAATGATTTTCACGGCAGGGATCTTGCATGGATGCTTCCTCTACTAAGAAAACTCCTGTAGATGGAAGGATTTTCTGTGATCAGTGGCTCAAGGGATACARTCAACACCCAAGCAAAATTTCTTGACATAATGAATGAGAGACAAAGAGTCTTGAAGTCAGAGAAAATGCAGAATCACAGTGATTCATTCTGCTTGGGGAAAAAGAATCTCTAATGTTATCAGATATGAAAAAAGGAAACAAAGATAGGAATACAGGAAATGATAGGGAATTAGCTGTCCTTTTTTTTCTTTGAAGATACTCTAAGAATATCTACCAGACTGTGTAGGGTTAAACTAATTCTATCTATATCTGGAAGTATATTATATATATATTATAATGTAAGTATGTAAAGCATTCAAGAAACAATTCAGCATTGGTGCTATGGTTTAGTTGATATGGTRCTGTTMAATCAATAGCTGGACTCCATGATCTTGGATCCTTTCCAACCTTAATGATTCTATACAAAAGAATTTGGAGAAAACAGCTGCCCTGATTCCTTCAGAGATGAAGCAGCTAAAGAGACAGTGTCATGGGGTCAAGCCCAGACATCTACAAACTTGTAGGCAAACCCCCTGACAACATAAAAAGAAACATTAAAATGTTAAGCTTYCAAAATGAAGCTGGCCTCATGCAGTGAATGTCAAAATTAAGGCTACAACAAGCACAAGTCAATCCTGAGGTACTACACTTTTTAACCAGTAGTCTGTAAATAACTGAGGGTACAAAGCTTATTCCTGTATGCACTGCAAAGAACAAAAATGAACAAACCCAAAGTTTGTGTCTAGTTATTTACTTAGATAAAGCAATCATGGAAGTGCTACAAAAGGTAGTCCTGGGGTTTTTTCAGGAAGCTTGGGTGGATCATTGTCTAAAACATAGAAAGGCACCTTTATGATGATATTTCATGTAATATCTTKGTGGCAAATTTAGGGGGAGAAATAGAACTGGAACCAATCCAGTGCATTAGAAAGGGTAGCTTACTGTTTGACCAATGCAATAAAAAACTACAGAAAAMATATTATGTGATAGCCTGCTTTCTGCTATACATAGAGGGTCAGAGTTAATTCTGACATTTTAGTATTTATTACATAGGCAACTTAACCTAATTAACATTGTTTTGACTGCCACAGAATTATGAACCACTGAGAGGAGAAATTTGAAACAGAGCATTAGAGTTGTGTATAAACTTGTTTGTCACAGCTCTGTAGGAAAGAAAAGAAAGAARAGRAAGGAAACAAAGAATAAGACAGRTATYTGATGTAGTTKTTCAGTTAGTAAACTACATTTACCACCCGACTGACATCCCACATCTAGTAATGGATTTAAGTCTTAATTAATTTCTTGAACTGGATATTGTATGATTGTGGTGGTTTAACATTGGCTAGGTACCAGGTGACCACTAAAACCATTCTATCACTTCCCTCCTCAACTGGACAGGGGAAAGAAAATAAAATGAAAGGCTCATGAGTTGAGATATGGACAGGGAGAGATCACTCAGCAATTAATGAAATGGGCAAAACAAACTTGCCTGGGGGAAATTAATTGATTACCAATCAAAATCAGTGTAGGCTAATAAAAGGAAAACAAACCTTAAAAACATCATCCCCCCACCTGTCCCTTCTTCAATTATCCCAAAGGATTAGCTCAGTTGGTTAGAGCATGGTGCTAATAATGCCAAGTTTGCATTTTCAATCCCTTTATGGACTGTTCACTTAAGAGTCAACTTGATCCTTCTGGGTCCCTTCCAACATAGAACATTCAGCAGATGACACCTGTAGATAATTTTACTCCTGAATTTCTACCTCCTCCTCCCCAGCAGTGCAGGGAGATGGGGAAAGGTGGTTCCAGTCAGTTCATCACACATTGATTCTGCCTCTGCTTCCTCATCCAATATCAGATGATTCCTTTCCGTACCCCAGTGTGGGGTCCCTCCCACAGGAGAGAAGTCTTCATGAACTTCTCCACCATGTGTCCTGCCCAAAGGCTGTAGTTCTTCAGGAGCTGCCCCAGTGGAAGCCCCTTCTGTGGCCTGCTGTCCTTCAGGAACAGATTGCTCCAGTGTGGGTTCCCCGTGGGGTTTACAAGTCTTGCCCAGAAATCCTGCTCCAGCATGGGTTTCTCTCTGTTTTCTCTGCATGTATCTCAAATCTTATCTGAGAAGTTGTCTCTAACATTATTCATTTAGCAGTGCTAACCTGAAACTTGACAATAAAAMCTTAAGGTAAAATGTCAGATAGCTGCTAGCAGCTAAACAAGCAGCTCACTTTACAGAAATCATTAAATAGTTATGGACAAGAAAATGCTGTGATCATACTTACCTGGGCTAGATTGGAACTGGAGCAGCTGAGACCCAAAGCATCTCAGGTCCCATCACCCATATAACAGAAAGCCTCCATTCCATCCATTGCTGTGTTTTTGCATGTGGCACAAGGAATTTTATATGCATCTTTTGCTAAAGGACTAAGCTACATTGCATTGTGAGATTTTATGTGTCAAAGTAGACTCTTGATTAAGTCAGTATATATCTAATGAGCTGAAAGCTGTTGATTTAAAACTTTACAAGGCAGGGAAGTATCCAGCCTACTTGTCCTAAAGTGTTTGCAATCTCATTTCTAAATCTGTATCTGTAACAGACACCACACATTTCTAATGAGGATACTTCCCATTTTTGCTCCTGTCAAAAGCCCTTCCAAATAATTTGTTTGGAGATTTTAATATCAACACAGTTGCTTCTATAAACTGTGCCATAATGAGAACATTTGTATCATTCAGAGCACATGACCTTCACATTATCTTTGTAGCAATGTGAACTGATGTCAAGAAATGTGGCGTTTAATCTGACTAAACTTGTTTTCTTAAATGTGGTTTTGTCTTTTGGAATCACATCACTTCCCTCTTGAGTCAGTGGAAAACCATCATGAATTTAAGCAGAACTTGGACTGAAGCTTTAGCATCAACATGTGTTTCTTCTTTATTGTATGCTKTTAGATTAAAAGGGGAATAAGTATAAGAATAAAACACACAGTAGAGTGAATATTAAAGGAACCTTTGAAATCAGATGTTTTACAGTTTACTCAAATGCATATTCAATAATGGCAGATAGGCAATGGGACTGGGAGGTTTTTGTAATGTTTTAGTGTAGAGAACATAGCCATGCTAGAAGTGGCTGCTGATGGGTTTAGGCTTTTAATTGCTAAGCAGACATCTAACCTTCATCTCTCAGGCTGTAAACTGAGTCCTTGCTTTACTCTCCACATCATTGTCCCACCCAGTTTGGCAACATTTCTGGTATCCTTTTTAAGGAAGCATCAGAATTGCCAGATTGCCTTAGCAGGAAAGCTGCAGGTCCAGACTATTTCCCCAAGAAATGCACTGGTGGGAACTGGCAGGATCCCAGCTGATATGCCCCAAAACTGAATGTCCTCTAGAAAATTCAGAATGTGCAAATACTGATCCAGATCTCGAGCACAGTAAAGACAGAGGAAAGATGCTAAAAATCTCCTGTACAGCAGCGAGTSGCTCTCTAGGAGAAAAGTGAATATAGGTGAATACTACCCCACTGAAGTAAGGGAGTGCTTTACCATGGACTGMAAGAGTTCCATGGTGATGTCTGTAAGCAAAGAAAGTCTCTGTAAGCWTGTGATTCCAGCTGTGTGTCTTACTCCTGCAATTAATCCCTTCCCTAACTAGTGTCCTTTCAAATGGTTCAGTTCCTCTGATTTTCTCTGTGAATGAAGACTTGGCCTRTCATTTGGGCTCTGAATTCATTGCTGGTGAGTTTTTAAAAGTCTCTGTCACAAGACCAAGGATTTAGTTGTCACTTTGCTTACCAGTCCCTCTAGAGAGGCTAAAGCTTGTGGGAGTAAGGGTATGTATATGTCAGTCCTCCCTGTGGATAACTGAAGGACCTCCAAATCTCCTTAACCACTGTTCAGCTACTATAAATTGCACTATCTCTTAGAGGAAAACGTAGAATTCCCTTCACGCTCCTAACTTGCCATCTTCTGCATAAAATACTTGTTTCCCCAGATGAGGTTTCTCTTAAGAGATAAGACATCTTTCCTTTTTTTTTTTCCTTCTGGATTTAATAATTTCATCATCCATTATGTAGTCCATCTGCCCTCTTGTGGTTTCCTTTTTGATCTTTCCACTCTTACTTTGCATTTTTTAGAGACTTCTTGACTATTTTATATTTCCTGTTCTCTAAGTATGGGATGAGCTCACAAGTCAAGTTTCACCTCACAATGTATTTTTCTAGTCTGAGTAATTCTGAAATCCATTGTTAATGTTAGATGAGGCTGAGAATTAGTTGCAGCCCTGGAAAGACTCCAGTGTCATGAACAGTACAGTCAGTTCTTTTAGGACTTTTCCCAGTTTCTCTCACTGTCTGACTGGAAAGTCCTTTCTCCTAACTCTGTTCTAACTGGTTTGGTTTTGGTGGTGTTTTTTTGTTTTTTTTTTTGTTTGTTTGGTTTTTTTTTTTTTTTTTGGTTTTTTTTTTTTTTTTTCAGTTTTTCTCAGCTGGCTTGTAACAATTTTTCTTGGAAATAGAGCCTTTAACTAAGAAGTGTCCTACACTAAGCCTAATGAGCACCCTGTCCTATGCATTAACATTATTGATGCCAATAGGGCTGTTTGTTCAACTGCTTTTTAAGAGTGGCTTTATATTCTCCTTGGCAAGTCAAACCCTGTAAGGCCATAGAAAGAAGCATCTGTGGTTGTATCATGTAATACAGGTTGCTCCCTGGTGATAAGGGGGAAAGAAATCTTCCTAATTATCCTTTATCCTTCAAAAGGAGTAATTGCTAAATCTCAAATCCTTCTATCATGAAAGGATGCATTTGAGAAGAAAGGTTCCTCCCAGTGCATCACTATCTGGTGCTCAACATGGATCACTGAAAAGAAATCTAGGATTTGATTCCTGGTTGGCTTCAGGAATGACCTTTTTAAAATGCTTTTCAGATCTGTCCTCCCAGATGGGGTAGCTGAGGTGTGTGTGGCAGGTGGATGGTAGGAGAGAGTCAGGGGATATTCTACCACTCTTCAGAAGGGACAAGGTTTCTCACTGGTTCTCTTCTAAATTCTGCAYGGTACAAGCTTTTTAAAAAAGCTTCTAGATTGCCTGAGGTGTGTGCTAGAATTTGCTGAATGACATACTAAGACTTACCTAATTTGACAATTTTTTTCTTCTTATTTTTKTTTCCAGGAACTTTTTATTGTTATCTACTTCTGAACCCTCTGTTTGACAGAAAAACCACACACAGTGTCATGAACCCCTCCTATTCTTTATGGCTCCTTTGAGACTAGCAAAATGACCCTGTACCTTGCTTAATGAGACCTGAGAAGTGAATGTGTGGGGGAAGTTCAGTGCTGAAAACACCAAGTGTTGGTCAAAGATTCCCAGAGTGTAGAAAGCGAAAAAAATTAGAACGGACCACTGCTACATTTTTATATTCCTTAGCTTGGAAAGAACAACTTAATATTATTGCTGAAAGTAACCCATAGGCATTTCTGAGCCTAAATGAGCTCTGAAAAATGGGGAAGCTGGAAGCTGCTTCCAGGAAGCCTCAGGGTATATCTATATAGAGAGCTGCAGACAGACAGAGGGTGCTGATCCCACACTAAGTTTACTGGCTGCGAGCCAGCTCTGAGCAAGGGCCAGGTACAGCTATTTTAGCACAGTCCTGAGCTTCAGCTAACATGCCATCTGCCTCTGGGATAGCAGGCTCTTGTGTCAAGAGAGAATTGTTTCCTTTTAGAAATTCCTCCTTTTGAGTTGGTACTCTCACAGACACTGAAAACTAAATTCTCACCATTTGTATCTATATCACAAATTCAAAACCTTGCTTTTCTTTCTTTCCTTCCTTCTTTCTTTCTTTCTTTCTTTCTTTCTTTCTTTCTTTCTTTCTTTCTTTCTTTCTTTCTTTCTTTCTTTCTTTCTTTCTTTCTTTCTTTCTTTC
>NW_026623285.1:2207172-2253215 GCF_030028575.1 Malurus melanocephalus
TTAGAAGCCTGCAGAGTTTTCAGCATTCGTGAGAATAAATTTGGTCAGCAAKAGTTACTTAATGCTACCCAAAAGTTACTGTAATAATAGAAATTCTGGGCTAAATTCTGTGATGAAGTAACAGGCACTATTTAGTAACTTCTGTGAAAATTCACCAGGAGTTACAACCATGAAAACCTATTCTGTCTTTATTTTCTTTAAAGCAACAATCTTACTATGGCTTTTGTTTAATATAACACATTTCTTTTTCTAGGAAAAGTGACTTGTAATAAAACTTCATTTTTCCTATGATATAACAATTAAATTTAGTTACTAAAAGGTTCGTTTTCCTAAGTCATTGCAGAGGAGTAATCTGGGATTCCAGGTGTAGGCTGTGTTTTTTAATAAATGCCTGAGGTACAAAAGAAGAATGAAAAAGCAGAGCAATTAATTGTTGTGCATTGTTCTTGGGACTGTGTGTGAAAAAAATCAAAGGCTTTTGAAGTGGTTATGTTCTGGCTTTGTTTTTCAACTTCAGTATTTGAGTTTAAGTAGAAGTAATATTTACTAAGAAAACACAAGCAGCAAATGGCTCTCTGTTGCTTATTTTACTCATATGATGTCACAAACATGATGAGATTGTAATATCATAGTTCAGGGCAGATTGAGTTATACTTCTGCTGCTTTTCTGACTGCAGTTAAAAAGAGTTGACATTTGTGGTGTACAGGAATAGCCATGTTCAGTTAATGAACACCAGTGTCATTACTCTGGTGTCTAATAATGAACTCTGGTAATGAACACTAGTGCCATCAGTTTTTAGAATTCTGATAGACAGAGCAGAATAATAAGATTGCTACAGAATTAATATGATCTGCTAGTAGCAAAAGTCTTGCCCTCGTAAGACATATATATAGTATAGAGGAGTTCTGTTTCTGAAATCAGGCTAGACCATTATATCTGGAATTCAGCTGACCTTGAGCTAGCAAAACCACAAACAGCCTAACTAACAGCAGCAGTGACAATKCATTGGGACCCCAACAAGCAGCAGTGTGATACTGTCAGAACCCAACCTCATTCGTGTCATGCATATCAAAGGGAAGGAAGAGTGATTTTGGAATAGTGAAATTAAAACCAGCTAACTGTAAGMCAGTTTTCATCAGCTTGCACTATTAAGAGTATTAAAGGCTCTGTCATCTAACACTTCAAACTGATATCACTGRCTTTTTCAGGATGGCGATAATATACATCAGAAGACGTTGAAATTTACCTAGCATCTAATCTGTGTCAAGTACTGTTCTTTAAACCTGCTCATGTGAAGTTGTTTCAAACTTCAAATGTGAACTAACCAAATGCTGGAAACTCCTGTTGTTTTTAGGAGGAACTGGACCACATCRATGCTCATGTTCAGTTGTGAGTACATAGTTTTTTAGTAAGAGATGGAAATTAAAAAACAGCTGATAGTAACAGAAGAGAGTAGGATCAGCCTTTTGTGGACTTTTTTTTCCTATTGTGATTCAAAAGCACCTTGAAGAAAATGATGAGAAAACTTTTTGAGAGTTTTGTGTCATTTCTAATAGTACTAAAAGAAACTCTGAAAGCTTAGAGGAGCCAAGTTGTATGCCAGCATAACAATCAGTTGTGTCTTCTGCTTGTGGTTTGAATTCTTCTTGCGTTGAGGTTGATGCAAATGTTACTACATGCAATGCCCTCTAGGAAAAACTAAGAAATTCCCATATGTAATCCTTTTTTCTTTCATTTCTTTGGGGCACTTCCTAACTCCCAGCTCTTCATGGAAGTTTGTTCTTTCATCCCACCTCCTTGTAACAGGGACATTAAAAATGTAGGTAACCATTAAAATGATTTTATCAAATCTTGTCCAGTAGCATGGATATAAGTAAGTTATTGTTGTTATGGTGTTGTTCATTCGTGCTTTTCACGTGGCCAAAATACTAAAGAGAAGCATAAAAAGAATTCCATGGCACCCTAACTCATAGGTTAGGCTGGCTGCAGCCTCTCTGGCCATGGCACTTGTCCTGATGACTTAAACCAGCAATGCAGATCCTGTCYCTATAGCCTGACTCAAATGCATGGGAAGATCTGTATCTCATCCACACAGGCAACATAAACTCTACCACATTCCTATCACTTTTGAGATCACCTGTATTGCAGATTAATGCAGCTACATTGGGTTAACCTGWATAAGTTGATGAGACACAGGAAATTCTAAAATAGCCAAAGGTATTTTAAGAGCAAACTAAAGGATAGCAGAGAGCACTAGTCTTGTAAATTCTAAAGCACAGAGGTGTCATTGAAAAAGTCATCCTCAAGGAGAATGTGGTTGCTAGCAGTTTCAGCGGAGAAATCACACATGGAAGGGGCCTCATAAAAACCCTGTTCCTTCATCAGTTCGAGGTCAAGTTGTGGCTAAAGTAGATTGAGAAGGAAGGGAGAATTTTCCTTGAGCCATTCCAAGAGGAACCGCTGGAACAAATGCCTTGCCTACACAGGGAGGAGCATGAGCATACATCTGTCTCATACAAAGGAGCAAGAATGGCATTTTTYCCCCCAATAAACAATATTAATTCTTGTGGTAGAACACAGTCATATTGGCAGTGCAGCAAAACAAACCTCCTTATGTGACTTACGCTTTTCTCTTCTGGCAACTGKAGTCTCAAGGACACCAGTCAAAGACTTACTCCAGCTGTTACACTCACACAAAGAAGCAGTATAAATGGAAGTGTTATTGCTGYCAATCATCAGACCATCTGAAGGAGCTTCTGTCCTCTCTGAATACTACAAACATCAGTTGCTATTGAGTATTGTATTTTTAATGTTTACCACTGTAAATGCCACAATTTTGAATAGATAAAGACAAATAGCATAATAACAATTGGGCTAGTTACATATAAAATGTCATGATTATTATAAACATACACCACTTCAGTATTTCACATTGTGCCACCACCTCCAGTGAGGAAGACTGGTACAACTCTTTCAATCAAGCTGACTCCAAATTATTTTTCAACTTCCTAGAAAGATCTGTCTGAGTTCCTACTCCTGTGAGCCTCCCTTGACCAGTCTTCGCCCACCAGTAAAATCAGTCAGCAAAAGGCCTCTTACATCCATATTCAGTGCCAAGAAGAAAAGGCAGCCTGATGAAGGAGCCCAATTTAGCAACACTTCACACTACCTGTGTCTGTCTTACAGCCATTAGCTTTGTGTCCTTGTCTTCTCCAAAGAGTCCYGTGATCTCTGAGCAGCCTGATCACTTCAGTCAGGTTGGGCTGTGAGTGGATGTGATTCTGTAGACAMACCTAAGTTTCCCCAAGGAGCATGTCTAGAAACTCAGTGCTATTTAGCTAAACCACCATGTTGGTTTCTGAAATTCTCTCACACATGCTTCAGTCTGGCCAAACAGTAAATGTGTCAGAATGGTGTTGTGTATCTCATGGTTCAGCTTTTCTTCCATTGCAAGAGTGATGACTGAACTTCCAACATCCCTMAAGGATGCTGCATCGCAACATTGTTTCATTACTGAAAGGGTCAGATTTTGACAAATGAACAAAACGGTGTAGAGGCCACAAAAGATCATGTCTGAATGGAGATTTTGCTCCAATATAAGTCATTCAAAAGGGAGGAAAGGAGGCTCTGTACTGCCTCTCGGGTGAAGCAGCATAAGCTTCAAACCACTGCAATTGTGTGTCTAAACATGAAGAGTTCCCAATTGCTCTTTCCCTTCAGTTCACACAGGAAGATTAAAGAAGTGCAGGATTCAGATGCAAGAGCATCACTGCCAACCATTTGGAAATGACTGAAGGAAATTCTACCTGAAAAATCTTTGGGTTTATTGTATTTATCTTCTGTCCTACAGCAGAGGCAGTTTAGTATCTACTCACCCTTTGGACATGGGACTTTACAGGAAGTTAAAGTGTRTGTGGCTCCTGGATGAATGCAAGTGTGATCTAAGAACTGAGCAGCTTAATAAATTACATTATCTTGACAATGTATTTCTAGAAAAAGCAGACTGTAGTGCTTTTTTAACAGCTTTGCAAAATCAACACAGAGGTTTTGATTGCATGCATTTACTGCCACTCATCTGAATCAAACTGTGCAATTTGCCTAAAGGACAATAACCTTCAAAACTAAGCATGCAAATCTTCAGCAGCCTAGTCACTGTTTGTCTTTCCTCCAGCTGGAACTGGTGCTGCTTCAATAATGTCAGTCCATGGACTTGTCTTGAATGTCAAATACAGTTGTGATTTTAAATAATCTAAGCCTGCAACCTGGATTACTCTCAGTCAAATTAAACTTGACCCTTCCTCCCTCGCTGTAAAAATGTCTGGAAGAAGATTTCTGCAACAATTAGCGGAATCCTCTACAATACAAGCCATTGCTATGGTTCATGTTTCTGTGGATGCAGAGAGGGTGCAGTGCAGCCTCTGTGCCTTCAGAGGCACACTTGCTGCTCTCCCTGCCATCCATGTGCAGTTTCATCCAGAAGTATGGACAGCATTTTTCCTGACTATCACAGGTGTGTCCTAAATTGAATATGCCCCAGTTCCCTTGATAGGACAAGTAAATATTCAGCCTTGGTGAACTTTGGCATTCCTGCCGRGCAGGAGAGCCCATGTGACAGAGAAAAAAGAAAAGCAGAGAGAATTTGAGTTTGATAAAATACGAAGATGGAAAGACTTGAAAAAATACTTCCATTCTTTATCAAAATTTAATCTATCTTTTAATCCTTTGGCCACCRGTGTGAAGAACCATGCACTCTTCTGAATGCAAAATGTAGAACTCCTTCCCGTCACATTGTTCTGCAGAATTGTAATGCTTAGTCCAACCATTTTCACGCACCACAAGCTGTCAGAATACTGATGGGAGATACTGACCCTCCATCCGCTGCTGGGAACAAAAAGCTGTTGCATCTAAATGGCTGTGCTATAAATAGTTAAAGCTGATGATATTTCTTCAGGACAGCTCTTGGTGGCTGTCAGTGAGCTACCTTAGAAAAACATTGCAGAAAACAAATGTTTCCTTCTCCAMYGMTGGCAGGGAAGAGGCCAGAGTCCAYGAAAAGASGATTGTCACCAGGTGRCACATCTTGTGGTGCCATTTGTACCATCCCTAGAGAGCCAGAATTTGTACCATCCCTAGAGAGCCAGAATTTATCACCTGATGTAGTTAGGCAGCTTTTCTGGAGGAAGTTGCCCATGCTGCTGTCAGAAATTTGTCGCTATTGTTTGCTCAGGTGCTCCACAAAGCTAAAGGGTTAATCAGCAAGCTGACAAGGGGTTTAATTTCTTTTAAAGGAACCTAACTTTACTTAACTTTTAAAAGCCATGCCTTCTTATGGAATGTATTAGCTTAAATAAATATATGTRTATCTAGAAGTAACACTAAACCATAACATGTACAAGTCCCCAAGCGCAGAACTATCACTGACAATTTTTGTTGTCCTTCTCCTCCTCCCATTTCAGCGCTATATAAATCCAGAGCCCAGTCTAATGTAGGACAAGGCATGCAAATTACATAGGTATTCAGTGTCACATGACTTTCTTGGCAGTGAAGCTGTTTCTGTCTTGAGTGTTGAGGGAAAGAAAAGTCTTTCTCTGCTGTTGAGTTCATGCACTTCTACTTCCCATAGCGCACAGAGAAAGCAGTCTGAATATTACAGATTTGAGAATGAATTTTTGCACCTGAACAAACCTTAGACAGTAAGAGTAGACTTGCAAGACACTGACTCAAAGTGGGACTCAAGCATTGTTGGTCACATCTTAGCTTTACTGCAATCTTTGTATTTCCTGTGCTGGGAAAGTCACTGAAAAAAAGTACATTTCTGTCTGGAGGTGTAATTGCAGCTCGGGCTTGCTTATGTGGGCTAACTTTAAATTAGCTCAGTCAGCTGTAACTGTCTGAGAATGGCAGCTTGAACTTGAGTGCACTGCCATAATCCCTTTGGGTCTGTGAATAGACGTTCAGTAGGTAACACTTGTAATTTGAGTGTTGTGCASCACAATATTTACTATTGTGCATAAAACATAAGGAAGTGAGTCTAAAGGTTTGACCTGGTGTAGGTTGCAATGTGAATAGTATTTTAGGACTACAATGGATTTGGTYAGTTTGTTCTGCAGTTCCCAACTGTGTTAGGGAAATATAAATATTATTCTTGCCCAGGCTTTTGTCTGTCTTGTCTACTTAAATGGTGACCTCTTTGGGGCAGGAAATGTCTTTTATTTTATGTTTATACAGCAAATAAGCCTTGGATCTTCATTGTGATTTGGAACAGTTATTGAAGTTGTGGAGCCACTCTTGTCTACATCTGATAGTATGTTGTTTCACTGAGTCCCCTGCATGAAGCTTTTGATGGGACGTGTTGCTGACCCCTCTTCTGCATGGAGGGAATCCAGCCAAACAGAAACCATCCTCAGGGTCTTCAGGTTGTGTGCTCTTTTTCATTTTCTTCTCTTTTGTGTAGTTCTTAAGCAGTGCTTTGAACTGTAGGGAAAAGCATTAAAATACCCATTTATAATGGCAAAGAATATTGCTCTGTTTGTATTTGGTGTTCCAGGAAAAATAAATAATTTGAATTGCCTTGAAATCACAACCTCTGAGTAATGACCACTGTCTTCTCTACCTTTTGTAACAAATCTCTTGTTTAATCATTAAGGGATATCTCTGTATAAYCAAACATGACCAACTTCTTACTGTCAGCTTTCTATTTTGATTAGAAGAAAAAAATTTACAGTCTGACCCAAAATGCATGCTGTTCTGAGTAGTTCCTAGTTATTTACCAGTTAAGAGATCCTTTCTGTATGTTAGCGCTGTGATGTCAGCTGTGATGGGGTAGAAAAACATGTAGAAAGTTTTCATTTTCAGTATTTATGAGAAGAGGGATTCAAGAGTATTGGTGTCATAAATTACCAGAGACGAGTGAAATGTGTTATTCAGTACATTATAGTGTTGTAACTTTGCCATTGCAAACAGTTGCCCAGCTAGGAACAGAAATCTGTGTGGGCCACAGGTTATGGTAGATGGGCAATGACAAAAGGTCTGACTTTAGGGCTGATCATTTGTGTTGCAAATGATTTAGAGCAGACTCAGAGCTGGACAGGCTTGGGTCAAACTGAATAAGCTGGTGTCCACCCATGGCTGCACCTTTTGTTGGAAGCACTGGTGAGCACAAACATTTAACAAAATGTTTCAGACGAAACTGCTGTCCAAAGCAGTGACAAATTTGCCAGGTACTACATGTTTCAGCTTCAGAAAAACGCTCAAGCTCAGGCACAGATGTAGGAGGTATGCAAGGCCATGGGTATGTGCAGTCAGTGCAGCTTTGGGATCAGTGTCAGCTCYGCTTGCTCACAGTGGCTGCTCTGTGCATGTAATGTGCTGGACATTCATTTTGCACAGAGATAGTAGYTGGTACTTACAGGGATTTCCTTTTCTCAGGGGTTTGTAAAGGATCTATGAACCAGCGCTTGGACTGCAGAGTAGCCCAGGATAATATATTTCAATTGCAGGAAAGACCAAACAACATGGTTTGGGATTTTTTTATTTCTGAGTRTTTTAGAAGAGCAAGATAATGTTCAGGACTGGCCCTCTCTAGAGTTATACAAAATTATTTTTATTTTGTTTGCTTTGTGCTGTTACTTTCAAATATTTTTGGTTCTGTAATGTGATGTACACTGACAAATTCAGTAACACCACCCTTGTATAAATCCTTGGGGATAATACTTTTAATGAAATTCTGCAATGGATGAATTTATTCCATGGTCTCCTGATTCCATCCACTACTGTTTGTTTGTTGTTTAAGGGGCTCTAGAAATGAGAACATTACACTGTAAGAGGTCAATGCTGCTGGAAAGGGGCACAAAGATTGCTTACCAGAAATATGCGCTGTAACTTTCTTCAGATGATAAAGTCTGATMTTGCTGAGTTCTCTTTACTTTTCCAACAGGTCCTTATGATATCCGTATTACTCTTAACAGCTTATTAAGTTTATTATGCTGTTTCAAAATAGGCAGAATGAATGTATTTTAGGATCATCCATAATTTTRAATATTCTCAAAACACCTAAATTAGATGTCTTGTTACACAATGCTATAGAATTGTTACAAAATGGTGACTCTGGGCTAAGTCCTTGACTCTCCTCAGCATATTGAAACAAATGATTTGCAAAACTTGTTTTATGGTGTCCTCTGTGTAAAGCAAAGTAGCAAATTCTTTTTCTTTTTTTTTTTGTTTGTTTTTTTTGTGCAGGCATTTGCAAGTCTAAATCTAGCAGTACATTTCTTTCTGTCTGTCTTTCCCTTTCTACTTTGTTCATTGCTGAAATTCAATCTGGCATACCAAATTTTAAAAAAATCTTAGAGTAGAAGAAATAATGCACATCCAGGTTTTGCTAAAATGTGAAGAATTTCAGAGAAATTTTAAAGAAATCGTTATCCCAGAAGAATTATTTCTTAGCTTATTTATTTATTAATTGTATCTGTGCCATATTGAAATAGAACACAGCAATGCTATAAAATTGCTATTAAAATTGACAGACACTGTTARCTTTGATGAATCTTGCTTGCAAAGCAGAAACAGAACTTGTAGGAATTTTGCTGATTGTGACCCAAATGAACCAGTTTTACTCTCCACTGAGAACACTGAGAATTCATGCTGTCAGGTCCTGTGTTGTGGGACACAGTCACCTTCTGCTGAGAGACAGTGATTAACAGCTACACAGAGTAACTTCATATTGCTCCAAGTCATGCCACTGCTCTCCTAYTCTGCCTTGGATTTTGCTGACAGTCACTTGCTGGGAAAATGGTGTTGCCTACATGTAAGCTACGAAACAATCTGACTGTTACATTGTAGCACATTTTCTAAAAATAAAATAAAAAAAAAAAGTGGGATTTTTGTTTGTTTATTTTTAAATAAGGTTCCTGGTAATGTGTAACCCTTCATATAATCTTCTTATATATAGTGACTATGCCAATGAGTKTATTGAACAAACAAAACCAGACTCACCCAAAAACTGTAACAAAAGCAAAAGTACTCTTKTAGAGGGAGGTAGAGCTTTAATTTGTACACTATTAATGGGTGTTTGTTGCAGCTTATTGAAACAACTTCACACCGGAAGAGTTAACACTTGAATGCAAGCAGATGCCGCTTCCCTGTGGAAAATGTGTCACTGCTTTACCTGTGCAGATGTGACCCTGGAGGACAAAGAAGAAGGATTGAATGTTTGTTACTGACTTCCACCCTGTTGTGTAAGTACCTTGCTGATTATTCTCCACTGGAGAAATTCTACAATTTATCAAATGTGTGACCAAGGTAACCTGTTGCCAAGGCTCAGCTGAGTTTGTTTGGCTGTCCTCATGTACTGCAAGGCCACAGCAGATGTGAGGCAACATGGCCATGGAAAACTAAGCTAAATTATATTATGCCCCATCAGCTGTGCACAGGGAGTGAGCACAAATTACTTTTTTTTCTCATGTATTTAGGAAGAGAAATGCTGCACTTCTAAAGTATGTATCCATAACTGTGTAACATAACTATATCAACACTAATCTATCTTTGAAGGATAATTTTATAGTGCCCATTAAGAAATATGGCATCARTGTTGCCTTCTGATTCTGTAATGAYTTCTTAGTGACTGATTATGCAYRCTTATTTTTTTAATACAGAGAATAAGTTTCTAACRCCTAAACAACACTGGCCAGCCATCTGCTGGAAAKAGGAYAGAGCRAAAATCCAAACTTCCTTCTTGTCTTAAGCCATCCTGAGCCTTTCCCAGAAAGCAACCCTGGGACAGCCTTTGGAAGGTGCTCATGTCCCATGCAAGGACARCATTGCTTCTCTGCATAGTTAGATAGCTAACGCATCTAATTAAGCTGCTCACCAAAAAAAATGCTCTTTTATTTTTAGTATGGATCTTAGCCAAAGTCTGCATCCTTTTTAGTCATTAACTCTGTTACCTTTTGATATATGTCTGAAGTATTTACAGTTTTTGCATGACCAAATGTTTTCAGGCTTAACAAAACCCACACTCTTCTCTAGTGTCTATGGATTGTCCAGGTCTAACATTTCAAAGGTTTGCAAGATCCTCTCCTTATGTCTGTGAGGATATAAATAGCATTCAGTTTAATTAACATCAGCAAAGGCATGTTGAAAATAGATCTGCTCTGTTACTGGCTTTCTCCATTTCTTAATTCCAAGATGTTAAGCTTTCCAAAAGAAAAAAAGAAATGTATCTTTTTTTTTTTTTTTTTTCCCCCCCTTAAGGAGGAGAAATTTCTTCCTGTTTGTCAAAAGAAAGGAATTGTTTCAAATCAAATGTTCATTTTATTGGTGAGAAAGCAGTGAGGAAGTGATCCTATTGCTATGATGGACTAAGAATATAAGGCAGGTTAGGCTGTGTATTGCAGCTGGTATTATAAAAATACCACATTTCCCTGAAAATCTATGTTTGCTTCCTTCTGTAACACCTTTTAGTAGAGAAAAGGGGGGGAAAAATATCCTAATTCTTGAGCCAAATGTGAAGAGCTTGCTCTACAACAGTGACAGCGTAGCTSAGGACAGAGGGCTGGACAATCCTGAGTCTGGCTACAGCAAATGCCAGGGCAAATCTCATCATAATTAAAACCATTTTGGAAGCTGTTTCCAATTATGACAGCTGCAGTCRCACCGTGTTCCTGCCCGTCCCCACACCCCGTCCTGGTCGCAGGGGAGCGGGGTTGTCACCCGGCAAAGCCACCGAGCCCCTCCAGCTGCGGCCACCTCTGCACAGCCCGGGAGGGAACTTTCTCCGGCGGGGCAAGAACGGAGCCTGCAGTTGTCACCGGGACTTGCAGCCGAAAGGTTACTTAGGAGGCAAGTGCTCTGGTTTCCCAAAAGCAGGCTTAAAAGGCTGTAGGGTATGTTTTCAAAGCAGGATTTCAGCCATGTGACTCATTAGTGTCAATGGGAATCATGTTGTTAAAACTTTGCGTAGTGCTTTGAAAGCGAATCCCGATATGTCAGTTTTCTTTTCTAGGCAAAATTATCAAAAACAGACCTTGTGGGCCATTTTTTTTTAAATGAAGCTTTTCAGTGTTATATGCTAATAAATCAATGGTTTAGCAGGGTTGATCTGCTCTCATCCCATCCTAGTCCATCTCCACTTTCCATTTTATCTTTGACTTTGATTTTATGCAGAGTTATGGTAGCATATAGTTTTTGCAGACATTGTCTGGAGGAAGACAACTGCAACATTTCAGGCACTGGACTGCAAATTGYTTGGAAAGCAACAATGATGCTATAGAGGGATAATAATATTTGTTGTATCATTTCATATATAAAGCAGAATCAGTAAGGAAAAAAATCCCATATTTAAACCCGTATTTAGATATTTTAATTACTGTTTTCATTAGCAAATTACAACAAAWCAACCCTTCCTTATTAAAAAAAATTAGTTTGAAGGATTCAGAATTACCTTTCCAGAACAACTCTGGGATCTACTAATAACAAAATATCAGATGACGAGACTGCGTGCTTAGCAAAAAAGCAAACTAATATAATGAGATCTCAGGTTTCTTGGAAAGAATTACACTTCTTTTTACTCCACTGAATACAGATAGAATTACCCTGAAATGCTTGTAAGCCCTGAACTACARGACAGGGATGATTTGTGTATTCCTRTTAGCTRCATTTTGTATTTAGTCACTGGTATTTGCTGGAGCAGYAGAAGGGTGCATCATTTCTATACGCTCCAAAACTTTTCACTTTTAGATCACCAACTTATGCCCATCCTGGGAGCCATATCTTCATTTGAATAAATCTCTGGAATAAAATGATTGCTGTCTGTGTGGATAGTGTATCATATGCTTCTGCAGTTCTGTTTCTCAGCCAGCAGCTGTTCCATTCAGTAATTGCTCTTTTACAAGTCTCAGCAAAGACACAAGACTAGAACTGCACTTCTTTTTCTCTTGGAAGTCACTGTTGTGGAACAGTTTGGGGTTAGTATTGTTAAGAAAGCTTGTATGCTGCTGCTTTGTGACTGTACATGGTGACTGGCTGTCCATTAGCAGGAATGTCCCTTAGATAATGAGAGCTGAAAATAACAGAGACCTGTCTTGTGGCTGCAAAATGAGAGAATAAGAAACTGCCAGAATTCTCCAGCCATGTGGATAAAGGTAGATGAAAGTACTCCTAGAGAGTGTAAAGAAAGTGCATCCATCTGCTTACCTGCTTAGTTTTGTCTTCATTCTTCCTTTCATAAAGAAATCACATTTTTATCCCATCTCCCATTCCTTAGATTTCTGCAAGTGTTGGGTGTTAGCTTACGTTATGTTTCAGCTTAAAAGTGTAGGATTATTTTATTCAGTGATGATTCTGTGTAATGATGGTCTCCTATGTTCCAAGAGCTTAAAACATGCTCTTTGTTATAACTTCACAGAATGTGGCATAGTGCCCCTGAAAAGTGGGTATCTGCATTATAACACCAAATGCAAGGTTGCCACAAGGGTTACTTTGAGAGAGACAAGTTCCAGCAGATTTTCCTGTGGTTACATTTCCTTCTTTTTTACTTACAAAATTTTTTCCCCCGGCATGCAAAAACTTTTTAATATACTTCTCTTGAAGTGTTTGGGAAAGTTTAACTTCTGGACTCTCTTGCACTGTCAGTCATTTTGGCTTGGGGGAAGACAGAACTCTGTTCTGTACCTGATAGGGAGTAGTCATCAAAAACATAATACTCAGAATAAAAACTGGGATGCAAAARGTAGTTTGATTTGTTGTGTTCTCTGATGGTCAGCAGCAGTTACTCCAATGTAAACAGYAAAAAGGAGAAGGTGAGAGCAGACACCTTGAGATTCAGTATAAACAGCAATATGAAGTCTTTATACTCAGATCAAGTTCAACAAAGTAGGGTTTGTATGCCTTTCTCTCAGCACTCTCTTATTATTGGTAGGGAAATAATTTCTCAGTTTCCATGATACTTCTCTAAAACTGAAAACATTCCAGAAACACGGTTGTGCTCTGTAAGCTCTTTATGCAGGTGGAAAAACTGGCACATGGAGAGGTCTGTCTTCTGTCATGCTGCCCTCAAGTCCCACCTGTCTTTGGTGCCCTTGTTAGCGTTATGGTTCTTGTTCTTCCTCTACTTGCAAGACATCAATTTTGTTCTCTGCAAAACTCCGAAAGCTCCTACAGAGAGGTTTTGAGAGTATTTTGGATGCCATGATGATAAATGTAATACAAAACTTTGGTGAGAGAAAGCATGCTGTGTTTTTAAAAGTTAGGATTTGGGGGGTTTTTGTACTGTACCAGCAAAAGAAATGGTAAACCATTTCTATACACAAGGGTAGTAAAGTCACTTTTCTAGACTAAATTGGTGTACTGTGAATCTCATTACAACCATTTCTCTTATAATTAAGTAATTTTAATATAACACTTTCCACATTGAGAATGGGAGAATTCTATTTCTATGATGACAGTGCTAGATAGTTTGATATATTCCTTGGTGGGAACGTGAAGAGGAAGCTCTAGAAATGATGACAAGATGTATATTTTGTTGACGCAGATGTAATTGTAAAACATGAACCTTGTTATCCAATACATTTTTATTCTTTCACTGGGTGGGCATGCTGCCTTATTGCCTACTTTTCCAAAGATGTGTAGCTTTAGCCTCCAACACTTGGGGTAAAGCAAAGTCTGTGAATCTGTAGTGAAATRTTAGACAAGCCTTGTTCTGTCTAATTAAGCCTAGTTCATAAAAYCCACAGTTTCCTTACTGATTCCAGRGGCTGCTGCTTCTCATATACTCCTCCTCTTGACATAATAAGTATTCAACTTCTTGCATATTTATTATTTATGTAATTTCAGATGATATTTGGACTTTGTCCTCCTCTTTTCTATCKGTTGGAGGTAGCAAAACATCTTTTGTATTTATCCCCTGAATTTAAAGGCTTCTTTTTTAAAAATATCTGAAAGCATGCTGACAAATTAATTCTGTGATGATTATACCATTTTCCCTTGAATCTGGGCATGTAATAAACAAATTACTCCAAATAACATATGACTGGGATGATGCAGAAATGGAATAAAAGGGTTGAGGACATTTTATTCTCCACTAAAAATAAAAGAGCTTGATAATGCAAATACTTTCTCTATCAGGGCTTCACAGGTCCTTAACTTGCCTCAGGGCCCTCTTTTCAAAGTGCAGCTGGAGAGTGAGCACTGGGCCTGTGATCACTGTGTTGACAGAGGGAATTCAKTTCTCTGGATCCATTATATGGATAATCTTTGGAGGTTTCAGGACTACCTTAGAAGAACTGAATTGCTCATGGKGCTGCAGGAGCTGTTTGAACTGGAGATGCCAGCTAGACTACGAGTTTGATCAAAAGCATGAACCAGAGCAGCAGGTGGAAAGACTGACACAAACTTTTCAGTGATAATCCATTAATTCTGTATTCTAACCTATTATGGAARGAATTGTAATAGGTGCTGAGTTAATTCAACTTGTTTATAGAGAAAATAACCAAAAGGGAAAAATAACTCAAGATCAGTCACTCCTTTGGCAAATTCAGTTTAACCTCAATTAATGGAAAACATGGAAAAGCATGATGTGCTCCCACACCTTGAAGCTTTGCACCCCACAGACCCATGGGTCTGCCAAGGTCTGGCACTTTGCCTGGACTAATAAACTCTCTGACAATTATGAGCRTTGGGGACCTGTGTGCTGAGATACCCTGGTGGCTCATGTCTGGCAGAGCTTAATGAGTCAGGTTCAGCATCGTGTGAGAGCAGCTGCACCACTGCTGGACCTGCTCCCAGAGCTGGCTCCAAGTTTCTCARCAGCTTAATGACTCAGACTTGCAGTGGTGGGTGAGAAATTTTGGAGCAGGTAAAGGAGAATGGGGGAGGGGAGGGGCATTGGAACAGTTATTAGGGGTTTTGTAGTGCTKTTCACAGAGAAGCTACAAAACTTTGCTTTATGATTTTTTTGAGGGAATGGACTGAGTGGAGTTAGCCCTGTTATGAGCTGATGAGTCCATTAAAAATCTAATATATGTGGGGGATTACAAGAAGCTTTCTTTTTCCATCTCTGCTTCCGGAACCTCCTTTTAGTTTTGAAGTGTGTGCAGCCTCCTTGTCCTAGGKCTGTTCTCTGGAAGGATCACGGACACTCTGCTCTCTGTTCTCATGCAGTTACCTGCTCTGAACCCATCCTACAAAGGTGACTKCTTCTCTGACCTCGGAGGAAGTCCAGGAAAGACATAAGGCAAGCAAGTCTTGATTYTGGAGCCATTGTTGAGATCCTGGAAAAGACCTGGGAAGCCTGCTGGGTCTCAAATCCTGAGGATTCTCAGTGAACAACCTGGTCCAGCCTCAGCCCATCACTGTCCCYGGGGAGGTGCCTCATGCCCAGGGCTGGGGCTGCCCCACTGCCCCCCCAGCTGCTCTGCTTCTGGCTGGGGGAGTGGGATGGAACTAAGCAACTGCAGAAAATTATCACTTGTGCTGCTTATCCTTATCCCTCTGTAACTGTGAGGTGACTCTAGATGTATGCCTTGCACTGGTTAAAATATTTTTAAAGTGGAAACTAATCAATTTTAAAGCATTTTTCTAAATCAAGGTGGAAAAATTATGGACTCAAATTCAGGATTATCTCCGATTTTGGTAGCTACAATTTACAGTATTTTCAGACACTCGTTAAAACAGCYGTGGTTTGGTTGCCTTGCATTTTTTATTGAGTCGTATTTTTTCTTTTAGATTCAATAGAATTTGGTGTCTTTCCTCCCATATTTTACTTCCTATGCAAGACTTCTTTTCCACCCATAATTTTAATATATTTATTTTCACCTATATTTCATTGGCTCTGGATTAATTTTTCCGCAAGTATTTTTCATGCGTAATTTTTTAACAGTTCAATCTGGTTAAATGTATTTTTTTGTTTTTCATCTCAATAGTGAGTTAGGAAAATAAATCAAGGTGGGGAACAACCTTTGTAGCAAAATTGGTTTCACTACTTGCTCAAAAATGTTGCAAGATAATCAGCATTCTTGCAAAAATTTGCTGAGGAGAACTCAGAGTCCTTGTGGCTGCAAAGAGCGTGGTAAATGAAACCAAGCCCTTTGGAAAAGGTGARCACAAGGTCAGTGGGCCATGGAAATCCCACTCTGACTGTATAAGGAATGGAGTTTAAGATGAAATGTCACTTCACCTGTAGATATTATATCCATTTGCATTTTAAAATGTTCTTTATTTCTGTCGCTGGGTCCTTTGCTTCCTCTCACTTTCTTCCATTTCCTATTTCTTGCGCCATTTGCTCCTTTGTTCCATCTGCTGTCCTTCTCCACTTTGCTCTCCTGGCTGATCGCTGCCAGAGATAAAGGCCCACATGAACCTYGATACAAGCACAAAGGAGCATTGATTTTATTATTAATCATTATGGTATGAATGCATTCCAGTTCTCATGAAGACAGTTTTCACACATCTGACTCACTGGGGGATAATGCTGCAAGTATTTGAAATAATGAAGGTTTTGGTCCAGTTGCTGTGTGAATTGAGCTGCATAATTCCACTTATTTTGTTATTTTCAACTCTGGTTTTTCTTTGTGTGTGTGAGTGTGTGTGTTAATTTTACCAATCTGGTTTTGTTTCAGGTGCCTCTGAAACTGTTTTCACTAATGGTGTTATTACATTTAAGTTCTTTCCTCATATTTCATGAAAACTACCAGCCAAAAGATCAAAAGCTTTTCTGTGCAAAACAGATTGTTTAAACAGCTGAAATACTTCTTACATGTGTCTGCATCTACTGTAGATTTCTATGAAGTACTAAGTATCACACATTTAGGCATCTGCCATCTTCGAAGTGATTTCTGAGTAATGGATGTGAACAAGTCAGTTCTTCAGATGGCAACTTTCCATAACTGTATTCAATTTTGGGAGTGCTGTTATTTGATACTGCTTCTTTTTTTTCTGGTAAATTTTATTTCCAAATTTGATTTTCGTTATGTTTCTTTTTATACCATTCCCATTATTTATCCCAAGGGAGAAACCAAGACAAGTACTTTTGAAATAAGAATAACACAGAAACAACATTTGTATTTTTTTAAAGCTGGGTTTTATATCCTCTCTCACAAATCATGGAAATTCATAACAATAGGCTCATCTGAGTTCAAGACGAATGGAAAAACATTCCATCGACTTCAGAAAGTTTTGAATCTGGACCTGTGCTGTGTTCTTGGGAATATCGATGAAGCACTTGTGCTTTAAAACATTTCTGTACATTTTCTTTTCTTGCATTTGTCCTTCTATTTTCTTTCTGAATTTTTGCCTTCAGAAGGTTCTGAAGGTGAATTATATATGAAAAAAGTCCACCTTAACAGTTTTACGTATATTACCTTTTGGTTTTTTTCACTGATTGCCTACCTAGATGTGTATTATTAAACTAGTGTCTATATTAATTTCTTTTCCTAGATGCCTGGTGTTTTCTTATGATGGCTTATTTGATTTTCTCTTTGAAGCTGACAACTCTGACATTTTCAAGTTCTCTTTCTATGGTATCTTTCATTTTTTTGCTTTCARTTCTAAATTCCATCTAACCTTGCAATACATTTATTGAGATAAATTCATATTACTGATTTATTTGCAGAAGACCATGAACTCCTACTATACATAATGGCATAGTTCATATGACAGTATTTCTCTCACCTTTTTTTTTTAATGCCTTCTTACYTTTTGCTGCCTTTTTTGACCTTATCTGTGTGTTGAAGTAACTTGCCTGTCCAGGGGAATGTCTGTGTTCCTCTGTTTAGACAAAACTGTCAATTTAAAACCCAGTAGTCTTMGGGAATGATTTTTAAATCTGTCTACCCACAGACAGTGGGCTGKCTAACAGAATTCCTTGATTGTTCTTTTATTTACTGCTTAGGAAACTGTAATAGTTTAAAGTTTCTCCAAAGAACTAGTCAATAAACTTCCTGAGCTGGAGGGAAGAACTTACTCCAGAGAGAGGAGGAATGTTTGGTTCTCTGTAGGTTAAGAAGTTTTCTGACAGTGTTAGATATGAGTGTGGTAGTGCTGTACTCGGCTCTAATTCAGTGTACTCTTCTCTCAGATGTTAAAATAAACATTCTTTTAGGTCAGCAATAGCTCATTTTTTAAAGCTTGGCTTGCAGTGGGAGAAAGGAAGAAGAAAAGACACCTGGATATGTCTACATATGTGTGTACAGATCTCTAATTAAAACAAACAAACAAAAAAAAAATCAAAATCTTAATTTTTCTTTTCCAGGAGTATTTGGGAAACAAATTCCATTCCGCTGAAATTGCATTCCTGGAGGGATTTTCTATTCCCAATGCTAAATGTAGGAGTACACACCAATTCCTTCTTACAAGGCAGGAATTTTGTCATCAACACTTTCTTTCTTTTTTTTTTTTTTTAAAGAACAAGCTACTTGGTCATGTATATATTTGCTTGCTCAGGTCCTCTAAGGATTAACAACCCTCCTCAGCACTAATGGCAAGAGTTTGCCTGATTGGGAAATGCCCTTCAAATTGTTCAGTGTTTTTGTACATTTCTTGAAGGCAAAAATGGAGGAGTAAATTGCCCAACCTTTCCAGCAGTGTAGGATCAAATAGGGCTAATAAAGAATAGTGCTTGCTTAGTTAAGGGGAGAAATTCTCCTCTCAGTGAAATAATTTCAAATTTTCCCTGAAAACAAGTCAGATATTTCAGTTATACACCAACATAGCAGAGCAAGTTTTATCTGAAGGGCTGAATTTAGGTGTTGTTTTGTAATGTAACTAGTTACTGAAATTCTAAAAATAGTAACAGATGCTTTACCAGTTCTTAAACCAATAGATTTTGAGTCATGGGTTTCTTTGAGAACAAAATGATTTGAAACTTCTTAGAAATGAATTTCTTTAATCTGTCACAAATAGAATATCAGTAACATTTTATCTTGGATCTGCTATCAGTGACTGGTGAGTCAGCTTCATTTAAAGAGTAGGACTGCCTGGGTTCTTGTAACTTGGCCATAGGTTTTGGAGGACATCTGCAAATCATTGAATGAATCAGAAAAGTACAAATTCACAGCAGTTCTACTCTCTTGAGTTGTGTTTGATATTTCCTGTTTTTAGGGTTTCCTTGGTATCTAACACATAGCTTGCTAAACATCAGCTGTTCTCAGTGACTCAGATCTGCAGACCTTTGATCAATTTATTTTGTCATGATTAACCAATTTCTATACTGGAAGAAGGATGTTGCAGTTTTTCTTGAGTAAAAATATTTTGCAAACATCCTCTAACTCTGGGCAGACCGAAGTCTTATGTGTGTCCTGAATTCTAACTGCAGCTCCCCTTCTCCCCATTAATCCAAATCCTATCAATGACATGAGRGTTTTTTTGAATCTAAGGTATTCTCAATAATGGATTGGAGTTGAAGCAGTGACTAAACTAGACAATTTTTTTCTTTTCTATTTTTTTGAGTGACTGTTTTCTTTCCATTTTGATTTCCAATATTTCCAATATTTTGGTTTATTCTCTGGAAAGAACAACAAAGGGGAAAAGATAAAAACAAGAGTTATGCCATGGTGAATTCAACCTGTTACTGTTGACAAAGCAAGACAACTCACTTCTTGTTCCTCAGTCTCTAAGTGGAGGGATCTCAAGTCWTCAGACCTGCAAATGTTGTTAATGAACATGTACAACTGTACAACTCCAATACTGATTCTGTTCAGAAGATTTTGAAATTTCAGGGTTCTGTGGATCATAAGCAAGGATCGCTTCTATGAAGCATCCTATGCCTGAGAGAGGTACACTGATTGCTACATGTGGATATATTAGAAATAACTCCATATGTAAACTTGCACATTTAGCCCTTCTATTAATATGTTTTCTGCAACACCAGGTAAATTCCAAGTCCATCCTGAAATTTGAAATGGAAGACATAGCAGCATGTGTGTTAAACCTGATCCTCCTTGATGCCTACACACACATTCATTTCAGTTGTTGAAATCCTTGATTCAGCTGGAATCATTCCATTCTCTGGTCCCCTAATACCTAATACCAGTACAGACCAGTGCCTGCTTTCCTGGTTGTGTGCATCTATTCAATGYCTCTCTCTTTCCAGGTGTTCCTATGGACTCTTCTTATTGAGCATGCTTGGCATGTAATCATTCAATAATCATATTATATTAAAAAAATCCCCTATCTTTCTTCAAACCAACAATGCACCAGTGCCCACATCACTATGAATGCCAAATTTAAAAATAGTTAAATAGTTTCTATACAATCTTATAATGAAGCTTTTCACAGCCATTGTGCATTTTTAAAAATTATTATTTTAATAATACTAATGCCCAGATTWGGGCATTAGCTCAAAATGCAAAGGTTTCAAAAATTTAAGAAAACACTGGATTATTCTGGAAGTCCAGTCTATAGAAGTTGCTACTGAATGACTGGGATGTGTTCTCTGCACTGAAGCTTTCAATTGCACAGGGCATGTCTGGGACACTTGATCCAAAATGCATGCCACCATTACAGACTAAGCCTTCTTTCCACTTGGTGGTCATTTCCCAGGCTCCCTGTGTGACAAAGGAACCTAAGTTCCTTCCTCCTCCCTATCTCAGGTCAGAGGCAGACAGTGAATGGGTTGCTGAGGACCAATCTTTCTGCTTCCCAGGGGTTACAACCATCCCACAAGGGTGAGACATTAGAAATCCTCTTTGCTCAGAAGCCTATGATCTAGTCTGTTCACAACAAAATGTTTGTCCATCTATAGATATCTTCAGAAAGAGTAGCCAAAATCAGATCTTACTAAATCTTATTTTTCATCATAAAGGCTGGGGAAGCCTTCTTAGCTCATACATGGTCCCCTTGGTCTAGCAAACATYATCTCAGTGGTTGCTAGATTTTCCTTCTTTTTTTCTTAAGCCTTTTTTATTTACCTATTTTTTTATTTTATAGAGTATTGTCTTAGGACTAAAATATATGGGTGGTATAAGCAGATAGTGCTTTCCAAAAAGYGTTTTTTGTTGCTATACTTAAGTGTCATTGCATTTCTTACTGAAAAAATGATCTCTCAGGCATYCATGGCTTTGTCTTCTATTTTCTTCCCAAAGTGATACTTTCTGGTACAGCCCTCTGTAGGCAAACAGGGGAGTTATAAGGAATCTTTAGAATATTAATAATAAAGTAGCTGATAGATTTCCTTTCTTCYTCAAATCTCCCCTTTTACTTCTTCCCTTTATCTTCCTGTAGAGAAAAGAATTGGGCAGCGTTTGTCCTTTGGGACATTCCTGGTTCTTCATCTCTGCTTAGCATATCTGTTGCTGTTTTCAATTGACTTTTTTCATGGAAAAATATTTCCCCAAGTTTAACAGGAGCTTTTTCAGAGTTTCTGTCAAGTCTTATGAAGGCCTTACCACTYATTGGGGTCCTGTTGCTACAACTAAATTTATTATTTTTGCATGTTTTGTTGAAGGGTGCATGCAGTCAAAGAAAAACACATTAGTAGATATTTTTGTTAATATATGGAACTGTTGAAAGGATTATTATTTTTTTTAATTTCTAGTTTACTGTTCCATTATTGGGATAACACACTTCTGTTTTTTTTTATTGTCTGCTCATTATAAACACTTTGTTTGGAGACTTCTTTAGTATCAGGTTTTTYATTTTCCTGTGATCGGTTGAAATGATCAATTGTATTGACATATGCCAAGACAAATCCCCCCATTCCTTTCAAAASGCTGATAGCAGAGATGTTGAAAATTATCTGAAGAAACCTTATGCTTAAAGTATTAAACCAGGAAACCGGCAAGACCTACTCATGTTCTGAATGCTGAACAGTCTGCCTAGGGTGCCCCACAGCCTTTTGGACTGTCATTTCYAGTCCCTGCCCAACAGCAGCATGTGTTACACATCACTCTGCTCGTGCTAATCTGCTCAGGGGCTGATTCCAGCCACATGGGCACCCGCAGTTTTGGTGATGAGCACTGACTCTTTTATTGTGAATTGATCTGCAAATCCTCCATCSCACTAATTCTCATCTAATTAGCAGTAATCTGTCAATTCTTGTTTGGCACATGGGGTCTTGTTTCCAGCCCATGAGAACTGACTCAGCAGAGCTACTGTCATCAGAAGCTCTGATGTTTTTGCTTGCTTTTTCCTTTTATTTATATTTTAAAGATTATTTTAGTTGCTTTTTGTATCGTTATGTTCTGAGAAAAGATTTTCTGAGTCAACTACTTGMGTCTGAAGTGATGTGAAACAACTTTACCTGCTTCCTTCTGCTAGGAAAAGAAATTTTTCAAAAGATGCTCATGTTTTGTGAAGTCCTCTTCCCCTTTCAGGAATATTTCCCAGACTTCTCATTCTTAAAGGTCTGTCAGTTTTTTCTTCTGTTTTGTGTGCAAATGACCGCTATTCAGCTCTTTCAGGTATTACAAAATATAGATGCCTTTCCATAATAAAACAATTTCCCATGAAACACTGTCTGCTTACCTTGAGAGCAATACAGACATGATATTAAACTGAACTGTGTTATTTTTGGTAATAATTGTACCATGACTAGGAATTTTAAAAGGAAGGATGGGGAATATCTGAAAACTGTTTATGACTGACTTGCTTTTTCTGTCAATGGTCTTCTGATACTGTCAACTCATCATCCTTTGGTGTTTATAATCATGTTGTTAGATCTGAATCAGGTAGCTTCTAGTACAAATTCCCAATGAAACGATATTTCTGGTGGTTTACTTTTGTGATTGCTACACTTAACTGCATCCTTCATGGGGAAAAAAAAATGAAGCACAACACAAATTTCTTGTGGTTGGTAGATATCAAACATACTGCTTTGTTTCATCTGTGGTTTCTTAAGGTATTTGGTTCTAAAAATATAAATCAGACTTGCCCCAGTACTTGCCAATAGCCAGAGACCAAAATCTGTAAACCAAACTCTGATGAGAGCAGCACTTTCACAGAAGCATAAGGTAGCCATGTGTAGGACTAGTTAATCCACATATATTAGGCATCTATCTACTTTTTTCACACATCATGTTATTGAAAAAAACAAGCTATCAACTTCTGATTTTGACTATTTTTCTTATTAATGGTTAAAGCATTCCAAAAACTCATGGGGAAGATCTCTAAGAACTGAACATCAAGGCTTTTGAGTATCAATACAGGCCTTTTGTACTTCACTTTGCTGGGTCATATTAATTCACTTTAGATTTTGTTACATTATAATAGCATTCAGGAATTTTTCKAAAATTAGTCCTGCAAGAAATATTTGATGTGAAATTGCTTTGATTTGAATAAGAAAAGTGGCTKAAAATCAGCACACTTCGGAAAATGTTCTGCAAAGTCTGTGCAAAAAGCTGTCAAAGCTGAGTATAAGTATCATTTTGCATTGTCTGGAAGTCTGGAAGCATTTATAAGTAGATTATATGGATGCATTTGACTTTGAATGTTTGAGAAGGGAGTGGACAAATGAAAAAAAATTGCAGGTCTCAAACTGTATGCTATTCATTTCAAACCTAGGCTGCTCTCAGAGAGAGGCTGAAGATTACTTGGTTTCTTTTCTCTGTRGAAATACTGCCTTGGGTTTTTGTGATATAATCAACAACAATAAACAAAGAAGTGKTTTTTTTTCCTAGATGGGTGGTTGGGACTGCAATATTTCTAAGAGTTGTTCAAGTAAGTATGTAGGATCTATCTATCATGTAGCTGTAAGTCGTACTACATTGGAAGATTCAAGACAGTATTTTTTGCTTTCTACTGTCACATACCTACCACTGAAGCTCAAAAACAGGGAGGAAGGGTGGGAGGGAGGGAAGGAAGAAGAGAATTGGTCTAGGCACAAATGAGTTAGGGCAGGTAAACTGAATCTATTCCCTCATTTGYGGACATTCAGCATGAGGCATCACTGTTCAGGATGGGTGAGAACAAGGAAGCCTTAGGGATAAGGCACAATATTCCAGTCAGGGTCTTTGGAGAAACATACAGATATTTAGATTTTTTTTTTCCAGAATAATCTTTGGGCCCTTTGGGCTTCTGTCTTATCCATACACATAGATGAGCATGGGTGAAGCTGTTTTTCTGCAAACAGTTCAGCATGCCTTTAAGGCCAAATACTTTTTGCACTGTGAAGAAGTGGGACACGGAAGCAACACATCCCGGGATTCAGGACGGAGGAAAAAACCGTAGACAGTGTTTAAAAAAAAATGACTTACGTAAAATCTGCCTTCCCTCCTGCTTCTACTCCCTGGGTCTTCTSAAAGGAGCACATGACTTCTGTGAATGGACAGGTCACGCTCTGAGTAATGCTTTGGCTCGGTGTTTACAAYGGAGGTAATGGATGCTGGCAGGGGAGCGCACCGGGCGCTCTGTCCCATCTGTTAAGATCTGCTACGGACTCTGCTGGAGATAGCTCAGTGTATTATCTTTCTATGAATCATCCCTGCTCCTCTAACAGTGTGCAGGATTCAGTTCAGCATAGCTGATCATGCTTTGAGTACAYCTTAGGTAAGAAAGCTATTTTCTACAGTTCCTGCTCTGTGCTGCTGTCTTATGAGTCTTATTTCTTAAATTYGCTTCTACATTATTCTTCTCATCTGAGAGCTGCTGCTGTGTTAGCCTTCTAGAAGAAACTCAGAGCAGCAGAGAACATTTGTAGCAGCTTAAGGAAAGGAGCTGCAATGAAATGTTTTATTTCTTTTTGTTATAGTTTTACTTGTTTCTGAGCAAACAGAGTCATTTTGAGAGACTTTTCCCCAAGTTTGAATACCAGGGMTGAATTTGGCCTGAAGACAGAATGTAAAATAATGGACAGAATGTGAATTATTACCTTGGAGCTTAATGAAATCTGAATGACCARTGGAGTTTCTCCAAACACACTTTTTAAATATAAAAAGTGAGTTCTTGCTCTCTTTAATCAGATTATTGGCTAAGGTTCAGGAATCATTYGGCAAAATTGTGTAGCTTATTCAAGCTAGGTTTACATAATAGCTCATAATGGAGGAAAACCTTGCATSGTGCTCAACCTTCAAAATCACAACCAACCTTAAAAATTGCAAACTAAAATATAAAGAGCCACAGAAACGGATATAGCAATGCCCAGAGAAATACCTTTATTCCCAAATAGCTCAGCTGTAATAAGCAGAGTTCGTTGTTTTAAATAATAGGTTTAAACCTTCATAAGACCAGGATTTTTAACAAATAACATTCATCCTGTTTTGCCTTTGTATAATGTAGTTAGTTTCCTAATAAAGTTAGGGTTTAGATAGGTAAATATTAATATATATTGATTTACAATTAAAGATTACTTTTATGCTTCGTSTATTATTTCTTATTGCTAACCAACAGACTGCTTTATTTTCCAGTATCAGTGAAAAGAGGACTTTCCTTTTAAAACAAGTGGAAAAAACCTGAATGTTATTATGTTATCAAATAGTAAATGGTAGCTCTTATTTATTGAAATAGCTGTTCTTATTCACTGGTGGGTAGAAATGCCTTTGGATAGAAAGAAAAAATCAAATAACAATGCAGAGAATCAGCTTTCTGAAAAAAAAATCTGATCTGCCAAAGAAAGAGAAATGAATATGCTGGATGCATTGAAAAAATATGCTTAATTTAAAATTGATTTCTTTAAACTAAATTTTACCAATGAATGATTGATATTTCTGGTCATTCACTCCTTCAGAACTTTAGAACTACCATGTCCAAGCCCCTCAGGCTTTTTATTCCTAGCTTGGAAATGAAAACCAAATTTCCCTGCTATTCAAATCCAAACAAATTTCTCAGTTTGAATGAACTGATTATTGACTTGGCAAAGCTGAATAAACASAAATGAGGAGGATGTTATCTCTGGAGCTGTAAAAGAACTATATTGGTCATAAGTTTATCCCTTAACATATTGTGCTTCCATGGGGTAAGAAAAAAGACTCCTCCAACTCAGTTCTTCGTATCTGTTAAAAATAATCTTTAACAAATATGTATTTCTTTGTTGTGATAATTGTAAAATAATTTTTTTTAATTTGAATTTAAAATAGATAAGTAGGTGGCCAAAATTTCAAATTAAACAGCTACAATTTTAAAAGAAGAGCACTAAATAAAAGAACAGTGCTATATGGCAGAAACTTTTGCTATTTGTTCAAAAATTTTTGTTGCCTTTGATAATAAACARGAGTTTATTGTGCCAAAATTGTGCCAAGGGGTGCTGTTCTCACTAAAACAAGGATTTGCCCTGATTCAGGATACACCCGTCCACAAAGGTGCATCCTGAATCTAGGAATGGACAGGCAGAGTGGCCTTCAGCATTTTTGAATTAAAGGGAATTACCATCTTGTGCATTAGGTGTCACTGCTGCATAGTCACTCGGGGTGGAACTGCTGCATGGTGAGCTAAGGCACAGCGTGGTGGGACAGCCAGATACTGTGGGTGAGCTGTGGATAGAAAGCTTCCCTTTCCTCCTCCTCTGTCCCTTTCCTCCTCTTCTCAAAGCTCTTCTGGGCAGGTCTTCCTCAGAGCTGGGTTTTATGTAAGTTGGACCAGTMATTTCCTTCACTAACCAGCCCTGGGCTAAGAGTATCTAAAGTGTGATGCCCTATAAAGCTTTTGGAGAGACACAGAACCTCATTGCTGGGGTTTGTGAGGTTCTGTCCCACTCACCTGTAATTTTACTCCAGAGGGAAAACATCCTGATGAGTCAATACAGAGGAGGCTTCCATTCTGTAAGCAAATTAAACACAAATAACTGATTAGAAGAGCACTGAGTTACAAAGGAAAATGGAACTGCAAGGACATTGGGTCAGACTGCTGAAAAAAACAGCCACGTAAAGGATAGTGTAATACCAGAGGGGGAAAATGTCTGTGCCTGGGGCAGAGTAGGATGGTTTTCTGGATTTTTTCATGAAGTGTTAAAGTGTTCTTAGGTGTTTTCTTTGCAGTGTGTGATAATCTCACAGACCATGGGTTTGAAGCTGTTTGAGGTCATACTCYCTTGTCTGGGAGCAAAAGAATCCAGGTTGCACTTCAGGCTATAACTTTTTTGCTGGATAATGCAGATAAAAGCTACCCTCCTTAGTGCCAAAAGCATGTCTTTACCTTCCCACAGTTCCTCCACAGTTGTAGTTTCCTGATCTTGTTCTGTTTCCTTAATTACATATATATCCATCGGGAGATGGAGCCTGACATCTTCTGCATTTCTATGGAGCTCTTCCGTGGAGAAGACTTGGAGAAATCTTCCTCCCAGCATTCTGCTAATTAGCCAGTGGATCTTGCCTGGATTCAGGTGGGAAAATAAGGGAGACTTCTCTAAAAAGATCATGTCTTCCAGGATATCTTTTCAAAGTTAATGGAAGAGGAGGTTTAGGTATCAGTTCAGTGCAAGGTAAATAAAAACAACCTACAATTTTTGTGTGTGTGTGTGTGTGTGTGTGTGTGTGTGTGTGTTTTAAACCAAAAGATTTTTAAAAATGTATTTCTTTATTCCAGCTACGTCAAAGGATATGGAACACTTTTTCCCCATGAAAGTATGGTGAAACTGTACAAAATAATAAGAATAGTACCTTCCTTACTCTTTCAGCACTAAAAAATGCAAAATCCTAAAGGAAAAAGAGACTTGTTGGTTTTAGCTAAGATCAGAATACTTCCCCATGAAATGAGTAAGGCAAATATCTCTCAGAAAGGTTAAAATCACCAGAGAGTTGAGAGGTTTTACCCCTGACTGAAGCATGTTTTGTGTCTGTACAAACCTGGCCCATTGTTGTGGGGTCCTACAATGGTGCTGCAGCCTGATGTGGCAGCAGCAATGTGCTCTTTGGACACTTTGGAAGCGCTGTCACTGCCTGACTGTGCTTGGGTTGTGGATCCAAATGTTCTAGCTCTGAAAACAACCAACTTTAGGCAGCCCTGAGACATCTGAGAGGAACACCTTGAAGAGAGCAACAAAGCAGGGGTCAGGGCTGGAAGCTGTGTCCTSTGAGGGGCGACCTCATTGCTCTCTGCAGCTTTGTGGGGAGGGATGTGCTGGTCCCTGCGCCCTGGGATGCAGTGATAGGACACGTGGGAATGGCTCAAAGCTGCACCAGAGGAGGCTCAGACTGGATATAAGGGAACACTTCTTCACCAAGAGAGTGGTCACACACTGGCCCAGGCTTCCTAGAGAGATTGCTTTCCCCCCACAACTGCGTAACACATTTCTATGCCCCAAGGCTGTCAGTGTTTAAAAGGCATTCTAACAAAATCCTTAATAACCTGCTTTATCTTTTAGGTCCCCTCTAACTGAACCACTCCATTCTGCAGCTAATGCTCCACATTTCATCTGATTTCAGATTTCTGCTTTCAGAGGAGAKGAATTGTGCCCTAGAAGTGCCTCTTTATTCCCAGTGGAAGTTAGCACCCTTTAGATGCAGCTGTAGATATATGTCAGAGTTGATGAGAGGAATCCCATACTTGGTAATTTGAATCACCAGTTTTAACAATTATATAAACAGTAAGCTTCTATTTTTAAAATAGTGATGCTTAAACTTGTTCTGCTTTTTTGTTTTTTCTTTTTGCTCTTCCTATAAAAGGTTCATTTTCATTGGTTAGAAAACCAGTTAAAACAAATAAAYATTTCAAGTTCATGTTSATARTTGGTTGTRGTTTYGTTTTGTTTTTTTCCTCAAGAAASGACATRATAAATYTAAAAATATTTWTATASCAATTAAAKAATTYAATCTTTATCCAGATTCTCAATATTTATTTGTATTTTCTCATATTAAGAAATGGCAAGTAAAGCATTTCTTTTTTACTGAATTGTAAGTTTAACTTTGATTTTATCAAGCTGCATTTAGATGGAAACTGTTAATGGTCAAAAGCTAACATTATTAATTTTAGTAATTTACTTGTCAGAAAACSTGCAGTAAAGAATAAAGCTTATGAATTTATTGTTTTTGGATGGAAAATTAATAAAACTAATGAGTCTATGAAAGAAAGCACAAGTGTCACAGACATGGTATCCGAGAGTTGTGTAAAGCAAACTTTGTCCTCAGAAGGGTTTCTGAAATGCCCAGACAGCTCAGTGCTCAGCTGCCTGTGCAGTAATCACTGAGGGACAAAGTCAGAGTGAATTGCATCCTCTGAAACCTTTCTGTGTTCTCATGCCTTGGAAAAGTGGGTACCTCTTCTCCAAGATCCTGATTCTCTGACCTGTGTGAGGGATAATAATAAAAAATAATAAATAATAAATAAATAATAAAATATAATAATAAATAAATAATAAATAAATAATAATAAAAAATACTCTGTTTAATGATTTAAACAAGGATATAAGTTGTCTTGTTGTTTTCCCTCAACTGCCTAACACATTTCTTAGCAGTATTAATGAAGGAAAGATTCTTCCCACTCCTGTGAGYTAACTTAAATGCTCAGGGGAAATTCAGGCAAACTTTTTTTTTTTTTTTTAATGTACAACAGAGTCTGAACATGCTTTCATTCAGGAGAAATGTAAATATCAGAAGCTGCTTAATTGAAAAGGATGAAAATAATGTAAATATTTAATGTAGTACATGACTTTGCAATGTATTTATAAGGTGAGCTGACCTCAAAAGTTTCCTTAACTGCATATAAGAATGGCACCTTTTATCTCATTGGAGTTTAAGGAGAGCTCATTGATTCAGAATATTTTTAAAGTGTACMTAAACAGTTTTCAGGTATTAAATCTTGGCCTGAAAGTAGGGTGTTATAAAATCAAATGTAACTTTAAGCAGGCCTATTTTTTTATAATAAAAATATGTTTAAATAGGAAAAAATATTAGCTGCTATAAAGTAGCAAATTTTATCCATCCTGCTAGAATTGTTTAAAAATGCATCAGTTTTATAGGTTATTTTGGCTCATGTAAATTAAAATTTATCAGGCTGSCTGAGGCAGGTGATGCCAGTGGCCTATGACTTTCTGTCCAAGGGACTAAAGGTCTGGTGGTTGGACAGTGAGTTTGGAGTGGGTATTCTAAGCTTGGAGTCTGATCAAGCTGAAGGCCTTAGACAGAGACACTATTTATTGCCTTGGCCAGGAAAAGAAGAAGGCACTGTGGAGGCTGGCAGCCTGGCCATGGAAAGCATTCTTTGATTCCAGGGAGATGAGAAGCCCAACTTCTCAGCAGGGAGTGGCTGACCAGGTTGGAAACAAAGCCACATGTTCATGTGAAAATTGAAGACATGCCCTGTGAGAGTTCTGGTGGCTTGTGGAAGCAGGTGGGTGCAGAGCCCACATGTGTGACATTTGTGTGACTGTGGCTGATCTCTTCTGCCTGTTCCCTCTGCCATCCATACTCATCCTCATTGCCTCCTTCAGCTGCCAGGAGCATCCTGAGCTGTGGGTGATGCAGCAGCAGCAGTGGGGCTTGCCAAAGTCGCTGTGACTCAGTGGAGAGAGGCATGAACAGGGAAGAGGATGGAAAAATCTACCAGCAGCTCGTACGTCCCTTGCATAGCAAAACCAGCACTGGTGACACCTCACACTGTTCAGTCACACCTGTCCTTGCGAAGCTTTCATCACCTTTTACACTGCTCATGCAACAGCAGGTAAGAAAATAACCAAAAGGAAGAAACTCATGTTGAGCAGGTCAACAACCTCCCGTGTCTTCTCTGAGCTGCAGCATCAGTCAGGCCTTTGCCCTGGGGGCTGTATTTCCCTGGGAAAAGCCAAAAAGATTGTTATGTCTGGACAAAATACTGCTTTWCTTTGCTGACATTTCTCTTTAAGGAAAAGGTGTTTTGAAGAAAAGTTAAGCTCAGAATATTAAGGCTGTCTCAAATGGATGTGTCACTTTTATTGGAATTCTAATTAAACATAGGCTCATAAAAAAGAATACCTTCCCAATTTAAATATGGCTAGCTCTCATGTCTGTATGATTCCAAAACTTACGATGACAGATTAATGACTAGACTGAAAGTCTGTCATAACCTGGTAGGATAAAGCTAATCCAAATCGACTATATGCCATGATTTTATGACACAAAGTTATTGAAAASTACAAGAATAATTAAGTGGAAATATAATGGAGGAAGCGTTTTTCTGAGCTCTGGCACTGTGGACAGAGCCTGCCACCTGATATGGCTGGTTAGAATAGCAGGTCTGGAGTAGTAATACATTTTTATGCCACTTTTTAAAGAAACCGTGGCTCAAGTAGTCCTTCACTAAAATTTGTCCCCAAAAAACCATGACAGCTGTGGCAGTTATAAAACAGAGGTGCTTTGTTTAACTGGGTGACACTAATTACAGGTAAGAGCTCTATAAACACACTYCTTTGTTCTCTGGAAGCCGGACAACATGCAGTAAAACTTTGGCATAACAAAAATGTCATCTMCAAATAAACAGAAAATAACTGCCTTTTAATTGAACACTGATAAGAAAATAAGTTAGGGGAACTTTAGTTTTGAGTCTTTGCTTTCTCTTTCAACAATGCTGTTGAAAAGGTCTTTGGAATACCTCCATCTGGGTCTTTTGGAAGTGTCACTTATTTGCAGGGTGAGCTGCACACTGATCCAAGCTAGTCAGCTTCATAAACTCCYTGTTTTGGTGCAAATCTCTGTGTTTGCTTAAGACTGGCTACAGGCACAGTGCAGGTGCTTGGTCTGATGATCAATATCAGAGACAGAACAGTCCTGTCAGCATCATATTCTGTCTGAGCCAATGCAGCCTAGTGAGAGTCTGAACTCACACCTTTCATTTGGTTTCAAGACAGAGCTAGGATCCTTGCACAAGTCCTGTACCCCTCCATACAGACATACAGCTTTGTTAATGCTACCTGGATTTGCCTGTCTCGTGCTTCTCCATTGCATAGAGGGGATGTATGCGAAGAAATGTCACTTTCTTAGATTGAAATGAGGGCGGCTGAGTAGGGGTGTCCCTTGATACAGAGAGGTGGACTATTAGAAACAGATGAGTTAATGGCAAGTATTACAGAAACTGCAGCTGAGATTCATCTCCACCGTCCTGTCGTCTCAAACCTGCAGGAAGCTCATCTGTGCTATTTATCCAGAGTTCTCTGTAGTGGAGGTAGTAGTGCAATTCCAGGGGATGAATTACCACACCAGTAGTAGATACCAATGCTGTATTATGTTGCTGTTTAATTATATTGCAGAATAGTTTTTGGTTACTTGAAATTCCTGGAATATTATAGGTACAACATGCTTTGTCTATGCTTTACACAGAGTTTATGACATCTRGCCTTAATAAATTTTGGACACCTTTGTACAAACAGTATTTTAAGTATTGCCATACTGAGTAGTAAYGCAGAACAAACTAAAATGTAGAGTTTACATATTCTGGTTTGTAATTAGAAAATATATGTTCTGTACAGGTGAAGTATGTTTGGGATGGGTGACAGAAATGCAGCAGAGGTCAGGGTGGCGTACGTGGCTCCTTTGACAGGTGCTGAGGTGCAACAATGCTGAGCACAGCACAAGCCCCTGCAGAGCAGGCTGGACTGTGCATGGGAGACCAATGTTTCATCACCTGAATGCAGAGCRAGGGAGCAGGTCTGCTGTTCCCATTCTTCCTTGAAAGACAGAGTTAAAACCATTTCTTACCATTTCTTCAGCAGGGCTAACTCCCAAGTCACTTGGAAACACCTCGCTCCCTCAGTTCCACCTCTCATTTCAGTGCATATTGGAAATCCATCTGCAAATATCTCTGGTGGTGATGGTGAAGAAGCAGGCAGTGAATTCCTTGGATGTGATGGATTTTAGGGGTGTGAGCAAAGGTGGCTGAGGGCTCTGTTTATGGGACTTTTGCAGTCTGCCTCAGGGCCCAGTTTATCAAGGGTGGTTTTCATGTGCCCTTTTAGTCCAAAACCCATCCTACAGGCCAGGCTGTACTTTAACAATGTGGGAAAACTCATTACAACTGTTCTTTTGTGCGAACTCCAAAGGCCTGGATACTTTCACAAGAGCATCAGTATTGCATTGACCATCAATCATAAATTCAGTAACATTACAATTGCGCTCCTAAACTAGAGCTTTCCTTCCTTGCTTTTCCTCCCTCCGGAGGAGCTCTGGCTGCTCCAGGAGCCGCGATCGGTGCCGGCGGAGCGGGAATGGGAATGGGAATGGGAATGGGAATGGGAATGGCAGCAGAGGGAGCTCTGCGATGGGGAATGGCCCGGCACCGGGCCACAGCGCTGCAACTCCGCTTCTCTCCCGGCCTTTTAGAAACTCAGCGAGCCCTGCGGAGAACCCAGCACTGCCCGGCAGCTTTGGGATCCTTTATTCCCGAGGAGCCAGCGATSGTAGCCATCCCCAAACTGAGATATAAACGCGAATTTAGCTCTTGCTCGGAGCTGACTCTGCAGCACACACCGCAGAAAGGCTGCCCAGAGATGGCATTTGTGCGGAAATATTTACTGAAGGGTTTCGGTGMGAGAGCAGATGGGCCACAGGCAGCGTGAGAGAGGAAAAACAACGGGGTTTGTGTGATGAACTTTGCATGTTCCGAGCTTGAGGTGTGAGGTGAAAGGCCAAAAGGCAGGAATCACAATTGCTGGAATACAGTTGGAAGCCTGAGTGCTTTCCTGGGATCAGAAAATATACTTGTGTTGTTGGGGATGAGGGAAGAAYATAGAAAAAGGCATTAAATAAATTAGTTTAAAACACTGACCGAGTTTTCATGTCTTTGTAATTACTCTTCTTAAATTACCCGGTGTATCTCTCATTTCAGCAGACACTTTACTAAGATTTCAAATAATATCTCATTGGTATTTAGTTGCTTTTAAACTGCTTGCTGCAGAGCAATAATAAAAAATTAGGATAACTTCTTTTGCAAACAAAACCAAACTAGTTTGYTTACTCTAAGAAAACCTGAAATGAAATACTGAGAGCTAAGGAGCTTGCAAAAAGTGTGCTAGTTAGAGCTTTGTAACACGGACATAAACATGAAGTTTTATGTGMCTTTCTTATATTACCAAGTAGTATATTTTAAAACTCTAGTTTGCCCTGGAGTTGCGAAAAAACATTAAAAATGTTGCCAACTGGAAATATGACTGTTTACTTTAAGTGTCACCTGTAAATTCAAAATTAAATAGAAAATCAAACTGCAAAGAGAAATTCATTAAATTGAAATAAGCCCGAGTGAATAAGTGCAATATCTCACTCAAATGAAAAAAGGCATAGGGCAAGAGCTTGTTTGCTGGAGACTTTTCGTCTTCCTTATGTAGTTTTTTGTCCGACATTTCTAAATGGTATAAATACTTACAAGTTCTGGGTATTTTCAATTACTATTGTTAGACAGAAAACCAGCTCCAGTTTCTTTAAACCTTATTTCATTGAATGTGTCTGAGTCATAGGAAAAGTCATTCCATCATGTCTAGAAACTGTTTTTACTCAGAGCACTTGTCAGGAAAGAAAATAAACAAGTATTAGTTCCTGCCACCATTCATTTCAGAACAGTTACAACCAATATAATTAGGCCTCAGATTTTTTTTTTTTTTAAAAAAAAAGGTCTGAACGAAAAGATATAAGATTATATATGTCAGTTGCTGAGCATTTGGCATGAACAGCTTTTCCAACATTTGCTCTGGTTATTATAAGGCTTGAGTTGTAAATGGCTGCATTCAGCAGCAAACCTGTCAGGTTGGAGAGCTTTTCATTAAATGTTTGATCTAGAAATTTTTAATCAGTGCACAAATAAAACAAATTATTAAAGCACTACATCAGCTGCAGYATGTGTAATTGGGATGAACGGGGTGATGTAACTGGTGGGGAACAGCACAAGCATTCTTGACAGAAGGCCTGGAGCTACAGAACTTGTTACCACTGGAGATGAAACAGAGCCTGAGTCTTAACCTGTATCTTGAAAATGGTAAGATGCATCCATTAAAGACATTCCCAAATAACCTGGTGATAAATCATGTACYTTGCAGAGCTTTGTAGGAGAAGGTGGGGAGGGATCATCTTCTAGAATGCCTTTTGTTTGGGGAATACTGCTGGGATGGAGAGTGTGCTGAAAGCAGAGAAGATTTATTTGTAAAAGGAAAAATAAGCATTTTATATTCTTAAATTTTTATTGCTGTTCCCTGTCTTAAGTGAAGGAACTTTAGGAAGTTATCTAGTGAAAACTATTTTGTGGTTTCAGTACCTTAATTAGGGGTAGCAGTTGTAACTGTGCGGAAATCAATGGACCTACTATGACTTCAGTAGTTGAGATGCTACTGCAGGTAATATTGACATTTTAGTTTAAAACCAGAAGATTTTTTAGCTAGTCTGGATAGTGAAATTTCTGAAAATATCAGCAATAAGGTGTTGCAAGTAGACTAACAATGAAAARGGGAGCTAATTTAGATTAAAAGGCAACACCACATAACAATCCAATACAATTTTTAGGGTGATTCTGTTTAATATGTTTAGCTAGGCTAAGATACCAAAATTCTGATTTTAAAGTTTTGTTTCTTGTCTTTGAAAAATTTGATTACGGAAAGAATGCAAAAGCAGGGAGCTGCATTTTGCTCAGAAGTCTGCAATAAAGCTAATSTTTCACAGCTGAGAAATCTGCCTTTTGTCACTCCATCAGAAACTGCTGCTGCAGGTTTGTGTGCTTTAAGTCATCAGTTGAGCATTCCTATAGTCAGACTCAGGGGTGAAGTCTTACCACCATCCAAATCCCCAGAATTTTTACTGGGGAGCCAGAACTTTGCTTTAAAAACCTTAAATTTGGTAGCAGCAAGGGATCCCAGCAATCTGTGGATCACAGGAGTTGCTGTTGGCTTTGTGCTGGGATGCCYGTGCAAACTTTTGAGAGTTTTCATCTTCAGTCCCAGATATGGCAGAGGTAGAAAAACTTGAGCTCTGCTTCTTTTCCAGAGCCTCACAGGTCTGAAACAACAGGAWGAGAAAAATGTCTTAAAATTGCAGGGTCTGCCAAGGCTAAACACAGCCCTTGTGACAAAAACTCAGTGCAGCCACCAGATCTGGCTCTTGGTCTCTAGACATGCACATTGGCTAATTCTCACCACATGGGAAGGCACCAAAGATAAATGAAAGCAATTTTTGGTCAAAAATTTTACAACRTCCACATTTTAATTCTGTACAGCTGCCAAAGTTTGGTGGTGTTTCCCTGCAGGATAAGGGACCTGGAGGTGTCGGAGCACCAGAGACGAGGGCAGGAATGGTGCTCTGGAACCAATTTTAGGTGTCTTTGGCAAACATGTCTTAAGTGTCCTGTAGGATAAAGGAATTAAGAGGTTTTATTAATTGGTTTGATGGAAGCTGGTTTGGCCATGGCTCCTTAGGCCACAGGGAAAAATACTAATATAATAATATCAATATTAATAACATAAATAATAAATAACAATAACCATGTATAGCTGTGCAGCCTCAGCTGGTTCTGCAGGTCCCCACCCTGACAGAGGTGCTCTTGTTGCCCTCTCATTGTGTTCTTCTGGGCCATTGTAGGGACAGAATATTGGCTGATGTAATTTCCCATCATCTTTAGTCTTTAGTCCCGCTGTACCTTTAAAATAAAATGTTTCTTTCATTCTTTTTTCCTTGTAATTTTATTTTATTTTTTTTTAATTTATGCCTTGCCTTTTGAACAGCAATTTACATCCTGTGTGCCTTATCTCAGGTAAGATAAAAATAGTGGCTTCACTCCATCAGTGTAATCAGTAGTGTTAATATCTCTGATTGTAGGCTTGGCTCAGAGCTTGCATTACCCCATACAGGCTGTGTCTGTGCAGGTACAGTCTATAGATACCTTTAAAAACTACCACACATTTAAAAGTGAAAAAAAAAATCTGAATGATGAGATAGTAGTTTTTAAGACATATTTTAGAACAAAAAAAATGTATTTTCCTTCAGTTTACRWGTCTTTAAAACTTACCACTYRAAATTGAAAAACTTGGTGTATTTTKTCTCATTTCTCTATAACTTTCTAAACACRCTCTGACAGAGTGTAAGGCAGTGCTTACGTACACTGAAAGAAGTTCCCAGTCACAGAGTGAAAATCATCGTGTGTTTCCCTATATGGTAAACAAGAACATAATTAGATGTCAGAATTCGCTGCCTTTGAAGAAGGCTGACTTTGGCACAGCCAAGAATCTAACAACATCCCCGTTAGCTCTGATCAGTTTATTTCTTCTCTGATTCCCTGAACACCTCCCCACACACTACATCTCATACTTTGCCTGGCTATTTTCTGCTCCACGTGCAGGACCAATGCTTCCAAAAGAAATTAAACTCCTCAGGAAGTGCTTAGCTCCCCATTTCAGAGTTACTCCTTCTTTTCTAGAAGCAACAGCAGCAGAGTTGTAGACAAACTTTCTCTTTGTTATTTCATTCCTGAGGCTTAGACAGCTTYGGCATTTTTCTGTGCCTATATTTCAGTAACTCACAACTCTTCCTCTCTGTCTCTGATTGTCCTACCTGCTGCTCCTGTTTTTCCCAGTGGGGAAAAGCCTGGGATGTAAACGCTGAGTCAGCAATTTATAGTAAAACTTGTATGAGAATTGCCATGTCTAGGATTTCAGCAGAAGGCTTTTTTTCCCCTTGCACTTCCAGAAGTCTTTTTGCCATCTCTTAGGGCTTTCCACAAACAAACTGACATCTCAATCAGTTGTAATTACGTTCTTTAATTCTTTTCTCCTGCACACAGATAAGCGGTTACATTTTTTTTTCCTAGGTATTTTTGTTAAAGAGAACCAGCTCTGTCGCTGTCTGGCCATTTAATTTCCATCCTAGCCCTGTGATCTTTACAGCACTGTTTATTTCTTGCTACCTTGTGCTGGGAGTCATCGGATCTTCTGGCAAGGGCTGTGTCGTTTTTCTTTCCTGACATTGGCTATTTATCTTCGCCACTGAAACAATACTTGAAACCCTTTAGAAGCACAGCTTCAGAAAAACAAGTTCTCCCTTCTTCCAATGTACACCTTTATTTCCTAAAGGCGTTTCTAGTAAACCTGGCTATAGCTGAATGATTTTTAGTGGGGCTGTTTGCTTAAAGGAGAAAGGTAATCCATCCTGGATACGTCTTTTCTAGCAGCAGAGACCATGAAAAGCTGTTTTMTTTCCCATTCTGATTTCTCTTCAAGCTCAGATATGCCCACTCCAGCTATACAAGAAGTGACAATGGGTACTCCCTGCCTGGTCTGTTTGGTGGTTATTAAGGTAAAATTGAAGTTAAGTGGGATTTTTTTTTTTTTTTTTAGCTAGAAGGATGATATTTAATATCTATGCTTCTCTATTATTTGCTCATATAGAGCTCCCCCCTCCATGCTTCCTTGTAATTTATTGACAGGGCCTTCTGAGACTTTTATGCTGACAAATATTCCTGGGATTTACTTTTATTCTTATTCTTACAAAGGAAACATACAACTGTCAACAGAAGGAGTTAATTTACTATCTCATTTGGTAATTCAGGTAAGTCTGAATTTCAGTTTCTCATTTATTTATACATCATGTTAATTTTGTGGCTAGCGCTGCTATTAGCTAAAGTTCAGCTATGTCTGAATAAGTGTCTAATTTATGACTTTGTGAAATATGTAAGRAAAACCCCTCCATGAAAATTTCACTGCATTTCATGTACCTTTTGTTTTAGCAGACTTAAAATTTGTCWTGAATATTACATTTCAAATGTAATTGCCACATACAGTGTGTTGCTTGATCTCTGAGCAGAAGGGGAGGAGAAGGGGAAATCAGGTTTAAAATGTGTACTGTGTCTTTTGTCCTACTTCTCAATTTTCTGYTGCTTTCACATGCCATTTCTTCTTTTTCACACTACTACACTAAAGCTTGCAGACAAACTTAATGCATTATAAAATAAAAAAATGACCTGCARATATTTATCTGTCTTATTTTCTTGCATTATCATCTAAGATTAATGACTCCCTGTCTCCATTTCAAAAGTGAAAATATTTGAATGTTTCTCTTCTTTTTTAACCAAAGAAGAAAATGCGCAAAATAAACTTGCATAATTAAAAAGCAAATAATTCAGAAAGAGATTAAGTTAAAACTGATGTAATTTTTAATACCAAGTATTGAACATGCTTCAAAAATCCAATCTGGAAATCACCTACATACAAATACAAGTTATGTAAATGTTTTCTCTAGGAGTAACTAGGAGAGGCATTAATTCCTGAGCCTCAAGTCTTCAAAATATTTGCAAACTACTCAAAGTATTTTGCTGTAATTTTTTTCCARTGTAGTCATACATTGGACCCTGTTACATTTTAATAATTGATTACAGACATGGGATGAAATGTTGGCCCTACTGAATCCATGGGAGTTTTCCTACTGACTTCAGTGAATCTGGGATTTTACCCATGGAGTTACATCACCAAAATACAAGCCTGATTCTGTACTTCAGCTAAAATAAAATCCAGCACATACCCTGAGTTACAAGAATGAAAGCAAAGCTGTGCCCTTTCTAAATGCGGTTTTGTGCATTTTGATTAAATGAATATTTTTGCACTTGTTGGGGTAAAAGCAATAAAAAGTAAACCTGCTGCCGTTGTTTTGGAATGTGTATCTAATTTTGTAATACATACCACAGTAGTTCATCCTAAATTAAAGAATTGGAAGTTTAATTTTGTTTTTTCATACACTAGTAATATAATCTCTAAGTCACATGTGAAAGTACCATGTAATTTATACAGTCATGATGTCAGCAGTRTATTATGTAAGTTCTTAGTGGCAGATGAGGTTTAGTAGTGCAGACTGATTTTTGTTTYACTTAATGTGACTTTTAGTAATTCTCCTTTTGAAAAAGAGTTTTTTAGTCCTTGGGCCACCATGGCTTTTTATTTCTTCCTGATAGGGCTTTTATTTTCATGTGTCTAAATCAAATCATKCTAAAAAAATTATTGATTCTTTACTGATGTTTGTGTGAAATGCTGGCAGTGCTGCATGGCAGCAAACACTTTATTTCTCCTGCTTTGATATCACAATTACGAATTTTGCAATTACATGGGAACTGCTGGGATTATCCCTCCTCATCTCCTTCTCAGCTTTTCAGTCAGAAAATAAGGCAGAAGTTTGACTCTTCCCGCAGAAAGTCTATCTAAGCAGACTATGCAGACAACTGTAAAAGGGGTAATGAAACCACAAAGGGTGGGAATCTGCATTACAACCCTTCTTCAGCCCTCACCTGAGGGCTGGAAAATGAGCCTCTGACTGTCCTCACCACTGCCACAGAGTACCTCCATGTTCTCATGCAAAATATTTTCTCTTGTTCTGTTTCAAGCAGCAAAACCCATGAAGTGAGTAATATGAAGGTGTGAATGAGACATTTTTATAGCACGTTTAAATCAGGAAGAACATCTTTGTTTCTCTGACATTCATGACATCCCCAAGAAGAGCACCAGTAAAAGAGAGTCTGTTAAAAAAAAAAAGTTATTGCATTAAAAATGTCTGTAATATCTTTTTGCCCCCACGGTTTTTATTTGTAAATACATCTGTAATGTTATTTGAATCCATTAATAATTAGAGATGTGACAAAATGAGACAAATTAGAATTTGTACTTTTCCCTTCTTGTTTAAGTATGGWTTCTAAATTAGGCTCTCAGAAACATACAAAGATGCCATATCTTTCAACTCTTTTTTTTTTTACCTCATTCTGCTCTAAGACTAAAATAACAACAAATCACCAACTAAAATAATCCCCCAACTAAAAAAAAAAAAAAAAAAAAACAAAAAAAAAACCCCCCCAAAAAACAAAAAAAAAAAAAAAAAAAAAAAAAAAAACCCAAAAAAACCCCCCACCAAACAAAAACCAACTAAAATCCAGTCCGAGATCAACAATCTCTAAACCTCCATATGTGTCTAACTGGAGCTATAGTGCCTAAAAATTGTTTATCAAATCAGTCTTCCATATCATGCACTAAACAAATTATTACTAGGAGGAATCCAACAAGGTAAAATTACAATTTTACTGTTGAAAATGGTAAAAAGAAGTAAATACAGAATAAAATACAAAAGAAGTCACACATAATGTCTGTGGAAGAAAGATAATGTGAACTATGTTGTTACCTCATCCCAAAAAAACGTGAAATAAGGGTGGATATGGAAGAAACAAACTGTTGAATTGTTGTGAATGGAGAAGGAAATATGAAGTCTCTCTTTTTGGTGTCCTGGAACAGAGCACATGGCACACAGCTRCAGTGAAGAGATCATTCAGGTGTCTGGGATCTGTGGTACCTGGAGAATCATTGTGTGCCTGTTTGTCCACAAGAGGTGAGGAGTTAAAAGGCACTGTGTATCAGAGCTGACAGAACATGTGTGCCTTGCACAGGCATCAGGAACAAATGTACACTGAGATCTGAAGGGGAGGAGGTTGGTCAAACTGTGCTTCCTGACCTGCTGGAGTCACTCATGAATGGAGCAAGAGAAACGATGAAGAAAGAACAGACAATCCTCTCTCCTGCAGTTCTGGGCCTCCTGTGCATCCTCCCTGTTCTCACCACATTGAGGAGGCCAGCACACACCTTTCTGCATTCCATCTGGGGTTTTTCTGAGGAAAGGACTGTGCTTCTCCATTATTCTGCTCATTCTTTTTATGTGGCACAAGCATGAGCCATGGCTASCCTTAAGTTTACCAAGAGAAAGAAGAATTATGGAATAGAACTGATTTTGGGCCACTCAAGGAAGAGTGGAAAGCCATCATTTTAAATGTTGCTCTAAGCTCATTTAGATACACTCAATCAACAGGTCCTAAACATCAGTTAGAAGGCGTAGGTCTAAGGCAAGCCTCCTTCCACCAGCCAGCTCTGTGGCCTCTCAGTTGTAATGCACATTGATTTTGTCCCACAGACAYTCAGCAGTTTAGTTCAGACAGGGGAGTTTGGTGTTAAGTGATTTGATACTTCACAGGCAGCCTTCCAGGAAATGAAAAAGAAATGGCAAATTTCTGGGCTGTGCTTCTGCAGCATAGAGGAGGTGAAACACGGAGAGCTCCTGCATTTCAGGACTCTTTGCAGATAAACTCTATCAAAGAGAACATGAATCCCATATGAGATAAATTTCCAGTGCTCACATAATCTTGTGAAAACCAGGAGGTTTCTAGGCATCTTTATTTCCAGAAGGCGTAGAACTGTGGCAATTAGTAYTATTATGRGGCTAAATGTGKCCCCATGTAAAYCCATATAACAGATGGACATAGAAASCTTCYCTTGYAAAACATTTTCTTGCTTTGCCTGYATTYCTGCTGAGGCCTGGCTTTCTATTTTATGTCACCTGCTTAAGACATGAATGTCATTAAGAAAAAAAYGAGACCATCAGATGAATGGGCGAGGAGATGCATGTAGAGCACAGAAATGCAGATGTGATTTGCTTGGCACCCCACAGGACTGTTTCACATCCCTGCAATGTATCACACTTCCTTTCCCCTCCAGCCCACTCAAGAAATGATGCAGTTGAACAGGAACATTGCTTACCATTTACGTTTCAGCTACTAGAACCGTTTTTTWAAAAAAAATGTTTGATACTATTTAACTTCTGGTTAGCTCTATTTATTCACCAGTTTCTGTCTCAGCTTTAAGACTAATCTGGTACTTCCTAGTGAGCTCCTGAAACCAKGGAGAATGCTTGGTTCCCTTTGCTGATACCCCACTCAATGTGTTAGTAAAATAAGGAGAGATGAGGTCTGAAAAAAGACATAATAATTAAGGAATCAAGCATTTCATAAAAACACCAGAATTACTTTTRTTCAGGATATCACTAGGATTATCATGCATTAAATAGCATAATTTGTACCCCTTTTTAARATGCATTTTACTATCACCATGGATTAAAGCATATATTAAGACCTAAAATCAATTTCCCCTCCCTACCACTTTACTTCTTAGGCTTCACTTCTGTGTGACTAGTGCMGAATTACTTTTTTTTTGTAGATAGTTTCACGTTATAAATGGGGAGATCTGAAATTTTAGTAGCACGTAAGGAGGTGAATAAATTACTGTTCGATTAGACTAAAAGATATTGCTGAAAAGTACTTGTAATGAGATAATTGCAAGTGCCAGAGCTGAGARTAACACTCAACACTGACAGCAGCTTAGTTAAACATGTGGTTAATGATGTTATAGCAAGAAYGGGTATGTAAAATATTCAACTCTACCAGCAGTAAATACTCATTTTATGTGACAGCAATAGTGACTTGCTGAGACTGATACTTGACATACAAAACTCCTATAATTATTTTAATATCTTTACTTCCTAATGTTTTAAATGATATGACAAGGATTTTAGGTGTTTGCTGAAACAGCACTACTGTCATTTACTATCAGTCAAACAAAATGTCATTCTAACTCATTTCACTTCAAATGTCTGAATAGTTTTCATAGCAATTAAGCTACTGCTGTAAATAGTGTGTTCTTTTGAGGTTTTATACTTACAGACTAAAATTGACAAAGACCTAACTGGTRAACAATTGTTAGAATATATAATACAAAAAAGTATTTAAGTAGGGATTTTGCCATCAGAAGAAAGCAGCTTTAAAAAAGCCTGACTATAAAAATAGAAAAGCATCATATGACTTTGTACCTTTAAACTAGTTTATGAAAAAACAGGTAGAGCCTCATGGAGTTCATTGCTCAGTATTTTTCATTACAGGTTCTTCAATCTCTTAAAAACATTGCCAAGTTTTGAACCATTCAGGATGGAGTTTTCCTGCCCTAGGCAGGAGTATTTTGGAAAGCTGCTTCCAAAATTCAATCATTCCTGAAGCAATATTCCATAAAAAGGAAGTTTCCTTGCCTAACATTAACCCATATCTCACAAGTTGGTGGGTTTTTTTTTAAGTTTTAATTGGAACATACAGAGCTTTTGGAGCAGGAACCTGAAGTTCTGCAGAACAATCATTTTGCTGCTCCAGGAGGTACCTTTGATTAGCCTCTAAGATTTGTTCAAATTTGTCCCCCATATAGAGCAAGTTCTCAAGTTACGGCTTGTCAGCTGAGCTGTGGTAACTGACTCTGCGTACATTCCTCATTTGCCGAGTGGAATATGCTAATTCAAACCACCTTTAGAGCAGTTMATATTAAAGACTTGTTCTTCACAGTGGCAGCACACAAGCAGACACGAGATCAACTTGAAAGCAGCAGCTTCCCAGACAGAGGAGCATCTCTTGCACTATCAACATCCCACAGCTTAAATCAAGAAAGAATCRGGCAATTACATTTCCTCAATGTCCCTTCTCTGCCCAGAGTCCTCAGGCTGAAGGCATCGACACATTTTCTTCTCTGTGAACTGCTCAACCCAGGGGCTGAAGYGAGCATAGAACAAAACAAAGTTGCCTCTCAGTGCTCCTTTTCACATCCCCATTCAGAGATCAGAGTGGTTGCCTTGGGACAGAGAGAAGGTTGGTAACAAGCAAGAGAAAAATGGAAACAGAGAAGTCAAGAACTGGAAGAGGGAGAAGAGCAACAGAGTCTGAGGGTGGAGCTGAAGCAGAAGTTGGGCATGGGAGAAAGGAATAACATGTGACACATAYTGCAGCAGATTTCAACCTCAGAGGAGCCGTTGATACTATTCTGTACTCATTCTCCCCCCCCCAGGACTACAGCTCATTTCAGGAGTCTTTCCTGGGGCCCTAAGACTCATATCARGAACCCAAAACTTCTCTGCTCTGCTGTCAGCAAAAACCAAGGTAACCACCTGTCAAAGCATTTGTCACCACCCTCMGTGGGGCAGACACACAGACACTGCTGCCACAAGCTGCCTGTCCTTTTAAGTGGTAGAGATCACTGCAAATACCTTCATGGCAGGTAAAGCTATTGATCTGAATAAAAGTGGTGGGTCTGTTCATCTTGATTTTAATTTTTCATTTTTAATTTAAATTTCTTTTTTTTTTTGCATGACACCCTCGGCAAGGCAGAAGTATGTACAGTATGTTCAAGTCACGAACTGTAAACAAAAAGTAATAAAAGTACAGTACAGTGAATGTCCAAAGAGGGCCAACTTGTTGCCACATTCTAACGTGTGCACACGGGGTCTAAAATATCATTCATATGAAAGTGTCACCACTAGATTAATAAACTATGGCAAATACTTTAGCCAGCATTTTGTTTCCTTTTATCTATGTCAAATTTGTCATAACTGAATCTTATTACAGAGGTAGCTGGTGGATTTGGGCCCTATTATCCTTGAMTGGCATCTGAATTCTCCATTGCCATTTACAGTTTGGTCTCATTGAGAAAACTGGAGAGAAAWCTCACTGCAATCCCAGGAAAATCCATTGATCAGCCACAGTCCCAGCTGTCTGTCTGTGAGAAGTGTGAGTACATAAATTGTACTATGAAATCTCATTGAGAGATGCAGAGCTGTTTCCTGCACTTCAATCTTTTTGTCAGGGCCTKAAAAACTGCTGTGTTTGTGTGTGCTAAAACCCTTCCCGTGAGACAGAAATAACTGCAATTATTAATTTAATCATCTCTGTAGTTTATAATTCCAGGACGTTTAGAGGTAAGGCACTTTGCACTCGATATGCAATTTCCAAAGATAATACCTGACAAAACGAAGGCTTACAGTGACAGCCTCATTGAGCTTTATCCTAACGAGTTAAATGAGTTCAAAACCTATCATCAGTCACTGATAGGATCCGCTTCTCTCTGCTTAAATCCTGCATAAAGTGCCAATGAATTGTTAAAAGCTGAAGATGATAATTAGACAGCCTAATATAAACCTGTGAAAGAATGGTATTATTAGGAGTAAAGTGCTGTATTATTGCCATTTGTGAAGTAGTCCCTGATTTTGACAGTGTGTGTTATATTACTCCCTTCTCTGTTAATGGAGTATCAGAGAAAAACAAAACTGAGCGAGCCACTGCAGATTCTGARACCCTTGAAACGCTGAGGTTTCCTCATGAGACATTCTAGGCTTAGGTGCTAAAACACTGCATCAGAATTAAGTCATACCTCCTGGCATGAATCAGCTGCTAAATCCAGTTCAATCATGTGTGTCTTTGATATGAATACCTCCTGGATAACTGCAGTGTGGACAGTTAGGTGCCAGGAACCTCCAGACCCAGGTGCTACAGGCACTGCTGAGGAGCATAAGGCTGAGAGGAAGGGTATATTCTTAAAACAAAACAAAAAAAAAAATCAACAAATAACAAAAATAAAACACAA
>NW_026623285.1:2255217-2270087 GCF_030028575.1 Malurus melanocephalus
AGCGGCAAGATTACAAGATTTCCATATATTATCAGTAAGAAATAGTGGTTAGCTAGATGAAATTGAAGCCTGAGCAGAAGCATGATAATTACTGTGAAGCATCTTACTTGGGCTGTTCTTGAGACTGCAGATTTTACCCGCTGGTGTGCACCAGACCTTCCCTGTCTGGCCATTTGGACCAGCAACAGTGTGTTAAGGAACAGTGGTGGAGGAAAACTTTCTTGTAAGATACTGTCATGAAAAGATAATCCAGAAAGTGGACTGAAAGAAAATTGAGAGGTGGAAAGTGAGAGCTGAAAGCAAAAATGTAGGGTAATTTGTGTGAATTTTTGCTGAAGGAAGTATGCTTCCATAWGATACGGTTTATTTTCAGCATAAAACTGTACAGTGGTAAAAGTCCCCGCTCAGTATTTTGTAACTTTTATGTGGCGAATGRGGTTGTCGGTATCAAAAGCTGGAAATTCTTAATAAAAAATGGCAAAAATCCTTATTTGTGACTCCTTAATCCTAAAGGGAGCTGTACAGGTCGCAAAGCACTAGGGAAAAGTGTGATTAATGATCAGTGATTAGTGATAAGTGATTAGTGGTTTTATTCAAACTGTTACCTCTGACCAGAAGCACACATCAGAGGATTAACAGGCTCTTTAGATAAATGCTCATTAGTGGAAGGGGGAAAGCAAAGATAATAGGCATGCACACAGGGACAACTTTCTAGGAAAATCATTCCTGTCTCTGGCATAATAAGCTCTATTAGCAGAAAGGCTCTTTAATTTAAAAGTTGCTTTTATCTTGTAAATCAAAGATAGATGTAGAAGTTTGCTGCGCTATTATAGCCTGAATTTTCCCATATCCACTAGATGTGGATTATCTCAGTTGTGATATTTTATTAAAAAAAAAAAAAAAAAAAAAAGCAAAAAAAGCACACCACAATTGAATCTGTAAGAAACTGAACATTCCCAAGGGCTAAAGCCCTGCATCCCGAGGCATCTGCTCCCAAAGCCTGGCTGGCAGCTAACTCAAACTAGATGGCGCAGTCCTGTTCTGTGTGAATATCATGCCTCGGTTGTGAACTTAGCGAGTAGCAGCTTGCTAGGTGTCCTTCAACACTTACAACAAAGTTGATTCTGTGCTGGGTTGGAGGCTAGACAGTGCTATGGGTTTGTAGTCACATTTTCCACTTCAGTTAATCTGGGGAGTTAAAGGCTACTGGAAAAATTAGTCTCATTTACTGAAAGAGAGGGTGAGAGGAAGAAAAGGAGAGAGGGGCAAATAGCTACAGCTTGGGACGTAACTCTTGATTGGACTGTTTTGTGCTGCTTAAATGAAGTACAGTTCTGATGGACTTAATTAATGAAGCCTGAAAGCTCTTGGGAGTTTTYCCCCCAGCTATCACTGGCAAAGTGAGTTGTTATTTTTTTAAATAAGTCACTAAAAAGAAGGAACRGTTGGTGTGGTGGTTGAACAAAACAACTCGGACCTGACATTGTTCTACAGATTATGGTAAGGAGTCCGTTTTTATGATAACTAGCCAGGGATTTTTCATTGCTCTTTACTGTACCTGGATTGGGAAGGACTGGTATGTACTGCTGTTGATAGATTTGGGGTTTTCCTTTGTCCCATTAGCTTGCATGGGATTTATGTTTGGTTTCAGCTGTGGAGATCATCAAAGTTTCAAAACTTTAAAAGAAACACTTGAGTGAAACAGGAAATAGAAATAATGAACTTATGGCATGAAAAAGAAACGGCTRTAGTCTCCTATTGTTACATCTTTAATTGGAAACTCTTAGGAATAGTCAAGCTAATGCCTGAAATCAAAAAGTTTTGTAATAGCATATAAAAAGGGCAATAAGCGCCGTCTGCCAGTCTTGAATATTGGATGGCACTTTTCCAAGATTTAAAATTGCAATATTTTTAAAAGTTTACACATTTAGAACAAGCGGAAACCCTTTCCCCCTTCCAAAACACCCATTTATAGTTCAGCTTCAATTTATCAAACTCCACTTCTGCTAATTTAACCCAGGGAATGTAAAGGGAAAGAAATCATGTATATACATTTAAAGAAAAGATAGAAGCGAGATTGTACATGTAATTTTATTTATATCACCACTTAGCAGAACGGCTTATGGAGATAAAGAGTAATAGGTGCTTTTTTAATTTGATATTCACTTCCTCACACTGAGAATCTAAAATGTGCTGCAATCACATTTATCCTGTTCACTGCCGAAGAGTCTTCTGTAAAAGATCATTGCTGGGAGAGCTCGAGTTTGCTCTGGAGTTGATAAGAGAGAGGTAATCTCCCAATGCCTTCAGAAGACAGCTTTTACACACTAAACCTTTCAACTCTGTGTGGGCAGAATCTCTCTGAGCTCAGTAAGTCTTGCAGGATGATTTGAAACTGGGTTATTAACTTGTCTCCTTGTGGCCCCCTCTAAAAACCTGTCTCTGTGCCCCTTATCAGGATATGAGGTTCTTAAATATTAGAAGAGTTCTTGCAAGGTTGTTGTTGCTTTTAACACAATTTCTTTAATCAAGGACTTTTCCTCTATGCTGTCATTCTGTGTCTCTAATTTCTGCCATTAGTTAACTTCATGTATTTCCTGTAAACCTGTTGCCTTGRGGGTTTATACCTATGTTTATATATTATTAGCTGTCTTTTAAGCTTAACTTTAATTCCAGTTACCATTTTTCTTATAAACTCTTCATTATGAGGAAACTATTTAAGGACAAGATTTTGAAATAAAAGAAGAGCAAAACTGCTTTTACTTAAAACATTAAAAAAAAAAACTTGTTAAGGACCATATGATTTATTATTGGAACAAAATGATTTTTTTTCTCAAGGCTTGTGAACGCTGATTTTTCTCATAACTCATTACAGGAATAGTCTACTCAGTAGACTCAGTTGCTGGGAAAAACAGATGTATAAAGCAACAAGTTTTCAGTTCTGCTTCACCGGTCTAGGTGATTCTTTTGCTTTGATTCAGTTTTGGTTATCTCATACTAATCAAATTAATAGACAGACATATATAATTAAGCCAGCCTATTTGGCTTAATCTTTCATGTGTAAACTCTCATTGATACAAATACATAGGAGTCCTAGCAGAAATATTTAAAATGCTTTGAGGTTCTGTCAGTTTTAAGTACTAAGTCCAGGGCCGATCAGGCAGCTTGGTAGGTCMCTCTGCAGTATCTCAAAACAATTTCTGTTGATTTTCCCTCTCTCCATGCTGCAAACAGTTCAACCTCCCTCCCTCCTTATTCCTAGGTAAATTATCTCAGCAAATTATAATGCTCCAGTGCTTTTTAGGGGCTCTAGCCTTAAAAAGAACTTTTAAGGCCTTTGCATTTCTCCACCTTAAGAAATGATTGAATTTGATCACAAATTTAAAACAACAGTTTGGAATAAGAACTATGAAAACGTATTTTTTCCTCTWACTGAAAGTCGTATTACTATGCTAATTTACAATTCTGAAGGTGTGGTGTTCTCTGACACAGACAACGCAGTGATCTCAGACCAAATGTTATCRTGCTGTATTTTAACTTTAGCCACATTATAGGTATAAGTACAGAAATTAGCTTTTGTACACTTGACATATAAAAAAAATCCTGTAATGGAAATACTTTTTTCTTTTGTTTACACATAAAATCAAATAAATTATTTAAATTGTCTCATGTATACATACCAAGAACAACATAACATACATAAAATAATTGTTTTGGATATGTGATGAAAGGATTTGTTGAAGCAGATAAGCTCYTGTATCTTTTTACCTCTGTGGAGTTCTTGTGTTGGTTTGTACACTGATTGTCTTGCTCCTATGATGGCTCAGGTTGACGGGGCAACCCTGAAATTCTAAAATAATATTCAATCTACTGTTTTTCATGAAAGTGTTGTTTTAGCCTGTAATTAAAATTACCGAGAGTCAGCATTTCTTTACTACCCATTGCATGGGAAATGCAGGTGTTATTTGCCCTTAGAGAGTTAAGAAAGGGTTGTTTTCTCTGGTTTGTAGGTTTTTAGATTCTGATATCAAATGCTATTTTATAAACACAAAGAGATTTTCCAAGGATTTTGCTGAAGGCTGTAGGATTTTCAAACTAAAACATTGAAAGCTTACAACAATTTCCTTAGCTTAAAAGATGTTTTGCTTTTGGTTCTTGTTTCCGTCTTATACTTTTTTGAGAATTTGTTCAAGACGTCGGTCCCACACACAACTTTAGAATAAATGCCTTGAAACACTGTCACCAGCAGTGTTTGTGTAGGTGTGTGGGTTTAATAATCTCTTCCTTTGAGAGGGCTCATGTCACTTGTGTCACCCTGCTACATGAGGTGATTTGAAGATGTGGGGTGCAGCCCTGCTTGGCCAGAAGGCACCACTTTATGGGTGATAAAAACAGCAATGTCTTTAGAAGAAACCAGAAGGAATGAGATTTGAATTTAATTGGAAAAAATACTGCAAATCCTCTCTTACCTTTGCCAGCTGATTTTGCTTTTCCTTGGCTCTGAAAGTTTTCATTGCTCTTCCTAGGGTGCCTAGACCTCTGTTAGCTCAAGAATTGGGCATGGTTTATTCTCACCTGATTTTTACCCCACATAAACTCTACAAATAGTTCCTACTGCCTTTTTACCCTTTGCAGTGTTTTCTCAAGCAGCTTGAYTTTCTCTCATCTGAACTTCTTTCCTTCCTACGGGCCCTGTATTTGGGTGCCACCACTCAGTGAACATTTCAATGCAGTTGAAATGCCTGGTCCCAATCTCAGAATGTTTGAGTGTTTTAAAGTTTTATGTCTGGGGATGTATTGAGTTTAAACTAGTCATCCTTAAATGATGGCTAAAGTTAATACAGAGAAATGTAATTAATACYGCTGTTCTTTCTCATTTAGAGGAAGCTGCTTTTTTACCTGTTTACTTTGTGGGCTTGTGCCTTCGGTTACTCTCTCACACTCCATGTAAGGCAGCATTGTCCATCACCACCTTTCTCTGAGCTGTTTACAAGTACTCAAAAACTAATTTGTCTTCACTGGGAAATGAGCCTGGACCAGTGGCTTCTAGATTTTACATCTGATTTTTTTCTTCTTCTGGTCTAATGTAAGGAATGCTAGTTAATGTGCCCAACACAGGGGGCTCTGYAGCACAATAAACAGAATCTGAGACTGGATTTAGGATGCATTATATAGAACAGCTACAACAGCAAGCATAAATTGAGATGTTAATGTATTGCACTCCATCTCTCTTTTTTTTTTCCTTTTTTTTTTTGTCCTTTAAAACTTTCAGTTCTGGAATCCTGAAAATACTATCTGTAGAGTAGTATTCTGCCTAAGCAAATGCTCCAAGGTATGGATGATGATGTTAGTAGATCACTTGATCATGCACTGGTGCTGCAAATCAGCTGCCAGTAATTCAGTCATGGGAGAGCTGGTTTGCAATCATTCCCAGTCCTAATATACCTCTCACTTAACTTTAAAAAAAACTTTTTTTCAGTACTCTGAGCAATACTCAGTTGTTAGGTGCAGAGCTTTAAATTATGAAAGGCCTCAAGGTGCASCAGAAGAGGTTTAGCTTGCATATTAGGAAAAATTTCTTCACYRAAAGGGTTGTCAGGCATTGGAATAGGCTGCCCAGGGAAATGGCTGAGTCACCATCCCTGGAGGTAATTACAAGATGTGTAGATGTGGCAGTTGGGGACATGGTTTTGTGGATTTGAGAGTGCTGGGTTAACAGCCTAACTTGATGATTTTAAGGGACTTTTTGAACTGAAATGATTCCATAATTCTGTAATAGTAAATCATACCTCCATAGGTACTACTCTGAATTAATTTTAGGCAATTGTTTTGGTTAAACATGCTTTTTGTTCTGGTCAAGTCAGTGAATGAGTCTGTCATGGTTTTTTTTTTTAGGTGCCCAGCAGGAACTCCAAAGGTGACCTGAGTGTGTGGTAACAAAGAGCYGGGAATTGTGCTTGTCCAGAAACAGCACTGTCTGTGTTAGAAATTTGAGTTTGCCAGTATCCCACTTATAGGAAACTTCTTTTCTTAGGATGATTGTACAATACAGCCTGAAAAAACTAAAAATGGAGCAATGGAGTAGAAAAAAGATCATCAATTGCTTTGTTCAGCAATGTCTTTTACTACTTATGTTTAACTTCATTACAGAATGAATGCTTTAGGAATAAGAAATTTTGGTTAAGGGTTTGTGATAATTTCAACCACCACATCAACTTCATTTCTTGTGCCTTAAAAAAGAAGCTCCTTTTGCTGGCAATGGTAGGGGCAGGGGGGAATGGCATTTGCATTTTTATTTTAAAGGTTGATGAGCTCAGGATCAACATCTGTAGAGACTTCCATAATTTTCTAGAGTGCACAAAATGAGGGAAAAGAAGAGATTCTGTGGGTAACCAYGAGTTAAGGAATTTTCCTTCTCTTYCTYCTCTTCTTACTTTTATATCCTTGTATGTATCCATGTAGCACTTAAATATTGTTTTATATCTGTTATTAAATAAAGTCAGTGTTCTTTTACTGGATGTGTGATGGAAAAGTATTTTAAAAAGACAGTGAGAAAAAAGAATTATGTAGAACTTAAAACATTTTCTACAGTTCCTGTACTGCTCTTTCATTCTTCAGTGCTTATAAAGCAGTACATGGACTCAGGCATGAAMATAGATTAAATTCAAGTAATTGATGGTTTATCACAAAAAGTGAGAGAAAGCAGTAATTTAACTATTTTGATGAGAATCTTTAAAAGACAAGCTTCTGTAAATAATTTGCTATGAAAGTAGAAAGGATCAAAAGAGCCATGGGTTTTATGACTGGGTAAGGAGAATTACATTCTTGTGGATTTAAAAAATATCATAGTAGAGCCTAATTCTCCACTCACCCTGATACAAATCTGGAGCAACTCTATTGAAATCTGTAGAGTTACCAACTGCAATAACACTCATTGAGAAGAAAATTAGATTCACGGGGTCTATTCTGAACGGAGCCTATCAGTCGTGCGCTGTGCAAATCCCATTATTAAAGTAATAGCCTTACATGTCACGTTAAGGACGGCTGTTTCCCCGAGATGAACATGTTCGTAGCTCTCCTCATCATGTGGCTACTTTTTAAGGGGGCAGGGGGATATTGAGAATACTTATTTTCTGCTCAATTAATATTCCTTCCGTGCACTCTCCTTCCTCTCACGCGCTTTATGTGTGGGTGCGCAGTCTGCACTCTCCATCATCTATCTGTCTGTGTCTCTTTGGCTGTGACAGTCACCACTCTGGCCTCAGGCTTGCACAACACGGATGAAAAGCCCACCAAGGTTTTCAGTTAGACATGGCAGGATGTAATTCTGCTCCTAAATATGATGTGCATTTTCACTCCTGACGACGCAGCTGTGAATTGGGAGTGATACCTTAGACTTCACTTGTGTTTGTATGTGGAGGCTTTGGGTTTTGTTTTAGTATTTAAAAAAGGAAAAAAAGGTGATAGAGGGGGAAAGAAGTGAGGAGGCAGTGTGGCTCTGCGGTTTTAGTAAGTTGGAGTATTTGTTTGCAGCACTGGAAAGCAACACCSAGGCCCCTCTGGCATCTTGCGTAATTCCCAAGCTGACCTGAGAGTGAGAACAAAGTCTTCGAGAAATGGGAGAAAATATCGTCACTGCCTGAGCTACTCTGTTTTTTTTCTTTTACTTTTTTTTTTTAACAGCAATCAAAAGGGAATTTTGAATAAAGAAAAACATAGTAAAGAATGATAAACAGACAGTGTGCAGTGTACAACCTTCACTTTGCCCAGCCCTAATCATGTACACTTGCTTCCAATTCTCTTCGTTTGGCCCAGCATATATGGGGTCATCTCTGTTATGTTTGAAATTGGTATAAATTGATTAACTTCTTTGWAACTGTGTGGAGTGAGGATATGGCCCATGGTTGATTGTTAATGGCATACAGTGGGCAACTTCTGTGTATACTCTTTTGTGAGAGGATATAACAAATATTTTTAGGCCCTATAGCCACGCTGGTGTGCAAAGACTCTGGATCCTTCACAATCCAGAGGTTAATTTATGAAAAAAAAAAATGAAACAAACCCACAACTATTATTTCATTGCCAAACATTTTTAAAAAGCACTATTTATGTAGGCCCTATATAAGCACACATTGTTTTATGTTCCTTCTGCTGGCTTTGCGTTTGACTAAACCATTATTCTCGGAGCACTGCTGTGCTGAGATCATCAGTGATGATGGTGTGAAAACAAACAAGTTTTAGCATGAGAAGTCACTATATAATTTGACAGGGAGGTTGTCAGCACCAAAACATCTACATTCATTTMATCTCTGGTCAAAGCAAAATAAAAATCAGATGGCTAGTGGGAGAAAATGCATTCTTAGGAGGAAGGGAAGGGGGTTGGATCTAATTGTGCAAGGTGATGTATCGACTAAAAAGTAGGACTGATGTCAATTCCCACTGAGGTCAATGGCTGTTGAGGACACTCAGGGACCAGTGACATTGAGTGCCTTTTCTCCAAAGTTTAGGAAAACTGCTGAGATGAAACATAATTCTTCATAATTAATTCAAACTGCTAGCAAGTTCTTGGGAGTAAAACCCTCTTTGTTAAAGATGAAGATATGCTTCAGCWCTTCCATAGAGAGCTGAAAAAGTATATGCTGTAATTCTGTAACCTTCAAGGAGTCCCTCAACATGAATAGTTCTGCAAATACCTTAATGATACAAAAGTCCTGCTTCGGAGAAGAACATTTCTGGCCTCTGTTACATTACACAAAATAGAGAATTTCATTCATTTGAAAGTGACCTTTAATGTTATCAAGAACTATTTTGTATTCCCCATTGTTAAGTTAAAAAGGTTTGRGTCTAATGACTGCAGCTATGTGTAGTCAAATAAGTGCTTTGAAAAATAAGCTTTCATCTATTTGCATGCCCCCAACCTTTTTTTCTTTGTTCCTCAACGAAAAATTRTAGTGGGCTGTTTTTAACAGRAACACTTAAAGTCAATGGATCTCARATGAGCMAACCAACTTAATAATGYCCTAAAATTYAGGAGTTCCAGATAGTTTATTTTACTGCTATGCTGTGGCCYTACACTTGAACCTCTTACTGGATTGTCTAAATTGAGGGGAGCTAGCAGGATACACAAGGAAACACTGAAAAACATTGCTCCCTCTGTAGCAGTCAGGATGCTTCGTGYTGYATTTTCTCTCTTGYGCTGTCTGATTCTACACAAATTTTCTTGCCAAAATCTTACTATTCCAAAATATTGAGACAGCCTATTTSTAGGCTGTCAGTCTTCCAGTTTTCATTTCAGAGTTTTGAGTCAGTGCACTGTCAGCCAAAAGCTTTTCAGCAGGCTGAAAGCTTTTAAGAGCAGAAGGAGTTTGAGAGAAATATTTTCAGCATTGTAATTAATTCTAAATTAATTTATAATGAGGACAATAAGAGGCATGATGATGACTGCTTTGTCAAGCTAGTCATGAAAATAGATTTGGTTTTCTTTTTAAATTAGAATTTGCTATGTTGGTGTCAGTTGAATGTATTGAGGATGCCTTGCAAGGGAAGCTTCAGTTTCACATACTGGGTGTGCAGAGCTCCTTGTTGTATCTCTTTCAAGAAAACAGCCTTCCTTGAACRGGGGAAAGAAAACGTGGCATTGGGAGTCATTGCTGAGCCWCRTGGCYRTGTGACTGTGGCARTGARATCTACCTTATGCCCTTCCCAACTMATAAAGTYGCAGCCACCAGAGTTCAGGTGMTTTCAGRAAGCCCAAGCAAGATTTCAARCMAATTTCTCACTTGGCTTCAGWGCTTAGAAAATACTAGACAGGGAAATGCCCATGTCTACATTTGTAGAGAGGTTAGTGCTCAGTAGTACCTGGAATGGGCAGGAATTGCATGGAGAATCGATTTTGTAAAATACTGACATCACAGTGTTTTAAAACAAAATCCAAACCTGCAATCTGGCAACTGGTTTGTATGACAGACTCTTGTGTGCATAGTAAATGATGCTTAGCAGTAAATTGTGTACTTATTTTAGGTGAGAAAAAGGTCAAAGCAAGTGGCCAATGCCATGGAAATAACATATTTTTGATAAAGGTTGGCTGTGAAAGAATTAAATGAAAATCTAAATAGGAGTACTTTTCAGCCTTTTCTAATTCTGTGGATATTACTTTTCTCACATAACTAATGCCTTCCTACTAACCATCTTCAAATAYATGCTAAAAAAGTATCACCGTTTTGGTGCCTTCATGAAATGCTAATTATTTCTCCACCTAATGACTGACTCTGCTCTTGGGAGAGTATGGTGCATGTGAGACACTCTGAGAAGTGGCAAGGTCCTGCCAGAGCCTCTTGTCTCTTGCTAAGTCCCATATTTAGCACAGAGGGGATTTCCTTGCTGTTGTGTAGAGAAGACAGTTGGGCCACAGGGTTTTYCTCTGACACCATCCAATCCTGAGTTCAGACAAGCAGCAGTTGCCAGGGGTAAAGTCAGTGCCCTCTGAGCAGCCTCTTTGGGAGGGTATGTATCTGGCCTTTGTAGCCAGGCTAGTGATATTTTTTAAAGGAAAATAATATTCACTAAAGACTTTCACACAAATAACTTTACTGAAAAGCATGGAGGCATGAAAATGYTCAGAGTTAAAGTTCAGATTTTCTGAGTAGCTTCAGCCAAAAGAAAAGGGGAGAAAAATATGTGAAAAAGTCAAAATACTCTATTTCAACATTTTTTCAAAATGAGATACATCTTCTTTGAAAATTGATTTATATTAAGGAAGGCATAAGACACTACATCTTTCAGAGGGTTTTTTTTTCTTTAGTGTTGAATAAAATCTTTCAGGTTGATGCAAACACTTTCTTATTTATCTGCCTTTATTTGTCTGCTCTAGGCTTGGAAGGCTGGAGTCTCTTTATCTTTCTGGTCTGAACAATAGAATTCTGGRCATATGAGACAGGGACAAGCTCCTGGAAAGCTGTGTTGGTTGAGAACTTCAAATAGCTGGGTAGAGGCCTTTTGTTGGCCACATCTCCCAAATATTTCCTAAGACTTTGTCTGGTCTGATTTGATCTGAGTGGAGCAGGGAAGATGATTGCCTTCCCTGGAGGGCAATGCAAAATCAATGTAATCAACTCATGGGATCAGAAAAAGATTGGCTGAAAGAAACCAAATCTTTGTACAGCACCTTTGCTGAGAGTAATTTTAAGACCGGTTGTCCTCTACTGAATATATTAGCAGAAATACCTTGGACGTTTTTGAATTAAACCATTACAAAATTGTTAAATTCAAAAATTTGAGTAAATGGAGAAAGCTACTGTTTTAGGATTTTAGTGTTCTTCTTTAAGGGAAATGTGGATGTCTTAAATAGATTTCTCTTACTGGGAATTATCTAGTCRAAGTTCTGATTAATTTGAATATTCAAGTGTGGATTAAAAGGGAGCTGAAGGAACAATTAATGTTTCCTAGGTATGGTTTTTTTTTTCTTTTTCCTTTGAGCAGCTTAATTTCTCATTTTTTTGTCAGGAGACATACTAGGATTTGATGAGGAGGAAATTCTTGCTTATTCTAGTTGTGTGGAATTGCTTTTCTTAAATCATGTGTKCAGTATTTAATCTCCACGTGATGGCTTTTTAACTTGTCTTTTCAAGTGTGTGTTTTGGTGGTTTGATGGTATGTAGAACATTTCCTTCCTGTACTTCAGCATTTCTAACCAAAATCTGAGTATGTTTGAAACCTTAGCTTATTCACACTTCCTAATCATAATCCCTTTGGTTTCCTTGTCAGCACCTTTGTGGTATTTCTCTGGACACCTCTATCTAATATCTCCAGAGGTTATTCTACAGAGTAACCTTTGACAAGATCTATTACTTACTACTTACTGCTTTTAGCAAGGTGAAAAGAGGTCAGCCTCTGTAAAAGGCAGGCATTATTAGAAGACTGCTGTAGAGTCTCTTGGTGGCTTGTCCATCTCTTCTGGCAGCGCTGCAAATCAGTTCAGCCACCTCKGCAGCACAAAGAAAATTACATTTGTGACTGGGTGTGAGCGTATTTAGGTAGCACACGTCCTTGGGAAAGCAGCTACTTTGTGTCACAAAGCTCCAGGTGGTTTCTTTGTCAAGGTTGTAGCACACTGCTGCACCCACTGGAATCTGTGAGATTTTKGCTGTCAGCTTCAGGGGTAACAGGATTTCAGCCTGTTAGTCTTCGTATGATCCATTTAATTGAACTTCATGGCCAATGCTAATGACGTTTGCTGCTGCAAGAGTTGAATTGGTAATTTGGTTACCCCTCCTGTCAGAGTTCAGGATCTTCTAAATGAGGGTTGGTGTTGCCTGTTTCTTTTTACAAATTAAAATGCAAATGTTACCTCTTTCTGATTTGAAAAACACAGATTGAAAAATCTCAWTTTGCCAAAAGAGTAACTACAAGATCATTTTGCCTGACAATACAAAATCCTACAAATTAGGCAAAACGTATTTTCTTCCAGATTAATTAAAGAGATGAGAAATTGCTCAGGAGAGTTTAGACGGATCCCAGAGGTATTGAAAATACAATTAAAAATGAATGTCTTGTGAATTTATGTGCATGCACCCTCTAAAAAATGAATGAAAAATTTTCCTAGGGAGCTTTGAAATATCTCAATGAAGGATGATGATGTTTTTAGCCTGGTTCTATCAGTTACTTATCACAACTTATTTTTTCATGGTTTCTGTACGTAAAAATCCTACAAAAACTGTTGGTGTATCTTTTATATACAAATAGTTACAGTACAGAGAAAAATCCACATGATCTGAGGCTTAACAGGAAATTATAAGGATTTTCCCTCTCATCCCCAAACACTGAAACCCGGCTAACATGTTGATAACATGGCTTTCACTTTCTGTCCATAGTCTATCAATTAACCACATGCAGACAGTGACTGAAATGCTCTGTCTTGGAGCAGAATTTAAATTTGATTTMCCTAATGGGAGCTCATTGCCACATGACTACTGTTTGTGTATGGGCTGGGTAACTGGAGCTGAGCTCTTTGCAAAAATTAGGAATGATAAGTGTCTTGAGAATATTTAAAGGTGTATAGGAAGAGCAGGGTATAAATGTAAAATGTATATTACTTCTTTTGCTTAAAATAAATGAAATGAAAATGAAAAATGAAGAGAAGTAATGYTTTTTTAGTATGATCATGTAGAGGTTAAAATATAAACTGCCAAGGCAAAGCAACTTTCTGCAGGATGAAAAAGAGGTTTCCTTGAAGTGTTGTTGTTCTTGATGTTCTGCTTGTTTCCTGTGTCAGCAACCTCCCAAAAACACATTAATTAAGAATTTACCTGTAGGAGTGCTTGGCATATTCCTTTTGGCCGATCATTCTCTTTATTTTTAAGCATGMAGACAAACACTTGTGTGTGTGATTTTAGTTTTGTTTTTAATTGCATCTCCCCCTTTGGTTCAAATTCTGTAGCTGAGATGTGTTAATTTACCAAGTGAATGGGCCTTCCATTTAAGTTTTACAACTAAAAGCTGTGTCCCATGGTTGCAGTTAAGGGCTCTGTCCTTGCTGAGATGAACAAGTGTTTGCAGAACGTTTCTTTTAAACTGAACCCCAGAGAATGAGACCAAGCCTTTCAAAGGCAATTGGCTGCATCAACATGGCAAAACAGGAGAAGGATATACAAATCCCAACTTAGAGAGAGGTGGAAGAGCTTGCAGACAGTTTTTTTGGTCTGTTTTTGGGTGAGAAACAGACTCTCTAATGGGGGTGTGGGAGGCAGGAGGTGGTGTAGAACCAGGGCTGGACTAGGCAACAGTGGGTGAAATCTGCTTCTTTCTCAAGGCCTTTGGGTTTTGTGGAAGCTCTGACAAAAGCCATGAAGTCGTGCTCCAAGGTAGAACCTTTTCCTGCTAGAAACTGTTGACCTTTTTCAGTAAATTAAGTCTTAACACAAATTTAGTGCATTTGAARTTCCAGCCGCCAAAGTAAGGTGCTGTCAGAACAGAAAGTAATTACTGCTGTGTTTTTACTGTGATATACTAACTTGCAGTTGATTGATAATCTGATTGATAATCAGATTGTCTGAAAATCTTCTCTATATGCTTCTTTTTTTTTGTTTATTTTATTTCTCCCCTCAGACCAGCCACAAAAACCTTACTGTTCATCAGTGTAAAACCTTGCACTGACTGAAGGGGGAATTCCAGGTACAAGCAAAAAACCCCCCCAAAAAACAGAGCATGTAGTGAGGKAGAAAAGAGGGTGATGCCATCTCTTTTTCTCTTTTCTCATCTGATTTCATGCTTCCTTATACTTGAGATTTTTATTATCAGTGTTTGAAACTGTGTGCCATTTTTGTTGCGCCAATGCTGTAAGGTGGATTTGCATGGATTTTACAGTTTCCTTCAGACAAGAAAAAAGCTTCTACACTAAAACTATAATTCAAAATCAAACTCCTGCTGACCAGTTCCCTTAACCAAGTGTTAGATGGTACCCAGCTTTGCTCCAGCCCCCAAATTTGATGGCTGGACAGTCTCTCTGCTGAACTACCAAACCCTTTTTTAACTGTTAAAGACTGTGAATCTGTAAAAACAGAGAGAGTAGGTAGTTCCAGGGGAAGGTAAAGGTTCTAAAAGTTTAGAACAGTTCAAAGAAAAGAAGGAAAAGACTCAGTGAATCCTTGTGTGTGTGATGACTCAGAAAATGAATTCCCTTAATAGTTAACATTTGTTTGTGCAGAATTTGGTTGGGAAAATTTAGACCAATTTAAGGGCATTTTAGATTTTGTTTAAGATACCTGTGTGACGGTCAGCTTTAGGCAGATCAAATTACAGCTACAGATTTGTTAACTGTGGGGAAACGCACAGCTCTCTACCTCTCCTCCACATGTACCTGTGATGAGTTAAAA